>NC_092372.1:106267875-106584780 GCF_030028105.1 Mobula birostris
CCTTCCACTCGTCCCCTGGTGGATGCAAATCGGGTTGTACCCACTTGGTAGATCCAGTTTGGTGAAGATCTGGATCCATTGGGAGTTTTGAATCAAGGGGAGAGGGTAACAGTTCTTAAATGGCGATTTTGTTGAGTCTATGTTAGTTGATGCAGGAACAGAGAACCCCACCTTTCTTTTTGTCACAGAAGAATCCAGCGTTGGCTGGGGACTGGGATGCTCGAATGAAGCTATGCTGTAATGCTTCAGCAATGTAGGTATTCAAGACTGGAAAGGGAGGCCAGACGACCTCAGGTAGAAGTGGTGCCCCAACTCAGCAGTAAACCAGATGACCAGGCAAAGTGAGGGTTGTGAGTGGATAACCAGCACTAACCCAAGATGAGAGGAGTGTTATGCGAGTCGATCAGGAGGAATTTGATGAATTCACAGTGCTCTCTGATCCTCATGTGCACAGGCCATATGAGGGCCTGACCGGCCCAGATCCCAAGAGACATCCCTCAACTGATGTGATGTAGAAAGGGTTAGAGATAGGCTCAGTCGAAAGTCCAAGCTGCAGATGGTAATGGGCCAACCGGGCTTCTGCATTCCAGTGAGAGTGCTGAATTCCATGGTGTAATTTAGCACCAAGCTTTGATACAGGCAAAATCTCTGACCTGCTACCCCCCTTTCCACTTTCCAGTGGTTTGAAAACCAGGCACATCTCAGAGGTGAAATCCTCATATTTGTTGTAGGGAGTCTTCTTGTCCCACTTAGTGACAACCCAGGTCAGAGCTTACCCAGTCAAGAGACCAAGATAACCCAGTCATCTTAACTCAGTATGTAAGACACAGAGATGGATGGAGCTCAAAATGCAAGGTGCACAGGAAGTTATGGCATTGGGCTGGGGATCCGTCGACATGATCAGGGACCAGAATCCAGAACTCTGAGGGAGGAGGGTGACTTCACAGGGTTGCTATATCAGGAGAGTGACAGGTAGATGGTCATTGTTTTCCTGCTCCTGGATCATATACTTATGTCAACAGATGAGTTCCTTTAGGCAAGTAACCTCTGCTGGGTCAGTGGAGGGTTCACTGATTCTGTCAGGAATTTTACTGGAGGCTTGACCCAAATGCAGAGCAGCAGAGACAATTCGGCGACGAATGATAACTTCAGTAATTACCTGCAGGATAACAAGCCACAAGGGACCACAAAATAGGACAGAACAGTTACTAAATACCACATACAACAAGATAACTGAAGACTTAGAGTAATTGGTTGAGAAAGGCTGGTTTGATGAGTGACCAGGAGCTGTGGATGAGGACTGGGTTTAAATAGGCTGCAGGTCATGTGTCAGGTGATTCCTATTAGCTAGGTGGAGACTGAGAGGTGCCTAGCTGTGCAGTCCTGACAAGATCAGGATAGGATAGGAAAAGGACAGAATGAAATTTTGTCACAGATTTTTCTGCACTGATCCAAGTTATGATACTTCTCTGTCAAAGAGAGACCGTAATCTCTTGCTTGGTATCAACAGTTTAGGATTAGATTAAAAGACAGTGATAATGTCTTTGCCACTGTAACATTGAAGCACTGTAGGGATATCTCTCAGGATATCTGATAGCTAAAGTAAGAAAAATAATGGAACCATATTGCATATTTTGAATACTTATTTGCTATTTGTATCTCTATCACCGCAGTACTCCGGCCAAGGCACACAGATTAGCATTTTTTGGAGAAGGATCCGGTCCAATATTGCTGGATGATGTGCAGTGTACAGGCAATGAACTGTCTATAGACCAGTGTCCCAAGAGTTTGTGGGGAGAGCACAACTGTGGGCACAAGGAAGATGCAGGTGTATCCTGCAATCCTCTCAGGGGTAGGTATTACACCAAAATAATACAATTATAATTACACAGTAATTAGAAAAATGGATAGCCATATATTGAATGGAGGTTTACGAGTTATTTTTCAGCATGTGTATTGTTGTACAGTTTAAATTCAATTCTGTTTTATTTTCTGTACATAGATAGGATAAAATCATTTTTAAAATGGTATGGTGGTAAGTCCCTGTGGTATGGTAGGAGAAAAATATGTGTTCTAGGCCTAGGATTAGGTAAACATATATGATTCCAGGGCAATGTTTTGTATACCATGTTTAGTTCCTGGATTTTTCACTTTTGATAGAAAAGAGCAGATTGTGATAAATTGGCACAGAATTCTGAAAGGAAACATCCCACAGCAGCAGTTGGAAAGCATTAACATGTGGGTGTATTTCAATTCCAGTACAGAATGTGAAATTATCTCTAACAATGTCGAATATGAAATGCCTGAAAGGTTGCTGTTGTTCTTAATTTCTGACTTGTGAATTCATTGTGGAAGGAGAAAGATTAATTTCTTTTGTATTAATCAAATACATGAAGGAATCCTTTGTCCATGCATTAGGCAATAAAAGTTCGTGAATGTAACAGATAGCCTCCCATATGTATACAACATCTGTTTCCAATGGTCATTTGGAGACCTCTTGGACAGAGTGAATGAAATGCATCAATTGTAACAAACCTGATATTCCAGAGGAGAAAATCTACAGCTTTAAAACTGCAAGCCCCCAGTGAATTCATTGGTAGGACTCAGTATTAAAGATGATACCTAACAAGTTTTCCTTGACTATTAGTACATTTTGTAAAATAAATCTTTCAGTTTCCGTAATGGCATGATTATATTCCAGTTGATGCTGGAAATCATATTAATGCCATTACAGAACAATGCTTTGCCACTTCTGTTGTCAGCCATGTATCCTCATACTCGGCCATTTTTGTCTTGTTCAGACGGTGCACTACGCCTGGTTGGAGGAGAGGGCAGCCACGAAGGACGGCTGGAGGTATTTTATAGTGGCCAGTGGGGAACGGTCTGTGACGATGGCTGGACAGAGCAGAATGCCCAAGTAGTTTGCCAGCAGCTGGGATTCAGGTACTCTAGGAGTTTTTCATCAGCAGCTTGCCCATCAAATGAAAAGAAAACAGAAAGCTGAGAGTTAGATGGAAAATTAAAACCATACTGAGGATGTGGCATCATTTTGTTTTTTTAATTAATTCAGTGTGAAAATGGCATTTGCTTTCCTGCATATAATATAGTCAAAGGCTTCACGTGGGGAATCACACAACAGGAATGCTAGATTTGAATGAACCGTGAATATTAAAGCAAGTTAACAGATAAGGTTGCTCAATTAAATTTAATTGGAACTGCTATTTTTAACTGTGGTTAGCAGGTGATGTAGGTATAATATTTTATGGTCCATAATTGTCATTAAGAATTACAAAACCTAACAAGAGGAAAACTTGAATTTTCAAGAGGTGCTTGATACAGTGCTGCACAACATTAGGCTGCATGGAATTGGAGATAATGTAGTATCATAAATTGTAGATTGGTTAATTGACTGAAAACATAATGTAGGAATAAGAAACTCATTTTTGAGTTTAAATAATAAAAATGCTGGAATTATGAAATGAAAATAGAAAATGCTAGAAACACTCAGGAAGTATCTATGGAAAGAAAAATAGATTTGATGTTTCATGTCAAAAAAAATCTTCATCGGAGCAATGAGGATGTCTATTATTTTTTCAGTTAGATCAGTGTGAAATCAGTGCCAATGAGGCCCCTTTGACCAGAAATGCTAACTCTCTTTTAAAAGATGCATAAAGCAGTATAGCTTCTGAGGGGTTATTCCCTGGATGGGAAGTAAAGAAGTTGGACTGTCTACCTTGGACCACGATGAGTATTTTTTTCATTCAGAGGTGGGGTATCTTTGGCATTGTCAATTCATGAGATTGTTTGATAGGTTAGATCAGATGGGATTCAGGGTGAGATGCCCAACTGAATACAAAATTGGCTTAAAGACTAGCTTTATCTGTCACATGTACATAAAAACATTGAAACATACAGCGAATACACCATTTGCATCAATGATCTGAGGATGTGCCCACAACATACAAACTCAATTGTCTTTGGAATATGGGAGGAATCCAGAGCACTTGGAGGAACCCACATGGTTACAGGGAGAACATACAGGCTTCCTACAGACAGTGGTGGGAACTGAACCCCAAATGCTGATGCTGTGCTACCATACTGCCTCTGCTGGTAACTGGTTGGAAGTAGAGGATGGTAGTAGAAGATTAGAGGCCTATGTTTAAAGATATGCCAAAGGGATCAGTGCTAGGTCCACCGTTGTTTGTCATCTATATTAATGATTTGGATGACGTCATTAACCTGGATTGCAGATGACACCAAAAATGATGGTGTGTGGATAGTGAAAAAGGTTTTCTAGGATTACAACAAGAATTAAATCCATTGAGGAAGTGGATGGACTAAGGAATGGCAGATGGAATTTAACTCAAACAACTACATTTTGGAAAGTTATACTGGGGCAGATTTAAGAAGTAAAGGGTTAGGCCCTGGACAGTGTTTTAGTACAGAGAGAACCAAATCTACAGGTACATAGACACACGTAGAAGGGTGGTAGAGAAGACAATTGACATGTTTGCCTTCATCAGTCAGGGTATTGAGTACAGGAATTGGGATGACTTGTTACTGGTGAGCCTACATGGAGTACTTTAGGGTGCCATTAGGATGTAAGGCACTCCTACCCTCCACTAGCCTGCAGGTCACCCTTGCCAAGGTGTTACAAATGCTTAACCCCTCCTCCCCCCTCCCCCCCCCCCAATCAGGGTCACATGAAGCCATGGGAGCAGGTGGTCGATGGTTGTTTGAGCAGTTGGTGCCTATCACAAGTCCTGGTTATGCAACCACTGATTCCAGACAGACAATCTCTGAAGAGCATCGATACCCATCTTGTAAAGAAAGACACTGCCCAGAAGAAGGCGATGGCAAACCACTTCTGTAGAATAATTTTGCCAAGAACATTTACGGGCATGGATAGAGAAAAGACTAAGAACAATAGTGTGGAGGGGGGCAACAATCCCTCACAGATTAAAAACCATGATCGCCAATGTCATACAACACAGCACATAGTGATGATGATGACAATGACATAGAGTACTGTGCACAGTTCTGGTTAGCATAATGAATGCCATTAACCAGGAAAGGGTGAAAAAAAGATTCACAAGGATGTTGCTGGGATTGGAATTATAAGGAGATGTTTGATAGGCTGGGACCCTTTTTCCTGGAGTGTAGAAAGCTGAGGGGTGAACTATTAGAGGTAGATAAAATCATGAGGGGTATAGATAAGTGGATGTTTACAGTCTTTTCCTCCAGAGTTGGGGTGCCTAAAACTAAAGAACACAGATTTAAGGGGAGAATGGAAAGATTTCAGAGAGCAACTTTTTCACACAGAAGATGGTAGATATTTGAAATGAGCTGCCGGAGAAGGTTGCAGAGGCATGTACAATTACAACATTTAAAATACACTTGGACATGTACTTGATTGAAAAGCTTTAGACAGACTTGAGTGATAGAGGCAAATGAGACCAACTTCAATAGGCATTCTTGTTGGCATGGACGATTGACAGAAAACCCTCCTTCAATTGTGTATTACACTATGACTCTATTTTGATAAATGGTTAATGGAATTTTGGACATCAAGGGAACAAAACTGCTGTCCAGGAAAGTGGAGTTAATGATCCTGCTGAGTGGCTGAAGAGTCTCAACGAATACTATGTCCCATTCCTATTGCTGGCTGAATTTTTATGCTACACCCTTTTCATTCTTCCCAATTCTCAGAATCAGAATCAGGTTTAATATTCTCGGCATATGTAGTGAAATGTGTTGCTTTACTGTAGCAATACAGTGCAATATATAATTTTAAAATGCTGTAAATAACATTAAGAAATATATACAGTGGATTCTGGTTAATTGGGACATGTCAGGACCAGTATATTTTGGCCCAGTTAAGCAGCTGTACCAGTTAGCTGAAGTTTCATGGAAATAGTAAAGAAGGAATAAAAAAGACAAATTGAGTAACAAATTATGTTTTTTAAAGGAACACAGAACAAATTAGAACACTACTAATAGTACTACAGTGCTATAACACTGTGTTTTAGTTCCTAATAGTTATCAACTGAGAAATTCATCCAGTGTGTGTGATGAACAAAATCAGCCCAGAACAAAACCAGTTCAAATAATGCTATCGACAATTGCACCCTCATAGAGGGATCAGAAGTTCATTTTCATTGTAACATTCAATATGATTGTCGATACCTTCAAATACTTAATAGTTCCAAACTTGTTGAAGTAGTGAAATCATTTCATTTTCACTCCTGGTCGTTTCTGGAATGTCCAAGCTTGAATGCTTGAAACTGCAGTGAGCAAAACGGTTCTGAATTGTCTTACTGCTTATTTCTTACCAACTATCGGTGACAAAGATCATCAGTTCTTGAACACAACCATACACAACTGATGCTATTTGAAAACTGTTCACACTAAGCATGATGTGGCGGCTAACAGTAACACAAGTACGTTCGACTGACACTAGTTAGAAGCTGTTCATTCACAGTTTCCTGCCCCAATCTAATTTCAATCGGAATTGTTCTTTCACTCTTAAAATAGCTTTCTGTTGGTCGTACCTGGATTTCTATTATAATTCTGGATCATCAGTCTTGATCACCACAGGTTTACACTGCAGAAGACTGTGAATTTCTTTGTTCACCCTGGTTTTGGCTTGGGTAAGTCTGGTATATTCTTGAAGGCACACACTCATCCACTCAGGTCTTGATGAAGTCGGTGGCATTGGTGGCATGTTCACTCAGATTCAAAGATGAATGTTATCCAGATCACTGACTCAAAGCCATCCTGTAAGCGCTCCTCCAAATCCCCTTGGTGCTCCTCACCACAGGTGCTGCAATCCTCAGTCTCTCTCCGTATGCTGGAAGTAAAAGTACAGCCAGGTGATTGAACTTTCCAAAGTACGGGCGTGGGATGGCACAGTAAGCATTCAGAATGACAATCAGAATCAGGTTTATTATCAGCGGCATGTGACGTGAAATTTGTTAACTTAGCAGCAGCAGTTCAATGCCATACATAATCTAGCAGAGAAAATAATAATAATAATAAATAAAATAAAATGTAACAATAAATAAACAAGTAAATCAATTACGTATATTGAATAGATTTTTTTAAATGTGCAAAAAACAGAAATACTGTATATTAAAAAAAAGTGAGATAGTGTCCAAAGCTTCAATGTCCATTTAGGAATCAGATGGCAGAGGGGAAGAAGCTGTTCCTGAATTGCTGAGTGTGTGCCTTCAGGCTTCTGTATCTTCTACCTGATGGTAACAGTGAGAAAAGAGCATGCCCTGGGTGCTGTAGGTCCTTAATAATGGACGCTCCCTGAAGATGTCCTGGGTACTTCGTAGGCTAGTGACCAAGATGGAGCTGACTAGATTTACAACCTTCTGCAGCTTCTTTTGGTCCTGTGCAGTAGCCCCTCCATACCAGACAGTGATGCAGCCTGTCAGAATGCTCTCCACGGTACAACTATAGAAGTTTTTGAGTGTATTTGATGACCTACCAAATCTCTTCAAACTCCTAATAAAGTATAGCCGCTGTCTTGCCTTCTTTATGACTACAGATTTCCCCCGATTGCCGATTGCATCGCCTCTGATCTGGGCCGACAGTTACGTGCCGGGCGGCACCTAATTAATTAGCATGTTTATTTCGGCTTTTTTCTTAAAGATGTGCTGTGTGGCTCCTGGCTACCGCTGCATTCTCCGCGAATGGGTATCTGTCCGCGGCCTGGAGGTTGGGGTGGTGGGACACTGGGGTGTCATCTCATCGTCGTCTGTTTCCATTAGGGCAGGCAGCTCATCTTCTCCTATGACTGCCCGCCTTGATGTCGAAGGTCAAGGTTCGTTGTCTGCTGTGGCTGACGTGGAAGGCTTGAAAAACGACAGTATGCTTGACTGCTGAGCCTCGCGCATTTTTCTATCATACAGTTCTTTGTAAGCACTCAAACCATCTTGCAAATATGCCGTAAACCGACGTACCCTTTCAAAATTAATCTCGTACTTTATCATTGCAGCGAAGTTCTCACGCAGTTGCTTCACGCTCAGTTCCTGGATAACTTCACTTTCGGTCCGTTCGCTACTGCATTTGGTTTCAATTGTTATCTTTTCCTCTTCCAATTGCATCAGCTCTTCATCTATCAGTTCTTGATCATGAGATGCCAAAACCTCTTCAGCATCATCTTCGTCAACTTCCACAAACCAAACTCACTTTGTCCTTACTTCGTTCACCACGATTGAAACGCTTAATTAACACCCTTACAAGCTCTTTTAGGCTTTTCCGATACCTTAGCACTCGCCTTGCTAATGACTGCTCACAGGCACGTGTTTAAGCGATGCCAACGAGAATGCCGTTCCAAATCCAGGGGAGGAGCAGCTGTTCGGGGCGCGCGCTGATTTTTTCACACGCTGCCTTTTTTTGTAACCGTGAAAACACCTTCTGTTAGCGAAAACAGGGAACTAATGTAGGTAAACAACAGGAATGCTGCAGATGCTGGAAATTCAAGCAACACACATCAAAGTTGCTGGTGAACTAATGTAGGTCTTTTGTAACAGTGAGGTTTCGTAAAGCAAACGTTCGAAAAGCAGGGGACACCTGTACATCGGTATGTTGGGACCAGGTTAGATCCTCAAGAGATCTTGACACCGAGGAATTTGAAGCTGCTCACTCTCTCCACTTCTGATCCCTCTATGAGGATTGATATGTGCTCCTTCATCTTACCCTTCCTGAAGTCCACAATCAGCTCTTTCATCTTACTGACGTTGAGTGCCAGGTTTTTGCTGCAGTACCATTCCACTCGTTGGCATATCTCACTCCTGTATGCCCTCTTGTCACCACCTGAAATTCTACCTACAACATTCTTGATGGCGATGTAACAGTAGTCAATTCTATTGGCTCCTTTGGTTCCACAGGTGATATGTTGGTGATAGTTGGTCAGAGACTCTCTCAAGTTGCCTGGTTGAAATCCCCCACAATGATATGGAAGGCATTTGTATACACTGTTTTGTGACTGCTGATCATGCTGCTCTGCTTCTCCAGTGCCTGCCTGACGTTGGCCAGTGGTGGAATGTACACCACTACCAGGATGATGGTGAAAAATGCTCTTGGCAGATAAAATGGATGACACTCAACTGCTAGATGTTTCAGGTCAGATGAGCAGGATTTATTGCTAATTGGCTGAAGCACTAATAGCAGATAGTTTTAAGAATTCTTCCGGTGTCATCTCTGAGTGGAAATTAACGATATGTGACTGACAGTTCACATCAATAATCTATTGATTGAAAGTACCAGCACATTAGACTGACGGTCAGGTTTGCATGCAGAATTGGCGGAAATGTTTTTAGGTACCGTATAGGAATAAGAAAACAAAGTTTATATTCCTTGGTACATAGATTGCACTAAGGCCATTTGTTGCACATCAGGCAAGACTGGGTAACTCAAAAGAGGCCAGAATCGAAAACAAGGCCTTCTTGGTCTAGATTGCTCAACTTCTAACTGATATGATCATCTTTCATTAATATTGCAGTGAATGTACTATGTGATTTACCTTCTGATTTGATTCTGCCATTTAAAAGCCTCACTCAACTGGACCATTCTTAAAGCTGTGTTCCTGGATTGCCAAGATAAGCTTCAAATGGATGTGGTTTCTTTATGGTTCAGCATTTGGAAATTGACCCAAGATCCTCCAAATTCTCAACTTCTCAACAGGCTTGCAGTGATGCAGTTGTGTTTTCCTGCTTTCACAGGTACTCACAGGAGCCTCTGGTGGGTCAATTTGAACGTGGCTCTGGACCTATTCACCTGGATGATGTCAATTGTTCTGGTCAGGAGTCATCACTAATTTTGTGCCCTAGAAGTGATTGGGGTCAACATGACTGCAGTCACCAAGAGGATGTAACTGTCATCTGCACATTCACTGCTGCAAACGACATCCAAGAAATCCCCTTCGGTGAGCATTGCTTAGGAGAGTCTCAGCACTGTTTACAGTTCTACAATTGACAGCTTGACTCAAAAGTTCCGAGGACAAAAGCCCTGTTTTCTGTGTATTTCTTGCAACACCATAAAATGTTTCAGTTTACACACCAGTAAATGTTACATACTTCAATAAAAGATATGGGATTTAATTTGGACTAAGGTAACAAAAAATTATCACAAGGATTGTATATTTTAGGTGAAAGATGTTGACTATATTCAAGTCCGAGACTAAGGAATTAATGAATATGAGGACTGGGTGGAATATGGAATCGATTTGAATGAGTTAGGGATCAGCTGTCTTTGTATTGGGTGGTGTGCTGGTTCAGAGATTATTAGGCCTACACCTTTTCCTATTTCCTTGATTTCTAACAGCCCCACTGACAGCATCTGTTGAGTGCAATGCTCCACAGAACTATCAATTGACAATTTTAGAAATATTGCATTCATTTTCCTCTGCCAAATCATTGATATACTCTGTCAATAATTGAAGCCCAAGCACTGATCACTGTGCTATCCCATAAGTTGTTCATGCCTGCCACCCCGAGAAAGTTCCATTTATACTTGACCATCAGCTAGTATTTAGTCCAAACCAGTCAAATGTGCTTTAATTTTACTCACAAATTTCTATGAGGGATCTTTCCAAAAGGTTTCTGAAAATCCAAATATACTACTTCCTCTTTTTCTCCTTTATCAATTTTACCAGTCACATCTCAGAAATTCCAGTAGGTTTCTCAAACATGATAGCCTTTTCATAAATCTTTGTTGACTTTTCCTAATCCCATACATAATGTGGCCAGAGTTCTGTTACCATTTCCTTTATAATGGTGGACTTTAACAATATTCCTGCTACCGTTGTTCTTCGCTGTATTTCAGAATCAGGTTTAATATCACCGGAATATGTCATGAAATTTGTTAACTTTGTGGTGGCAGTAAAATGCAATACATGATAGATATAGGAAAAACACTACATTACAATAAGTAAATACCTATAAAGGGCTTTAGTAAATAAGTTAAGTATATATACTTAACTCCTTAACTTGGGAGCCTCTATTCTGCAGGAACAATTCCATAATCTATTGAGTGTTGGATGATGGCAATCAATACTATCATTTCCATGGTTAAACAAGAGAAAATCTACAGATGCTGGAATCTTAGCAACACACACAAAATGCTGGAGGAACTCAGCAGGCCAGGCAGCATCTATGGAAAAGAGTACACTCAACGTTTCATGCTGAGTCCCTTCGGCAGAACTGGAGAAAAATAGCTGAGGAGTAGATTTAAAAGGTGGGGTGGGGGAGGGGAGAGAGAAACACAAGGTGATAGGTGAAACCTGAAGGTGGGGGGATGAAGAAAAGAGCTGGGAAGTTGAGTGGTGAAAGAGGTACAGGGCTGGAGAAGGTAGAAGAGGACTGAAGGCAATGGAAGAAGGAAAAGTGGGGAGGAGCACCAGAGGGAGTTAATAGGCAGGTAAGGAGGTAAGACAAGAGAGGGAAAAGGCGATGGGGAATGATGAAGAGGTAGTGGGCATTACCGGAAGTTCACAAAATTAGTGTTTATGTCTTCAGCTTGGAGGCTACCAAGATGGAATATAAGGTGTTGTTCCTCCAACCTAAGTGTGGCCTCAACATAACAGTGGAGCAAGCCATGGATAGGCATATGGAAATGGGAAGTGGAATTAAAATGGGTGGCCACTGGGAGATCCTGCTTTTTCTGGCAGACGGAGCATAGGTGCTCGATGAAACAGTCTCCTAATCTACATTGGGTGTCGCCAATATACAGGAGGTCACCCCAGGAACACTGAACACACTATATGACCACTATAGACTCACGGGTGAAGTATTGCCTCACCTGGAAGGACTGTTCAGGGCCCTGAATGGTAGTGAGGGAGGCACTGTAGGGGCACTTGTTCCACTTGCAAGGATAAGTGCCAGGAGGGAGATCAGTGGGGAGGGACAAATGGACAACGGAGTCATGTAGAGAGCGATCCCTGCAGACAGTAGAAAGTGGGTGGGAGGGTAGGTGGAAGGGAAAGATGTGCTTGGTAGTGGGATCCCGTTGGAGATGGTGAAAGTTGCGGAGAATCATGTGCTGGACACAGAGGCTGGTGGGGTGGTAGATGAGGACAAGGGGAACCCTATCCCTGGTAGGGTGGTGGGAGGATAGATTGACAGCAAACGTGTGTGAAGTGGAAGAGATGCAGTTGAGGACAGTGTTGATAGTGGAGGAAGGGAAGCCCCTTTCTTTGAAGAAGGAGGCCATCTTCTTCATTCTGGAATGAAAAGCCTCATCCTGAGAGCAGATGCACCGGAGAAAGGGGAATTAAGAGAAGGGGATGGCGTTTTTACAAGTAACAGGGTGGAAAGAGGAATAGTCCAGGTAGCTGTGAGACTACATAGGTTTGTACTAGTCATCAGTAGATAAACTGTCTCTAGAGACAGAGAGATCGAGAAAGGGGAGAGAGTTGTCAGTAATGGACCAGGTGAATTTGAGAGCATACTGTTAATTTGTAGCAAAACTGTATAAATGTTAGAAAGCATTGGGGATTGTTAGCAATGACAAGGAGAACGACAGAAAGAAGACCTAGAATTCATTCCAACAACACTCACAAAATGCTGGAGGAACTCAGCAGGCCAGGCAACATCTATGGAAAAAAGCACAGTCGACGTTTCGGGCCGAAACCCTTCGGTAGGACTGTAGAAAAAAAGCGGAGGAGTAGAATTGAAAAGTGGGGGGAGGGGAGAGAGAAACACCAGGAGATAGTGAAACTTGGAAGGGGAGGGATGAAGCAAAGAGCTAGCAAGCTGATTGGTGAAAGAGACAGAAGGTCATAGAAGAAAGAAAAAGAGGGGGAGGAGCACCAGAGGGAGGCGAGGGGCAGACAAGGATGTAACATGAGAGAGGGACAAGGGGATGGGAAATGGTGAAGAGGGGTGGGTGGAGACATTACTGGAATTTTGAGAAATCGATGTTTATGCCATCAGGTTGGAGGCTACCCAAACGAGATATACTGTAAGATGTTGTTCCTCCAACCTAAAACTGTGGCCTTAACACGACTGTGGAGGAGACCATGGATGGACATATCAGAATGGGAATAGGAAGTGGAATTAAAATTGGTGGCCACTGGGAAATCACACTTGTTCTGGCAGACAGAGGGTAGATGCTCGGTGAAGTGGTCTCCCAATCTATGTTAGGTCTCACCATTATACAGGAGGCTACACCAGGAGCACTGAACACAGTATATGGCCCCAACAGACTCACAAGTGAATTGTCGCCTCATCTGGAAGGACTGTTTGGGACTCTGAATGGTAGTGAGGGAGGAGGTGTAGGGCAGGTGTAGCAATTGTTCCGCTTGCAAGGATAAGTGCCCAAAATGAGATCTGTGGGGATGGACGAATGGACAAATGAATCATGTAGGGAGCGATGCCTGCGGAAAGCAGGAAGTGGGGGGAGCGGGGAAAGGCGTGTCTGGTGGTGCAATCCAATTGGAGGTGGCGGAAGTTTCGGGGTGGTAGGTGAGGATAAAAAGAACATGATCCCCGATAGGGTGGCGAGAAAGTGGGGTGACAGTAGACGTGTGTGATATGGAAGAGATATGGTTGAGGGCAGCATTGATGGTAGAGGAAGGGAAGACCCTTTCTTTGAAAAAGGGGGACATCTCCTTCATTCTAGAATGAAAAGTCTCATCCTGAGAGCAGATGCGTTGGAGACGGAGGAATTGAGAGAAGTGGATGACGTTTTTACAAGTAGCAGGGTGAGATGAGTTATAGTCCAGGTATTTGTGAGAGTCCATTGGCTTATAATAGACTTTGGTGGATAAGATGTCTCCAGAGATAGAGACAATGAGATCAGGAAAGGGAAGGGAAGTGTCGGAATTGGATCAGGTGAATTTGAAGGCAGAGTGGAAGTTGGAGGCAAAATGGATGAAATCGACGAGTTCAGTACGGGTACAGGAAGCAGCACCAATGCAGTCATTGATGTAGCATAGGAAAAGTGCGGGATGGTCACCAGTGTAGGCTTGGAACTTGGACTGTTCCATGTAGCCAACAAACAGGCAGGTATAGCTGGGACCCACGCAAGTGCCCATGGCTACATCTTTTGTTTAAAGGAAGTGGGAGGAGCCAAAGGAGAAATTATTTAGAGTGAGGACAAGTTCCGCTAGGCGGAGGAGGGTGGTGGTAAAGGGGAACTGGTTGGGTCTGGTGTCCAGAAAGAGACGGAGAGCTTTGAGCTCTTCCTGGTTACATCCTTTAGTATTCTAGATGTAGCTTATCACATTCTTTGGATTTATTGGCATTGTGTTTTTCAGCACTTTTTAAACTAATCATGATGTTCTATTTTGTTTATTACACACTTAATTCCATAATTCATTGGGAGATTATTTGTGTTCTTTGGTTAGATAGAACCAAGGTATTTGTTTAAGTTCTCTACCAGGCCATACTCTTTTGTCGGTGCTGCCATCAGGCGGAAGTACAAGTGCCTCAGGACTTGCACCACCAGGTTCAAGAACATTTACTACACCTCAACCAACAGGATCTTGAACAGAATGGGTTAGCTACGCTCATTTAATGACTCTATTATTTGCTATTTCATGTTCATTATTTATTGCTATTTATTTATTTATCTCTGCATTTGCGCAGTTTGTTTACAGTTAACAGTTCCTGATGTTTATAGCTTGCAGTTGCTGTTTTATAGATTTGCTAAGCATGCCTGCAGAAAAAGAATCTCAGGGTTGTATGTGGTGACGTGTATGTACTCTGATAATAAATTTTACTTTGAACTTTGAACTTTGGATCTGTTGGTTGCCCTTACATTCTTATGTTTCTAACTGGAAGAGACCTATATTTTCCTTCATTAATCTTTTTTTCCTTATTACTGTACATACTTGAAGAATTTATTGCATCTACTTTTATGTTCTTTATAAGTTTACTCTCATGCTCCATCTTTTTTTTCAATTCTCAATCAACTGTTGACCTACTTCAGAAATGACATTCAGGTGGTTTAGACTCAGAAGCAAGTGTTAAAATAAATCTCCAAGAATACAGACAGGACTTCCTGTTGCATTGCTCCCTAGGCACCAGAGAAAGAAGTTAGCTCTTAAAGGCAAACTCACTTATACTGTACACATGTTCCTATAGCCATGAAGAAGACAGAGAGTGCAGTGGGGAGAGGAGCAATAAAAAGCTCATGAAGATTCTGGTCAATGTACACAATATTCCAAGTGATCTTCAGAGACATCACCCCCTAAGGAAATGTCTTTAATAAACAGTTTATCCACAAACTAAGGTTTTCCAGTGCTGTCATGGAGATATGTAAAATATTCGAGGATGACATTTGGTTCTATTCTCTTTATTGAGGTAAGGTCAACTGATAACTTTGCCTCAGGACTTTTTGAATAATTTCCTATGATATATTTTTTGTGAATGTTAATTTGCACTGGAAATGTTGAATAATACTTTTGCCTGTGCACAAGACTCAGAGTGGTGAGCATAATTGCAAAAATAATCAGGTGGGACATTTTCCAGAGTTGGTGGGAGTGAAGCAGAAAGGAACAGATCCAGACTCTGCCCCAAAGTACGACTTTTTTTTGGTAGCTTGTGCCCATACCCTTCTGACGGAGGCCTGAGCTACTGCAGATAGCGGGTTGGTGTGGCTGAATCTATGACAGTGAACATCTTGAAGATTTCTCACATAGAACTCTGGTTTAACTAATTTGTCTCAGCTTGAATTAATTCTGCTTTCTGTAAAAATTCTGAGTCCTTAAAGGAGTCTTGAACATCATCCTTCAGATAGTGAGATTTGTAATTGAAAGTTGCTAATCATGGAAGATATGCTGCCCCGCACTCTCCCCATCTTCATATCATTATCCAGGCCCCCACAGTGGCTGTGGAAGATGGCCATTATTTCACCAAACTCTTCTGTGATCCTCACTTGGCAATTCAACCAGAAACATGTTTAAGATTCAGTCAGAGTTTCAGGCTCATGCTGTTTTTAAATCTTGGCTCACTTATGCACTTGCTGTCTTACAGGTCCTCCTATCAGACTGATGGATGGTGAGAATAAGAAAGAAGGACGTGTTGAAATTTTTATCAATGGCCAGTGGGGAACCATTTGTGATGATGGATGGACTGACAAGGACGCCGCTGTGGTCTGCCGTCAGCTGGGATACAAGTAAGTAACAACAAGATCAGAGACAGTTGCTATAAATGTCAAGGGAGCCATTCAAACTAACCTAAAACATTTTCCCAGCTAGTTGTTTAAGCAAAAAAATTACATCATCATTGCCCATGATAGCCAGAGAAATTTTTAAGAGGCATTGAATTTTCTTCTAGAACTCCCGTTGTGATTTGAATGTTCGAACAGATAGAAAATGAAACCAAAGTAACGTGCAAACTAGTGTTTCTTAAATTCTTCTTTATTTTGAAACATGCATAAACATCAAAACAATAAAATTCAGTGCATAAAAATGAAAGAGGAAATTAAAAAATTCAGAACTTGGATCTTCCATGGGGATTTTCCTGATAATTCAACATATCTTCAGCAAAACATTAACTAAATCCCTAGGAAATAAGCATCTATATGTGCCAGCTGTTGTTCAGTGACTCATCCTTATTCTTCCTCCGGAGGCTTTGCATCCAAATGTCATTCCAGAGTTTACCACAAGTGTACACTCTGGGAGTACAATGCTGTCTTTTGGTTGATGCAACATCTGCTCTGTAAGCTGAATGTTAAAGATCACGTGGCACCATTTTGAAGAAGAGAAGTAGAATTATGCCTGGTATTCTGGTCATCAATCATTCTTTCACCAATTGTTCTGAAGTAGTTTGTTTAGTCTTTACCATATTGTTTAAGCCAAAAAAATTACAGCATTTGTGGCTATTTAAATCAGAAACAACATCACATTTTGTATATTGTCTTACATGAAGTGAAATTTGTTGTTCTGTGGCAGCAGGTCTATGTAATGTCATAAATTCCTCCGCTGTCCTGTAAGGAGTTTGTGCATCCATCCTCCCCGTGACCACTTGGATTTCCTCTAGGGGCTCTGGCTTCCTCCCCCATTCCAAAGATGTACGGATTACTGGGCTAATGGGTATATTTGGGTGCTGCAGGCTCATTGAACCTGGAGAACCTGTTACTGTGTTGTATGTCTAAAATATTTTTCTTTAAATTACAATGCACTGTAAATAAATAGTGCAAAAAAGGAATAATAATTCACAGTTTCATGGAAACTGATGGTGATGGGGTAGATGTGGTTTCTGTGTCATTGAGGTTGGGTTTTCAGGCTCCTTTCTTATTGAAACAATGAGTAGAGGGCGTGTCTGGATGGTTATGGCCCCTTAATGATGGATGCCATCTTCTCGAGGCACTGCCCCTTAAAGATGTCCTTGATGGTGGGGATGTTGTGTCTGTGATGAGCCTGGCTGAGCCTGCAACAGTCTGCAGCATTTTGTGATCCTATGTCAGAACACTTTCCACCATTCTGCACATCCATGAACATTTGAAAGGATCCTTGGTGACAGATCTCCTCAAACGCCAAACAAAATGGAGCTGCCTGTGTGTCTTCTTTGTAATTGCATCAGTGTTTGGACCCAGGAAAGATAATGCCTTGGAACTCAAAGCTGTTCACCCTTTTCACCACTGACTGCTCAATGAGGACAGGTACATGCTCTCCCTTCCTTGAACCCATAATCAGTTACTTGGTCTTGCTGACGTTGAGTGTCAGGTTGTTGTTGCAACATGACTCAACCATTAAATATCTAAATTAATAAAACACAGAGAAATTTTTCAATGTCAGAATTCTCTTTGTGAGTTTAGGTGTTCTACCAGGTAGAGAATGAGACCACAATACTGTTTCTTTTGCTGCGCATTTTTTCTGACATTATGATTGTAATATATACTTTTTGACTACATTACAATATTGACTGGTGAACTACCTATATTCTACGTACATCATATGTAATGTGCCACTCTGTCACCATGTGGTGAGGGGTCTGGAAGTTTAAATATGCTGTTGAGCCACCGATCCAAGACTGGAAATCTAACACAAGATTTAGCATGGCGGACTGGTGAGATAAATAGTGAGAAAGGTAAATCTAACTTCCACAAGCAGGGTTACAAGTGTGGTGAATATCTGTATCATAAATACACGTGGTTTCAGCCCACCTTGAGCTAGGATACCAACAACATTATCAGAAGTGTTTAGAAAATGTAAATAAAAAATATAAATTGGCAATCACCAGCAATAATTATACTATGGAGTAATTGGCAATCTGAAGCAACGTCTTGAGAATCCAGATCTAATTGGGATGATTTTCCATGATCATTTTCAGGGCGCATGGTAGTGTAGTGGTTAGCACAATGTTTTACAGTTCCAGCGACATGGGTTCGATTCCCAATGCGGCCTATAAGGAGTTTGAACTTTCTCCCTGTGACTACTTGGGTTTCCTCCAGGTGCTCCAGTTTCCTCCCACCAACGTACCGGCTGGTAGGTTAACTTGTCATTGTAAATTATCCTGTGATTAGGCTAGGGTTAAATCGAGTATTGCTGGGCAACAGGGGTCAAAGGGCCGGAAGGGCCTGTTCCACGTATCTGAATGAATGAAGAAATAAATAATAAATAAGTAAATAAATAAGCATGGCACGCATTAGGGAAATGAAATTGACTCAAACAAATACATTTAAAAAGTACATTAAAGAAATCCACAGCAATTAATCTAAAGCTAAAGCTGGATATGAGAGTGCAACACAGTATATCATCACTTCTCTCTATTTGTATGAAAAGAATCATTAAACCTATAAAGATAGAAAGAGAATTACTTTAGATGATATATGAAGGCCACCTGGGCAAACAGAAATACAAGCTGAAAGCTAGATGAGCTATTTTCTGTGTTGGCATCTACAAAGGCACAATGTGCAATACACCAGAAATACAACACAGTCCTCTAAAGCAAGATGCATTTTTCCACAAGATGCACAGGTTGCAGGGAGCCAACTCAACAATAATCATGCCAAATCTTTACCTGCATCTGGAAAGGTCAAGCAGTATATGTACAAGATATGATGAAAACTTGGAGCTTAGCTAAAGTTATTGGTAAAGCCAAATCCTTACAACTGTATATCATCAGTGGATCAACTGATGAAGTGGAAACAATTCTAACAATGACTTACAAAGAGCTGAGGAAAAAAACACAATAATGACAAAAGTATGTTTAACTTTAACAGCATCAAGGAAAGCAAACAGTACAACACCAAAGCAATGCCCTAACTCATTGCAGAGAAGAATAACTTGTGGCTAAATTTGTCTTCAGACACAACCATGTTGGGTAATTCCCCTTTATTTTCTTTTTGGTTTTCTTCTGCATTTTTTTTTGGTGCTTTTGTGTTCTTGAGACATTTTTGTTCTGAAAGTCACTTTTATGTCAATGATAAATCATTTCCCTTTATGAACTGGGTAGTTAACAGGAAGTTCTCCAGGTGTTGCACATTGAAATCCCTGCATTGATCCAGTGGAAACCACAAAAGCTAATGGCTTCTGCACAAAGGACATACTGAACATCTTGAAATCATGCTGGCATTCAAACTGTCCACCTTGCCTGTTTCCTTGTGCAGTGCAGAATGTATAAGAGGCATGTAAATTTCATGCTGTGATATCGCCAGTCATTGAACAACAAATTGCACCACTCTCAAACCATGGTCCATATGACTTGCAAGCAGAAAAGATTGGATTCTGATATGACCAGGTGTAAGACACAGTGCAGCAATAGCTGGGCCTCTCATGAGCTGAAGCGTTTTAATGATGCTAGGGAGGGAAATTCACAGAAGTAACCATCCTCCCCGCCACATTAGCTGCATATCAAAGTCATCAAAAAGATAATGAGAAGAGAAAATAGAGATAAATGAAGAGCACAATAAAAGCCATTATTGCACACAAACATAGGTACTGTACCTGAAAATTAAATACAATCTTACCCCAGGTTTATGAAAAAGCAAGCTCCAAGACAGTCTCAGTGCACTGAATTTGGTGGGCAGAACCATAGACAAAATCAAAAGAAGAACACAAGACTATGAGTGGTTCACCTGGTCCCTTAAACCTACCCTACCAATGAATATGAATATTAATCCCCACTTACTAGCAGGAAGCAGTGTAGCAATTACGTTTGTACATCAACCTTTTCATTTTTTAAATGGCTAAGTATTAGCAAATTAAGCATGTTATAATTTTTTAAATTATATAATCTTTTGATTGGATTCTGTTATCTAAGGAATTTTTTTGTTATCTCAAGTCTAAAGGTAATAGATTTTTAAAGGTGCAATTTTCTTGTCATTGAATCACTTGAATCTCTGCTTTGCTTCTCAGCTTCTTACTTGCTTTCAAATGCTCTGCATCTTTTATAAACTTTAAAATAAATGATCATGAAAATCAAAGTTCCTCGCTTGTTCCTGAACTCCTAAAAGAAACCATGGATCGAAAATTACAGAGATCCTGCAGCCTGCACCATCGCCTTCAATTCCCTAATCTTTCAAAAATGAATCTAACTCTACTTGAAATACTTATAATAATCTGGTCCCTTGTTCCTTTTTTGCCAAACAGTTCCAAAACCTATAAATGTCAACCATTCATAAATAACTAGCCTCACAGACCACTTCATGACTTGTAAGAAATCTATTATTAGCGATTGTACTCTTGGGAGTTCTTGCTTCCTGCTCAGGAATTACTCTTTTGTTTGAATAAAATTGGTGCCAATGTTTTAAATAGGCCCACAGCAGGAAATTCCATTGGCTTTCGGCAGAATTAGGTTACCGTTGGGTAATCACAGCTGCTCCAAAAATGAACTGAAATATGCTGCAATTATTTCAGTTTTTACTGAACTTTTCTTTAGCTTTTATTTCAACTTTTAGCAAAACTCAGGTTTGCCTCTTCAGATAAATCTCAGACTACTATCAATACTGTAAAAAGCTCTGCTCCGGGCAGCATTTCACAGACAGAAGCTAGGTTGCACCATAAGCAAAGATCTCTAAACGTCATAGCAAGATCCTTTTATAGACAGTACACCATCCACAGATTTTGAATTTTCAGTAAACCATTTGATTTATATTTTAGCCCCGAAGGTGGTGGATGTTGGTGCTTGTTAGTTGAATTATTTTCTCCGGTCTCTGTATCAGGCTCTACAATCTAGATGTAATGGTGCCAGACTGGAAGTGAAGTTTGTACAATGCTACTTAGTTTCAAAAGTTGCTTGAACTCCTTCACCTTCTCATTTGGTAGCTGTGTGAATTCACATATCGCCCACTGGAAATGAATGTATCAGTTTAATGTGAATTTGTTTCTTATTTTTAAAAGCTTATACTGCCTGGGGTCAGGGTTCAGATTACCTAAAGATCTTTACCTTTGGAAAGGTACATCCAACCTTCCTTCTTTTGGTTTTGTACCTAGGCAATGGACTGACAGAAGAGACCAGAACTATATCAAAATGAAGGCATGGTGAATCTGTTTATTGAGTCTAGCAGACTTTGCACTTGATTGAAATGCAAGTCTTTATTTATTCCAGGAAGCCATAGCGATCTGACAATGTGGGGAGTGGTGGTGGAATGTTTGGGAGTGAACTCTTTGTAGATGGATTGGGAGGGGATGGAGGGATTCCTGATGTAACAAGCATCAGTAGTGCTGATTATGAAGGGTGCGGAGGTGCAGACATTGAACAATATGTTAACCACAGCCATGATGTGCTGTTCCTATGGCAGAGCTGTGTAGATTTTACGCTTAATGAGAATACAAGGCCTTTTCAGACTTGTGGGGCCCGGTTGCCCATATCTAGTGTTGTGGATCCTGCAGCAAAGATAAGGGGGCTACTTGGTATGTGTAGTTGTTTGCACTTTCCCTCTGACTGGCTGGACTTCCAAGGTTCTCGTTCCCCTCCATCTTAAGACTGTCATTGATCTATCAAAGCAGTTAACTTCCCTTGGATACTAGGAAAACAATGGTTCTGCTGGTAAAGCAGCATTCAAGAGTAACAGTGTTGTCATAAATACTGAGTTTAAAGAAGTCTTGCAATGTCAGAATATATTTGCTTACACAAGCGTTGTTCAAAGTCAAATGCAGGTTCAGTGCTCTATAAGTGGAGATGGGACTGGGAGGTAGGGGGAGTAGGTGATTGAGCTGTTCTCTAGAGACAGCAGTCTCATGTATGTGTTCTGATGAGGCTATGTGTTGCTCCTTTTTTACAAATGAATTGAGGACTGCTTGTAACCCAGAATCAGCAGAAGTTCATCCATCTAGTCCACCAGCTCGTCTGTAAAACATCTTGTGGTCAAGAAACAATTTTTAACCCTCCCAACCACTGACACCTTCCACCCCAACCCTCATCCAATCCACCTGTTAAGTGGCCCTTTTTGATGTCTTTCAGCCACATCTATAACCCCCAGATTAATGCTTCAATCTCCTCTTGACTTTTGGATGTCTTTAGGCTTTCCAAATCTCTCTCTCTGTCTTTCCACTTGCACAGAATTTTTTGATGTCTCACTCCAAGTTCAGAATCAGAATCAGGTTTATTACCTGTGACTTGTATGTTATGAAATCTGTTTTGTAGCAGCTGTGCAGTTCAAAGATGTAAAATTGCTATAAATTACAAAATAAAATAGTGCAAAACAGGAACAACAAAGCAGTGTTCATAGGTTCATGGACCATTCAGAATTCTGATGGCAGAGGGGTAGAAGTTTCTCTTGAACTGTTGAGTGTAGCCCCTGTAGCTCCTCCCCCATGGCAATAACAAGAAGAGGACATGTCCTGGCAGGAGCTTAACTCAGAAATTAATTTTACCCACTTTGCTCTGTCTGATCTCCATTCTCGTTTCCCACCCTTCCCACCCACTCTCTGGCATTGGATCCTGGATTCCCTACCTCAGCCCAAGGCTGGCGACCATGTCAAACAGACTAACAGTGACTTAATAACAAGTGAATTCAATTAGACTGTGGGGATAGTGTTTCTGAATTTAGCAAGGTTTGCGTTTACTCTACTTGTCCAGATTTGTAAGCCCTCACTTATAGATATGAGCATACAATAAAAAGAATAAGGGGCAGGAATCTAATAACTGGTCTAGCCTGTCTGATCAAGTAATGATGCTTGGGGATCATAGTCCTTAGAATTTCCACCCTTCCTTGAACCATTAATCTTGAGGAGAGATGTACAAGCATTGTACAAATTTACTACAGCAGTGAGAAAATTGCGATGGATTGTTTGAAAACTAGAGTTTCTTTTATGTGTGCAAAGAGTAAGTAGAAATTGATGAAGATGACATCTGATTGAATGGAGCACATAAATCCTGCATTCTGTTACACTGTAGAATCATAATGTGAATTCCATTGCATAATTTCACCAAGCATAACATGTTCTTTTATGGTCAGCACATGGACTTCAAAGTGGTCAGTCAGTGAAGAATGGCCAATGTATGCCGAACGTTAAACATCATTTACACACTATGATACTTCCATGGAAAAGAGCAAGGCTAAAAATGAGTTAATAATAAAAAGAACTAATACAAGTCTGATGTCTTCTAAGTATTGCATGTTTTTTTTTAAAGGGGCACAGCCAAGGCAAGGTCACTGGCTTATTTTGGAGATGGTGTGGGTCCAATACACATGGATAATGTGAAATGCACTGGGAGTGAAGAGTCACTGGAAGATTGCAGCAAACAAGATATTGGAACACATAACTGTCGACACAGTGAGGATGCAGGAGTGATCTGTGACTATAGTGATAAATCAGCAGCAAGCCTAGGCAACAGAGGTGAATATCAGTCACTTTTTTTAAAAATAGGATGTTTAGCCAAGTAGAGAAAAAAAAGCAAAATAAAGGAGATGATGGAAATCTGAGACAAAAACAGAAAGTTCTGGAAAAAACTCAGTGGAGAGAAACCAAGTTAGTTTTTCAGGTTTGTGGATTTTCATCAGAATGACATTGACTTGATTTGTTAGCTCTTTTTATCCCTCCACAGAAAACTCTATGACTACACGAGTATTTCTGATATTCTCTGTTTATATTTAAATATTGTAAGTAAGTAAATGCAAAATAATGCATTTGCTGGAAAACTGAGTTTGACCTGAAGTTTCCCCTCTTGTTACCCTCACTACAGGTACCATTTGATCTTCAGAGTATTTGCTACAATTTTTGATTGCGCTAAACAGATTTACAAAGTTATTCCTTTGATCTGATATGCTACTGGGTGGGAAACAGAGGAATAAAATAAAATATGGCATTGTTACTCCCTAAGTATTTGGATTTATTTTTCTATCACATATTATTGTAACATAAGGTTTGGAAGCCTGAATAGTAAAGGTTTTTAGTTAGATATTATCAATAGGAAAAGAGTATCAGAATTTGTGGTGACTGTCTATTTCATTCATGCTCGTCACCCCACCCCCATTCCCTGAGTATGTATGCTGTTGTCAAAAAGCAGTCACTGTGATTCAGCTGACACTTCAGTCTAGCTGCTGCACTGAACTGGGTTTATCAATACTCCAACCAGATGGCGAGGTGCTCAGGGTAAAAGAAATACCGTAGGACCAGAATTAATGCCCATTAATCAAACATGAGGAGCCTGAAGAAACCCACGGCTAATGCAACCTGGTCCTGCTGTCAGAACTGAAGGAATAGCACACTAGCACCAGACAATAGTATGTGACCTTAGAATGAAATGGTAGAAAAAATGGTCATGTGGAAAGGATTCACCTGACTGTTTTCAATCATTGGCACAGCACTAAATAGCTGGTTTTGTTAATGTTTCAATCAGTGACCCTTTGGTCTGATGTCTCTACACAGATGGTACCTGCTTTGTTAAGTACCCACAGCACTTTCTGTTTTTTTCATATTTCTAGTATCCACAGCATTTTGCTTTTGTGCTAAATGATTGATGGTGTGCAGTAGAGAAATCTGAAGGAGTTCTCTGTACTTCATTGTAATGATTGGGACAAAGAGCTTTATAATTACCAGCCTGCTGGCATGTGAATATTACTACCAGGATGCACATACAATTTGTGTATTTTTACAGGCTGTAAGTATCCTGAATTTCTGTGATGCAAGTAGCAGAGAATTGCTAGTGGATTATTCTGTACAAAAACAGGTTTTAAATCATGCAGATTTTTAAATAGTTTGTAAGTATGTGACATCAATCTCACCAAATATTAACACTAGTAATATTCAAAAAAGAATTCATTGTATTTCTATGGCCTGTAGAGTGCAAAGTTGGGAAAAGCAGATATCTGATTCACATCTACTCCTTTTCAGTTGTCAGATTGGGTTAAGTCAGGACTCCCATTCATTTCTAACAATATAGCTAGCAGGAGTATAGAAAGATCTTAGCCTAGCAAAACAGAAACCAGTTGCTGACAGAGCCATCAGCTACATCTATGGTTGAGGTGGTTTTCTTCTGTTTGTGACTGTCAAGCATAAGCAATCTTATGTGTGAAACGAATGGAAGAAATTTAGTTATGCGGAGGAAAATTAGATAGGCTCTATTACATGTATGCAATTCTTCTTCCCTATATACTCTGCACTTGTAGTCCTTTACCATCCGGCTCTATAAGAGGAAAATATGTCCAACTACCTTCTCCTCTGCTCATATTTCAAAGCACCCAATAACTGATATTCTAGGCAGCATCTACACTTTGAAACTGTTTGATAAATGATGGTTTCATTTTATCTTGCGTACACCTTCTCAAAGTCACTGAAAATGGTCTGATTTTCTGTTGTAAGTTTCTTGGGAAATTGATGACTCAACTGTCGAAAAGGCAATAAAGAAAAAAATCCTGCAATACGCAACATTGTTGTGGGAGAATTTAGCAATTGTGCACTAACATTTCCAGTAGATATGTTGCAAACTCCAGCAGAAATTTAAGACACCAACACTTAGATGTTACTCACATATATACATGATAAAATGTGCCTAACTGGCAATGTGATCCATGGATTGGTAAGAGATCATGCTCTACCTAAATAGGCTTTATTTTGAATCGCTTTTGACGATTCCATGGTCCCATTGAGGATTTGCTTTCAGTGGGAGTGCATTTTGTGGTGCTACAGGCATTTTTACTTAGGGCTTGCAAACACTGTCATCCTGAAACGGTCTAATGAAGAAATCTCCGTACATCTACTTTCTAAATTGCTGTCTTCTCATTCTAAGACTGTGATCTTTACCAGTCAGTGGATACATTCTATCATCATCTATCGGTTTTCAAATTGTTTATGTTTCGGTGAGATTGCCTTTCATTCTTCTAAATTCTTGGGAACATAAGCCTGGTATGCTCATTCTATCCTGAATGAATATTCTCTCCAGCCCAGGAAACAGATTAATAAGAAGATATATCTAAAGCAATGTTTTCAATTACACGTTGGATCTAAAGTCTATGACAACCTGTAGGTGCTAAGGAAGCAATGAAAGATATGAGCAGTTGAATGAGGTGAAATGGGAAGAAACTTGGAAATTTTTCAAAATTTGGATAAAAAGCCTTTAGCTGAGTAATTAGCTTAATAACTTGTACAGAGAAATTATTCTATTTCTGACATGGTAAACAAGCATTCATTATAATGTAGAAATTGAATGTTTTCCGTTCAATGTTTAAAGCTTCAGTAAAAAATATATTTCAATATAAGTAACTCTGAGCATCATTGCTTTTAAACTTTTAGTGTCCATGAATTCTCTCTGTGGCTTACGATTGTTAAACCAACGGCAAAAACGAATCATTGGTGGGAAAAAATCTTTAAGGTCAGTAAATAAATTATTGCATAAAGGAAATATCTCTAGGAAATCCTTACATCAGTAATTTTCTGTATATTTAAAGTAACATTCCTGAATCAGATTGTCAAAATGTATGTGAAAATTATCGTCTTGTTGCTTCTGTCAGTATACCGCTGAAGCAAATACATTAAAGATCCACAGAAAGGTCTGTCGCAGTATTTGAGAGAATTAACACAGATGCAAGGCTCTTAGGCTGGTTAGTCTCATTTGATTTGATACTGGTGTAGATTTAGTATGACACTGAGTGTTGAGCTAAACAGTTCTTAAATGCATAATGAATGGCTATTATTGATCAGAAAAGCTATCATATAAATGTTCAGCTTGATTTACATTAGGGGTAATTTACATTACATTAATGTAATGTAAACTTCATTATGATCTTCACACAGACAGCACCCAAGGTCAGGAGAAAAGCAGGTGTCTGGAACTGTTGGGAATGGAATAGCCAGCCAGGTTCTTGCTGCTGATCACAGTGACAACATCTGATCTGTATGCACCTGCTGTCATTGAGTGAAACTGTGAACTGACTTAGCTCTGCTGTCAGTCATGGTTGAGTGTTGCTTCAATCACCCGGAACACCACCTCAAGTGATGGTTTTAGACTGCTGGCAATGGTTAAATAGAAATGGTTGCTGATGAATTCCAGATCCATCAATAGACTGAGAGCTTAATGAAACTAATCAGAACAGGAAAGATGTTGTCTATACTGAACAGCTTCCAATACTCAGGAGCATATTGAGCCTCTGTGACCAGTGATTTAAGTAGCAAGCACAATGTTTAAATTTGTTCAAAGCAATACACACAAAATGCTGGAGGAGCTCAGCAGGCCATACAGCATCTATGGAAAAAGTACAGTCAACATTTCAGGCCAAAACCCTTCAGCAGAAATGGAGAAAAAAAAAGTCCTGCAAGAGGGTCTCAGCCCGAAACGTCGATTGTACTATTTTCCATGGATGCTGCCTGGCCTGCCGTGCTCCTGCAGCGTTTTGTGTGTGCTGCTCGGACTTCCAGCAGCTGCACAGTTTCTCTCGTTTCCGGTTTAAGTTTGTTGTTTTGACATTAGACGAGAGTTCAACTAAGGTTCAAGCTGCACCCCAGATATTTGAGCACATGATCAAGACTAATCATATTAAGAAAGTATCGCATTTTTGCAGGTCCAGTACTTCAGATAAGAAACTAAATTGTGGTTTCACTTGCTCCTTAAGGACATAAAAGAGCTGAGGTACTGCTTTAGAAAGATGAAGAGTGCTTTATCTCTATGTCCAAGACTATTTATCTCTCAAACAATATTATCAAAAAAGAAATTATCTGGTTTCTTTGTCATTTGTAGAACTTGCTGTACAAATTAACACACCTAAGTGTAAGGAGATGTGTTTTCTTGTGCTACAGAGTGATACCAATGGTAGCAGTGATGCAAATAATACAAGTGATACAGTAATTCAGTGACTGAAAGGTGCTTTGGGATAGTCTAAGGTATGAAAAGGAATGATAGAAATGTTTTACAAAAAGGACTTCGGCACTTTTATACTTGCAATTTAGCATAATGGAAAATGCTTCTGCAATGATAAACAGATGGAGAGAAGAAGAATAATAAGTCAAATAATATACCCGGATTCCATTTGGATTCAGATGTTCAGTTTAGTGGATAATGAAAATGCAAAGGAAACACACATTTAATTCCTCATGTAAGCTAACAAAGCAACAACAGATGAGATCTCTTGACACACCTGCAAGGGTTAGATTTTCTGTCCGCGTGGGTGACAAA
Source organism: Mobula birostris (assembly GCF_030028105.1). Taxonomy (NCBI): domain Eukaryota; kingdom Metazoa; phylum Chordata; class Chondrichthyes; order Myliobatiformes; family Myliobatidae; genus Mobula; species Mobula birostris. The sequence continues at coordinate 106,296,390 of NC_092372.1, forward strand.
ATCCATGTGCCAGCCTTTCTGTTGCGTTTGCTGGGCCCCTAATGATTAATGTCTTTATAATGTTTGGCTTCCTGCCTTACACAGGGGCGGGTGGCCTTGGCAGGCAGCCATCCGACTGAGAGCATACCATGGAGAAGGGAGACTGCTGTGCGGTGCCACTCTCATTGGCAGCTGTTGGGTCCTGACTGCAGCTCACTGCTTTAAAAGGTCAGTCTTCTAATTGAAATAATTTAATCAGCATAATTAAAAGGAGATAATGATCTTTCTCTCTGGAGGACTATAGTAGGCTGGTATAATTTGCTGCAATTGGCTTTGAATGGCTTGATGGCAGGCATATTTCTGTGTGTAACTGTTGCAGGTGTTAGTCTATATATGTGTCAAATTACTCAGAATTAATAGAGTTTCTGCTGAAAGAACCACATTGGTTGGAAAGACTCCTTGTTTGTAGCAAAGACTTCTTAAAATGTTTTGGCTCCAATTCATTTTTCGGTGGAATGGATTATCTTGTAATAGGAAGAAGCACCGTGGAGACCAAGGGTGCAAAATGTACTCTAGCAGTAGAACATCACCAAGGGTGGCCCAGTACACCACCTCTTACTGAGTCCTGAGGGCACAGGTAACAGTCAGGTTCTGTAGCAGATGCTGAGAGAATAATGGTGAGGAAAAATAAACTAGGTGATCTGTAGTGAATGACTCAACTCTTGACACCCCAAATTTATTCTACATCAACAAACTGAAGACATGATGCATTTATCTGGGAGCATATTACTCTACCAACAATCATGAAACTCAAAACTTCCTGAGTAAAGCCACTTGCTTGATTCGCACTTTATCCATTACAGAGGAATCCATTACATCATTTAGGAAACACCATCATTTTCAAGTCCACCTCCAGATTACACACCATCCTGACTTGGAAAAATATTACTGTTCTTATATTGTGACTGTGTCAAAATCGTGGAACTCATTTCCACCTCTCACGACTCCCGTTCAAGAAAGCGGCTCTCCTTCACCACCTCAAGGACAATTAGAAATGCAGAATAGTTGCTGACTTTGCCATTGTTGTACACATGCTATTAATTAACAATACAAAGAGAGCTGTGATAGTTTGACAATCATACCAGTGCCCAACCTGCTCTTCTGAGCAGTTTGAGCTGCCTCAATGACTATCGCTAGTTGGCACTCACATCTGCTGTGATGAAGCGCATTGAGAGGTTGGTCATAGCAATAAACAACTCCTGCCTAAGCATGGGCCAGGACCCACTGCAATTAGCCTATCGTCACAATAGATCTACAGTGGATGCAATCTCACCAGCTCTCCACTCTGCCCTGAATCATCTAGACTACAATACATACATCAGGTTGCCGTTTATTGACTACAACTCAGTGTTCAACACAATCACACCCTCAGTTCTAATCAACAGGCTCCAAAACCTGGGCCTCTGTACCTCCCTCTGCAACTGGATCCTTGACTTCCCCACTGGAAGACCATAGTCAGTAAGGATCATAAATAACATCTCCTCCTCGTTGACAGTCAATAATGGCACACCTCAAGGTTGCATGTTTAGTTCACTGCTCTACACTCTCTACATCCGCGATTGTGTGGCCAGACACAACTCAAATGGCATCTATAAATTTACTGATGACACAACTATTGTGTTGTAGAATTTCAGATGGAGATGAGGAGGTGTTCAAGAAGCAAGCTAGATCAGCTGGTTGAATAGTGTTGCAGCAACAACCTTATAGTCAATGTCGGTAAGACGATCGAGTTGATTCGGACTTCAGCAAGGGGAAGTCGAGGAAACACGCACCAGTCCTCATCAAGGGATCAGCAGTGGAGACATGAGCAGTTTCAAATTCCTGAGTGTCAACATCTCTCAGGATCTATCCTGGGCCCAATACAATGATGCAACTACAAAGAAGGCATGACAGCAGCTGTTTTTCGTTAGAAGTTTGAGGGGAATTGGTATGTCATTATAGATTCGAGCAAATTTTTACAGACGTACCATGGAGAACATTCTAACTTGTTACTTTGCCATTTGGTATGGAGGGGCCACTGCACAGGATTGAAAAAATCTGTAAGATGGTGTAAACTCTGCTAGCTCCATTGTGGGCATATGTCTCCTCGGCATCCAGGACATCTTCAAAAGGCAACACCTCAGAAAGCCAGCATTCATCATTAAGGACCCCCATCATCCAGGACATACCCTATTCTCAATGCTACCATCAAGGAGGAGATACAGGAGTCTGAAGACCAATACTCAATGTTTCAGGAACAACTTCCCCTCTGCCATCAGATTACTGAATGAACAGTGCCTCAGTATTTTTGTCTTCTTTTTTTGCACTACGTATTGAATTTAATTTTCCTTTTTATAAAAGGAGTATACTTCTTACTGTAATTGATAGTTTTTTTATTATTATGTATTGCATAGTACTGCTGCTACAAAACATAAATTTCATGACTTATGCCAGTGATATGAAACCTGATTCTGATTCTGATTCTGATCAGTAGCAGGTGTTATGTTACAAGACGTGGATGACGAGTGAGAAGAAGTTCAATGAGGGTGTGGTTAAGTTCTGTAATTATAACATGAAGTTCCAGATGCCATCAGTTGCACTAATAGACACAGACTCTTTTCAAAGTACCACAACCAGAGCACTCACCTTCCAGCAATCTGTCAATCAGCATTCACACCTAACTTCATGAGGGGCCAGAAATTAGATTGTGGCCAATGGTAGAGGTGAAACCACAAAAGTTGATGGTATCCTCACATCTTGTTCTCCTTTGTTTTCCACTTCCACTTTCCTCTCTATGTCATCCACCTCCCGACCACAATCTCACATGCAGCTCTTACATTGCCACTACAGCATCAATCCCCTGCCCATTACCACTTCCCACCATTATCAGTGTGCCTTGCGTCTGTAAGATAGTCAGGGTGCAGTCTGGTTATACAGGAAAGAGTGAAGTTGAAAAGCACTCAATTTTTCATCCCTATCTAATAGCTCAGGCACTGACAATCATCGAGGTTACATTAGAGAAGGGATTTACAAATAGTAAGTCACCAAGCATGGGTGGCCTGCAGGGGAAGGGAAACAGTGTAAATGCCAGATCATGAGATGTAGCAGATTAGAAAAGGCTGCAGATGTGCCTCTCAACATGAAACTAGGCCGGTTGGTGGCACAGTGGCATCAGTGCCGGACTTCAGAACGAAGGCTCCCGAGTTCAAATCCAAGTTGGGCCACCCCCGAGCATGCTTTCTATCCATGCCGGCTTGAGTGTCAAGTTAGCCACTCAGCCTCCTAAAAAACAAGGGGTGAGTCAGGAACGTTCATATTGTGACCCGGAGACCAATCCTGACACTACACGCCAGACAAGAATGGCTGACTGTCTGGTGCGACACACTAGGAAGGAACATGAAACTGTTGGGCTACTGCCTTCACCTGTATGTGGAGCCCACCATCTTCAGATAGCCAGTGTCGCAAATTTCATTGTAGCACATGCAAAGCTCAAACAACATCTTATGCTGCGGTGACTTCCAAGATTCAAACTCAGACATCTATCATCATAGGTGTAGATACCAGCATTCAAAGAGTTTCTAGGGTGTTGCAGAAATGGAGAAATTACTAAAGCTGCTAAGGACATCTGGAGGGGAATAGTGGCAGCACTGTGGAGCATGGGTCTGCTGTCCACTCTCATAATGGCAGCCCCTTTACCAGGACACGGTGTAATCTGTCAACTAGCACAGACTGCTCCAGTTCCCGTTGGGTATATGCAGTCCAATGCTGGGTCTTCGAAGGTGTAGCTGATTGCCATCTTACAGTGTCAATTTCTCTACTGAAAGTCATCATCCTTCAACCAGTCCCATGCTGTCACTGGGACTAAGCTGCTAGAAAATTATGTCAGGCAAAGGAAGATGCAAGTCAACCACTCCAGCCCCAAGCAGGCATTTCTGAGATAGGGTCATAGGTACAGATACCTTCACCTATTCCATGAAATTATCATAGGTGGGAATTGCTGTTGATTGCACAGTGTTCAATTCTATTTGCAACTCCTTAGCAAGAGAGGCCATTCCATGCTTGTCTGCAGCAAGAACTAAAAAGCAAACACGCATGGGCTAATGTGTGGGTAGTAATATTCGTGCTACAAAGTGATGGGCAATGCCCATCTCCAACAAGAGAGTCTAATCAACTGAGCATGATATTCAACAGCATTAGTGTTCCTGAGTCATCTACATTAATGAGCATCTAACTCAGTTGTTCAGTCATATAAATATAATGGCTGCAGGTGCAGTTCAGAAGCTGAGTATCCTGCATCTTGACATCCCAAAGACTTTTAACCATGTACAAGTCAGGTAATTGTGATTTCCAGTTGCTTAGGTAAGTTGATCTCCAACAACACTTAAGAAGTTTGACACTTTACAGAACAAAGAGCCTACCTGATTTGAAACCCAAACTTTTATATCTGTCCCCGCCAACATATCATGGATGCAGTGTGCACCATTTATAGAATGCACTGCAATTACTCTTCTTTGTCAGTTCAACACCAGATCCCAAACCTATGATTCCTATCACCTTAAAGGACGCAGGCTTAAAGTGCATGGGAATGTGTTCTGTCTACATTGCACACCATTCTGACTTCAAAATATGTCACCCTTCCTTTGTTTAAATTCATGAACTCCTCTCCCCCAACCAACTGCATTAGGGAAGTGGATCCTCCAGGATAGCAGTAGTTTAAGAAAGCCACTTTATTGAGGATAACTAGGGACGGACAATAATTACCCGCTTTGGCAGTGATGCCCATATCCCAAAAGAGAAATAAAATAGGTCATGCAGTATAGGCATTAAAGGAATGCACAGCTGTTATTAGTTGATGTTTGTATTCATGTTGACATGCTTTTTATTTATATGTTTAATAATGTAAGCTAATTGTTGACATTGAGTGTTGGTAAAGTATCCCAGATAGTGTCCCACTGTGATTCTTCCAATGTCCAGCAGCACCAATAGCTTTAAGTAGCATTCACAATGCTAGGCAATGACATTTACTTCCAATGACATTTATTTCTAATCATGTTGAGGTAATTAAGCAAGGGCAGTGGGTCAAATGCTCGACACTAAACTGCAGTGCAGCTTCATTAAAGAACAATAATATGCTTTTTGAATGGTTTTTGAACCCATTAATGGTTTCCAAAAGCTCTTTATAATGTGTTTGATTTTCATTATCAAAATGGTTCCATGCAATAAATGTAGGCTAAACCGTATTTCAAGAATCCATATTAGTTGATGAGCTCCTGAAGGAGTTCTCAAAGTCGTTCATTGCATTTATTTCATGTTGTACAACTAAGCAACTACAATTTTAACTGTTCTCAAAAATGAAACATTGTTAAAGAAAATATAAGTAAAAATGACAATTAACAAATGAAAAAATAATATTCTTCTTTCTTTTAATTGTTATTCCTTAATGCAAAATATGAAATATGCATCTTATTTTTCTCTAATTCTGCAAAAGACATAAATTGTTCCACATGTATGTGAATTTCTGGCTGACTTAGTCCTAGGAAAGTCCACATTAAAATTTATCTGAGTTCAGAATCAGAATCAGTTTTAATATCACCAGCCTATCTTTTGAAATTTCTTAACTGTGCAACAGCAGTACAATGTAATACATGGTAATATATTAAAAAACTGAGAATTACAGTAAATATATATATATATTAAATAGATAAATTCAATAAGTAGAGCAAAAACAGAAATAAAAAAGTAGTGAGGTAGTGTTTGTGGGTTCAATGTCAGTTCAAAAATCAGATGGTAAGGGAGAAGAAGCTGTTCCTGAAATCATTGAGTTTGTGCTTTCCGGCTTCTGTATCTCCTTCTTGATGGTACCAATGAGAAGACGGCATGTCCTGGGTGGTGGGGGTCCTTAATGATCGACACCACCTTTTTGAGGCAATGCTTCTTGAAGATGTCTTGGATATTACAGAGGCTAGTACCCATGATGGAGCTGACTGAGTTTACAACTCTCTGCAGCTTACTTAACTCCTGTGCAGTAGCCCCATCCCCATACCAGACAGTGATGCAACCAGTTAGAATGCTCTCCATGGTACATCTGTAGAAATTTTTGAGTGTTTTAGGTGACATACCAAATCTCCTCAAGCTCCTAATGAAGTATCGCCGCTACCTTGCCTCCTTTATAGCTGCATTGATATGCTTGGACCAGCTCAGGTCTTCAGAGACATTAACACCCAGGAACTAGAAGTTGCTCACATTCATCACTTCTGATTCCTGTCTGAGGACAGGTGCGTCTTACTCTTTCTGAGGTCCACAATCAGCCCTTTCGTCTTACTGAAGTTGAGTGTGTAGCCCCCCGGCCACCCTCGGGGCCGCTCAGCTCGCTGTCATCTAGGGAAACAGCCCTCGGCCCCGCCAAACTGGGTAATTAGTTTGTGTGGATGCTGTGTGATGTACCCCACCCCGCCCAAATAACAGACAATACACCAGATATGATTAAATGATTTACGGTTTATAGATATTACTGGAACTATATAATTAAAAGAGAATAAAATATAAAAGGAAAATAAAAGGCGCCACACTTATCAAAGTTCAATCTCTTTGTGCACAAAAACCGTTGGAGTTCAAGGACCTTCTTCTTCACCCTGCGAACCCTCGGACCACCTCGACCGGCCGCCTGGGACCAACAACGGTGGTCAACCAGATGCTCCACACGAATCAGTCTCTGTCTCCTCTTCTCACCGAACGCCCTCCTCGGGGTCCGACCCCGTTAGCGGACTCACAGCACCTGGTCCATCCTCTGTCTCGCTCTCCCGCCTTCTGCCCCAAAACCCGCGCATACAATATCTTCAGACACACCAAAAGCATAACAACTATCCCGATTGGTTAATAGCACCCTGCTATCTGTACTAACCCAAGCGAGTGTCCAGCTAGAGACTTTCTCAGCATTTAACATAACATAGAAGCATTCCCGATTATAACTTAGCAAAGAAGCCATTATAATTAGCCTCCGCAGTAACATACAAGACGAAACCCCCTTACCCTGTCCCCCCACCAGATAAAGTCATGTCCTCGTGACTTCTAAATAACTCGCCAACCAGTCCTGCAGACACACAACACACACATACACAGATACACACAGTGACAGTGCTCCCCAAACAGTGGACCTTATGCCCGTCCCACGGGCGCTACATAGGCCAGCCTTTAGGATTTAGGTGAGGGGGTACGGAGGTCTCGGAGGGTTAAGAAGCTCCCAGATAGGTTGGCCTATGTAGCGCCCGTGGGACGGGCGTAAGGTCCACTGTTTGGAGAGCACTGTCACGGTGTGTATCTGTGTATGTGTGTGTTGTGTGTCTGCAAGTGCAAGGCTGTTGCTGCAACACCCTCAACTAGCAGGTATATCTCGCTCCTGTAGGCCTCTCATCACCATCTGAGATTCTGCCAACAATGCTTATATCATCAGAAAATTTAAGTTATGCATAGCCACACGGTCATGGGCGTTGAGAGAGTAGAGCAGTGTGCTAAGCACACATCCCTAAGTCAGTGTTGATTGTCAGCGAGGTGGAGATGTTAATTTCTAATCTGCATAGATTGTGGTCTTCCAGTTAGGAATTTGAGGATCCAGTTGCAGAGGAGGTACAGAACCCCTTTCGATACGGTCAGCAGAGGAGGCTTGTGGAAGATCATGGAGAAGTTTGGCTGCCCCACAAAGTTCATCACAATCGTCTGGCAGTTCCACGACGGTATGATGGTGAAAGTTCTGGATGATGGCGATGGGTTGGAGGCCTTCCCAGTGACAGATGGGGTCAAACAAGGTTGCGTTCTTGCCCCGACTCTGTTCAGTATGGTATTCTCTGCCATGCTGACAGATGCCTTCCGTAACTACGAAGAAGGAATCCACGTCAGGTACAGGACTGACGGCAGGTTGTTCAACCTTACAAGGGTGCGAGAGACTGTCATCAGAGACTTCTTGTTTGCTGATGACTGCGCACTCAACACCAGCACAGAGCAGGAGATGCAGCGTGAAATGGACTGCTTCTCACAAGCCTGCAACAACTTCGGACTCACTATCAACACCAAAAAGACCGAAGTTATGTACCAGCCTGCCCCAGGATAGCCATACCAGGAGCCGCGCATCACGGTGAAGGGCCAGAACCTCCAGGCAGTCGACAACTTTATCTACCTGGGCAGCATACTCTCTCACGCGGTGAATATAGACGCTGAGGTCAACAACAGGATTGCCAAAGCCAGCGCCACCTTTGGGAGACTCCGTGAGAATGTCTGGGAGCGGAGAGGACTCAGCCTTACCACCAAGCTGAAGGTCCAATGTGCAGTGGTCCTTACCACCCTTCTTTACGCCAGCGAGACCTGGACTGTCTACAGCAGACACGCCAAACAGCTCAACCACTTTCACCTGAGCTGTCTCCGCAGACTCCTCCACATCAGGTGGCAGGACAAAGTCCCCGACACGGAAATCCTGGAACGAGCTGGGCTCTGCAGCGTCTGCACCCTCCTGCTGAAAGCCCAAGCCAGGTGGGCTGGACATGTGGTCAGAATGCCAGACAGCCGATTGCCTAAGCAGCTGCTGTACGGAGAACTGTGTCAGGGCAAGCGCTCAGTCGGGGGGCAGAAGAAACGTTACAAAGACTGCCTGAAAGCGTCCCTCAAAGGCCTGGGTGTCGACATCAACACGTGGGAGATGCTTGCCCTCGAGCGTCCAGCTTGGCGCAGCAAGATCACCACAGGAGCCCGTGCAGCTGAAGTCAGGCGCATCATTGAGGCGCAACGAAAGCGTGTTGTGCACAAGGCCCGAGCAGCATCCACTGCCACGACAGCACCCACCCACTTGTGTCCCACATGTGGGCGAGACTTCAGGGCCCGGATTGGCCTCATCAGTCACCTCCGGACCCACAGCCACCAATCTCCCATTTGACTTTGAAGCCATGGTCATCTTCGACTACGAAGGATGAACAACAACACAGAACCCCAGGTTCTGTAGCTTTTCTATCAGGACTGTAGGATTGATGGTGCTAAACGCTGCAGTCAATAAACAACATCCTGACATGTGTTTTTGTATTGTCCAGGTGATCCAAGTCTGCGTGGAGAGCTAATGAAATCACGTCCGCTGTAGACCTATTGTGAGAATAGACAAACTGCTGTGAGTCCAGGTTCTTCCTGAGGTATATGAGTTGATTCTAGCCATGACCAACCTCTCAAAGCACTTCATCACCGTAGACGTGAATGCTACTGAACGATATTAAGGCATCTCCGACTGCTCTTCTTGGGCACTGGTATAATTGTTCCTCTTTTGAAGTAGGTGGCAACTTCCAACTGTAGCAATGTGAGACTGAAAATGTCCTTGAACACTCCCACCAGTTGGTTAGCGCAGATTTTCAGAGTCTTACCAGGTAATCCATCGAGGCCTGTTGCCTGGAAGAAAGCCTGATGTCAGCCTCCGTGACAGAGATCACAGGGTCGCCGGGTGCCCATCGCTGTAGTTTTATTCTCCCTTTCAAAATGAGTATAAAAGTCATTGAACTCATCTGAGAGGGAACCATTACTGCCATTCATGATGTTGGGTTTCACTTTGTAGGAAGTAATGGCCTGCCAGAGTTGCCTCCAACCTCCTCGGAATTGTTCTAAAGCTCTTGAAGTAGCCCTCCGCAAGTCATACCTGCTTTGATTAGATTATATTGCAGGCAACATGTGCTTTATAGATTATAGGTTTTAGGAATAGATAGCCGTGATCGGATTTCCTTTTAGAAACCACAATGTAAAACAATTATAAATATGCACAGTGCACATATGGAAGAACAATGGGGAATTCTTCCTTCAAGCTAGGCAATGGCAAGATATGAGCTGTTTTGTAGTTAATAAATCACCGTGTTTCTTTTCAGTAAAGGTTAATAAAAGGCACTCATCACAAGGCAAATTCACAATTTCACTCTCCTGACTCTTCTTCAGTGACAGAGTACAGTGGTGGAAACAAATTACTATAGATGAGCAGCTATATTTATGTTGTAGGCTCCTAGAAGAAGCTTTCAAGGCAGGACAAATGCATAAAACAAAAATGCTTTGTATATAATTTGGCACATATTTCTTTACTGACACATAGAAACCATCAATGAAAATAAAACAAGTTGTTTTCCTCTTCACCCATATTTTGATATTGTTTTTGCTTAGCTCTCCACAACTCCTCACTTTCCAAACAAACCCTACTTAGAATGTATCATGAAAAAGATGACGTAATTGTTCTTGTCAATGATTAAACTCTTCCTGGACTTCCAGCTGGGTACAGGTATCCATTATAACCGACGTTTTAATGACAAACTTTGCCATCTTCATCAGGGATGATGCCCGGGCATGTCTAGTCCAGAGGTATTTGTACTCCTGTAGTCCATCCCTCCTGATTGGTTAGTACTCATCCAATCAGGTTTCTGCTCTCCTACCTTGTTTACAATCGAATTCCAGTTCTTACTTAGAGAGAGACCTTTGTCTTAGTTAAAATTCTTTTCCTCTAGTTTTATTTCATGGCTTCCTTTACCAGGCAGTCCCAAAGGCCATTGGCGTGGCATAGTAGTTTAGTGTCATTGAAGTCAATAGGGGAGCACTCTGACTGGTTGAATTGCAACCTTGCATGGAGGCTGCAATGCACAGGGTTGCAGGAGTGTTGTAGACTCAGCCAGCTACATCACAGTCACAATCCTCCCCACTGGTTGAGGATATCTTCAAGAAGGTGGTGTCCATCAGTAAGGGCTCTCACCATCTGGGACATGCTGTCTTCTCCTTATTACTACGTGCAATTATGAAAACAGCATGGCAGCACCTCTACTTCCTTAGGAGTTTGCAGAGATTCAGCCTAACACCTAATACTTTGACAAACTTCTATAGATGTGTAGTGGAGAGTAGATTGACTGGTTGCATCATAGCTTGGTTTAGAAATATCAATGCTCTTGGAAGGAAAATTCTATAAGCTGTAGTGAAATGGTCCAGTCCAACACGAGTAAAGCCCTTCCACCAATTGAGCACTCCTACATGAAATGTTGTTGCAGGAAAACAACATCCATGATCAGGGACCATCACAGCCCAGGAGATACTCTCTTCTTACCACTGTCATCCAGTAGCACACAAGAATCTTAAAACCTTCCAGAATAAAGCAACCTAATTGAGTAACATTCTCGCTACTAACCTAACCATTCATTCCTCCACCACCACTGCATCACAGCTACAAGATGCCCTGCAATTGTTCACCTAGGGCTACTCTGAAAGCTTCTCACAAACCATTGACCTCTAGCAGCTAAGAGAAGACAGGGCAGCAGGTGCAAGAGAACACCATCACTTGGAGATTCCTCTCCAAGTCGTACACCATCCAAGCTTGGAAACATATCACCAGTCATATATTATCACTGGTTCCAACAAATCCTATAACTCTCTGCCTGACCATATTTTCAGAGTACCTTCACCATAACCACTGGAGCAGCTCAGGAAGGCAACACATCACCATCTTAAATGTAACTTGGGATGGGCTAGCTTGCTAGCAATCTTGCTAGCAATGTTCACACTTCAAAAATGAATAAAATGTCTAACAATACACCTTTGAGAATCCAGCAACATGCTCAACTCCTCAAAGTCTGACCTACCTATCAACAGGTCAAGGCCAATGCTAGCTCAGCTATTGTAGGTTCATCTGTCTTAACTTCAGTTCTGTCACTTTCTCTCACTAACCCATTCTGCCTGTGCACATGTTCTTGCACATCAAAGATTAACCAAATCCAATTGAATTGCTTAAACAGACCTAACTTGGACTTATTTGAGAACTATTTTTAAGTATTTAGGTGGAAAGAATAAATTGGAAATGAGAAATCAGCTTGAAGGCAGTTTTCCTTCAAAAACTTATTAAACAGGTGAATTAATTTGGGCTAAAAAAAAAGTCCATTAATATAAGTAAGAAAAAGTGGACATAAGTAATACTTCAAGAGTTTTAAGAATATTTTTGTGATTATTTGTTAATGGATGTTAATTCTAGATATTTTACACTTCTCATCATAGCAGCATCAATCTTTGCACCTATATCACATTGATATTGACCGACAACTTACACAGTGGTCATTGCCTGAAGATGTCGTTTCAGCTTCTGCTAGTAATTTGCTGTTTGTTATGTAGAAAATGGCCTATTTCATTTTGTATAAAATGGGCATATTTAAATTCAAAGCTACCAATGGTCCCATCATTAATATTGTACTCCTGCTGCCTTAATTTTAGACCATAAGACCAAGGAGCAGAATTAGGCCATTCAACCCATTGAGTCCACCATGGCTGATATATTATCCCTTTCAACCCATTCTCCTGCTTTCCCTCTGTAACCTTTGACACCCTAATAATCAAGAACCTATCAACTTTCACCTTAAGTATACCAAAAGAATAGGCCTACAGAGCCGTCTGTGACAAAAAATCCACAGATTCACCACCCTCTGGCTAAATAAATTTTTCCTCATTTAAGTCCTAAATGAACATCCCTCAATTCTGAGGCTTAGACTCACCCACTTTAGGAAACATCTTCTCCACATCCACTCTATCCAGACAGTTTGATATCTGGTAAGTTTCAATGAGATCCCCCAACCCCCATTCTTCTAAACTCCAGCGAGTACAGGCCCAGAGCCATCAGACTCTCTTCATATGTTAACCCTTTCGTTGCTGGTATCATTCTTGAGCACTTCCTCTGGAGTATCTAGCACAATGCCAGCACACTCTTTCTTAGATAAGAGGCCCAAAGCTGTTCACAATATTTCAAGTGCTGGCTGACAAATGCCTTATAAAGCCTCAGCGTTGCATCCTAACCTTCGTATTCTAGTCCTCTCAAGTATTTTACATTTTGGTGCAAAATACAGTAGAATGTGAACTACAATAGCTTTTCCATTCTAGTCCTAACATTGCATTTGCCAACTCAACCTGGAAGTTTATCTTTAGGGAAACTTGCATGAGAACTCCCAAGCCCCTTGACACCACTGATTTTTGAATTTCTTCTCTATTTAGAAAATAGTCTATGCCTTTATTCCTTCTGCCAAAGCCATGACCGTGCCCATTCCTAGATTATATTTAATCTGCCACTTCTTTGCCCATTGCCCCCAATCTGAAGACCATCTGCAGACTCCCTGCTTCCTCAACACTACCTGCCCTTTCACCTATCTACAAATCATCCACAAACTTGGCTACAAAGCCATCAATTCCTTCATCCAAATCATTGATATACATTGTGAAAAGAAGCGGTCCCAATACCAACCCCCGAGCAACACCAACCCCTGTGCAACACCACGCCTCATACAACACCACTAGTCACAGGCAACCATCCAGAAAAGGCCCCTTTTATTCCCACTCTTTGCCTCCTGCCAGTCAGCCAATCTTCTATGCATTCTTGTGCCTGTCCTGTAATACCATGGGCTCTTATTTTGTTAAGCAGCCTCAAATGCAGTACTTTGTCAAAAGACTTCTGAAAATCCAAATAAGCAACATCAATTGACTCTCCTTTGTCTACCCTGCATTTATTTCCTCAAAGAATTCCAACAGATTTGTCAGACAAGAGTTCCTCTGAAGAAAACCATGCTGTCTCAGGTCTATTTTATCATGTGCCTCTAAGTACCCCGAATCTTCATCCTTAATAATAATGTCTTCCCAACTACTGAAGTCAAGCTAACTGGCCTATAATTTCTTCTGCATGAAGAGGCTGATGTATGGGCAACCACCACATGGTCCTTCACAAATCAGGGTCAGGGTCCAGTGACATGGAGTGCAAAACTTCTGGGGACCTTTACACTGCTGAAGCCTTCCTCCACTATCACTGCCATTGTGATGTGTCATCATCTTACACTAGCTCCACTGCTGAGGTCTTGGTTGAACTGCTCTTTACCTGGACCCTTACACTTGACCTTACCACCAGGAGCTAAGTGCCAGATGACTAAACTCCAGATGGCACCGCTCTTGAGATCTCAGGAACTACAAGCCTCGCCACCCTATTGAGGTGCCAAACCTCTTTAATGGCTTGCTATGCCATTAGAATTTTATTTTGATTTTGCTCAACAAAATTTTGTGTTCAGATTATTTCAGAGAAGTATTTCAGAATATTCAGCACCACAATTAGTCAACAAGTATGAGAAATTTGTGTCAACTCAACTGATTTTCCTTTATAATGATGATGGAGAATGCAGAGTAATATAAGCAAAGTAATTGACATGAATCATGGCCAGAAAGCTCACACAATACTTCTATCTCCTCAAGATGCTGTAGACATTTGGCTTGTCCTCTTTGACCCTCACCAATTTTATTGATACACCATAGAAAACATCCTATTCAGGTGCATAATGGCTTAATTGAACCAAGAACATAGAAATCTACAGCACATTACAGGCCTTTCGGCCCACAATGTTGTGCTGACCATGTAACCTATTCTAGAAACTGCCTAGAATTTTCCTACCGCATAGCCCTCTATTTTTCTAAGCTCTATGTACCTATCTAAGTGTCGACTAAAAGACTCTATTGTATCCACCTCTACCACCTTTGCTGGCAGTGCATTCCACGCACCCACCACTCTGTGAAAAACTTACCCCTGACATCCCCTCTGAACCTACTTCCAAGCACCTTAAAACTATGCCCCCTTGTATTCGCCATTTCAGCCCTGGGAAAAAGCCTCTGGCTCTCCACACAATCAATGCCTCTCATCATCTTATACACCTCTATCAGGACACCTCTCATTCCGCTCATCTTCCATATGGCATCTGCTGTTCTCATTGCCGCAAAGAACTGCAAGGAGATGTCGACACAGCTCAGCATAATACAGAACCCAGCTCCTCTATGTGGACTCTGTCAACATTTCTTGCTGCCTTGAAAAGCAGCTAACATTATCAATGATCCCATCCACACTGGACCTTCTCTCTTCTCCCTCCTCTCATCCTGTAAAAGAAACAAAAGTTTGAAAGCACAGACCGCCAAGCACAAAGACAGCTCCTATCCTGGTATTATAAGACTATTGAACAGTTCCCTAGTACAATGAAGTGGACCCATGACTTCACTAGCTATCTCCTTATGACCTTGCACCATGCTGACTACCTGAACTACACTTTTGCTGCAACAGTAATATTTTATTCTGCATTTGTCATGTTATTCTTCATTATTACTCTGTAGTGATGAATTAATCTTTATGAATGGTTTTCAGGAGAAGTTTCACATTGTACCTCGGTACATGTAACAATAATAACCCAGTTTGCCTATCTACCAATTTAAATCTTTGGGATATCAATGTTAAACTGCACTTGCACAGAAATTCCAAAGTTACTGTCAATTTTCTAGTACAAATTCCAATAGCTTCTCTGTCTTTAAAATGGAAAAAAATCTTGTCATCAAAAGCGAAAATGATAATTATTTTGCATGCTGCCCTTTTGTACACTATTATGTCAAAGATGCTAACTTTAAAGACGTGTTAAAACCTATATTTTCTTTGATATTCTAACTTAGTTTCATCTGATATTTAACTACTGAAGGATGTAAGGATCATTCCGATTTCCCATCAAATATTAAAAAGGATCATTGACATTAGAGAGCCAGGGATGTCGATTTTTGCTGTTTGATAGTTAAACAAAACTATAATTATATATTTCATTCAAATGTATACTTTTGTTATATATAGTGAACAGCAAGCATCTTTTATCAATCAATTTTTGCTCTACACTTTTTTATTTTCTCTTATCTTGATTCAGTAATACTCTCCTAAGTGGTTCACTTAACAAACACAGCACAGTGGTTTTCTTTCCCACTGTCATACTCCATTATGCCTAGAAATTTGTTGCTGATCAGTGACTTTGAATGCACCAGCTAGTAATGTCAAGAGTGTTGTACTCTGATTCCAAAGTTCAATCAATTGAAGCAAACATTTAACGCAGGCCATTATGCTTTTAATCAAATGAACTCTAGGTCATTGTAATTCATTAAATTGGAGCTCTTTTATGCTGTGTGTTCTATTAAATAAAACTTCCTTCTTAAATTTATTCCTTCTCTTTGATAGGTATGGCAACAGCACAAAGAACTATGTTGTGCGTGTTGGTGATTACCACACATTAGTATCTGAGGAATATGAGGAGAATCTTGAAGTGCAGAGCATTGTCATCCACAAAGACTATAAGCCTGATGATAATGACTATGACATTGCATTGGTAAAGCTTGAAGGAGACCAGGAACGTTGCATCAAATTTAATGCCCATGTCCTTCCAGCATGTTTGCCACACAGGAGAGAACGTATACACAGAAGCAGCTCAAACTGCTACATTACCGGATGGGGTGACACAGGTAATAATGAATACTGTGAACTAATATCCCAATATACAGCTAAGGAGAGTAAAGTGTAGCTATCATTCTTTGAAGCTAAATAATTCTAGATCTTGGTTAGTACCCAAATGTAATATCCAAAATTTAGTATAATTTTTCCTCATGGTTGATAAAATGGTGTATTTAAATA
This sequence comes from Mobula birostris, assembly GCF_030028105.1. Lineage (NCBI taxonomy): Eukaryota > Metazoa > Chordata > Chondrichthyes > Myliobatiformes > Myliobatidae > Mobula > Mobula birostris. The sequence continues at coordinate 106,312,897 of NC_092372.1, forward strand.
TTTGAGCATTTGTTAAATTATTTATGCATTAATTTAAAGCATCATAATAAATTAATCTGGCACTATAAAGAATCATTGTTACCATTCATTGGGAGGCTTCATAGCCACTGACAGAAATTTGAGTGTTCAAATAGACCGTAAGTGAATCACTAGGGTTATCATGATTTTTTGATTTATTTTATCTTCTTGAATCCATTGATCAGATGCAGATTGTGCTCCGAATCATATGACCCCGTATTCGGATAGTTAAACACTATGACATAATGCAGCATGTTATTGATATTTACCTTTCTTTTTCTTGCTTTGTGTTTTAAGCCACAAATTACTACTCACTTGTGGTGACAACACTAAGTTCAAAGACACAGAGTCATAGAGTTATAGAGCATGGAAATAGTCCAGCAATCCCACAACATCTACACCAATGGGCATTCCAACTGTGTTAATCCCATCCCTTCCAACACTTGGCCCTTCTACCTTCTCCCCCATCTGTCTCCATCTGTCACTCATCCTTCACCCCTTATTGGTTCACCTTTCACCTACTGGCCCCTGTTTCACTTCTCGCCCCTCTCACCTTTATACTATCTTCCCTTTCCGCTTTCAGTCCTAATGCAGAGTATCAGCATAAAGCACTGGTGATCCTTTCCTCTCTCCCTCCACCCCCACAGCTGCTGCTTCATCCACCAGTAGCTTGTTTAATCCTTTAATGCCCAGCTGATTTAAGTGTTCAACTAGGGAGCTCTTCACTGCTGTCAGCAACTCTGTTTCCACCACACTCTCTAGAAGTGCATTCCAGGTACTCACCACTCTCTAGGTGATAGTGGTCCTGTTCAAATCCCCTTTGAATCTCCTGTCCTGTGCCCTGAAACTAGTTTATGATTCTTACTCGATTCAACCTACTGAGAGTAAATTAAAACTACTAGAGCTGGAGATCTCTGGCAACTCTAATGGACTCCACTGTGACTTCCAGTAGAGTCTCTTGGAGCTTCCAGTAGTTAGTTCATTACCTAGCTGTGAAATCTAATAACTGGCTGTTATGGGATAGGGCAGGCACCCTGTCCAACTCAAACATGATAAAGGAGTGAGTGGGAGCTTTTATTTTCCAGGGTCACTTAGAGACCTGGCCCATGATGAATGACAGCATTTTTAGTTAGCACCCATTGGCTAGTCAATGACAGTAAAATCAACATAAAGTTTCAGGTGAGGTCTGTGGATATAGAAACATTAATCACCAGGTACTTCATTTATCTTTTATTTTTTGTTATGAACCTGCCCCTATCAGAGTTCTTGCTTGGACTTCAGACTCTTTGGTGGGCAGCTGTCATGTTAAAATCTGGAACATTATGTGACATGTCACAAAGCGATACAGGAAGAAGGCAGAAGATTGGGATTGGAAAGGAAATTGATCTGACATGATGAAATAGCGGATCAGACTCAATGAGCCAAATTACCTAATTATACTCCTATGTCTTATGCCAGTAGCATTGTAAACAGCAGTGAATCCACCAGCCCAACATATCACTTTTTGTCAGAATACGCTACCTTCAAAGTTTTACTCTGTTGCAGTAACTATATTGATATAAGTGTTGTTGTTAACATTTTTCTTATCAATCTAAATCTGATATTTAATCCAAGTGAAGAAGAGAGTGAAGAGTGAGTGAGCGGAGGGGTAATTTTATATCTGACACCTTATATTAAGTGTACCCCTTGACTCAGCTTTATTAGAATTGCGCAAGTGGATAGATTGGAGATGAGATATGATTGGATTTGGAAATTACCTACTTATACATAACTACATAACATTGATGGTTAGAATTATTCATTTTATGTCCACATTTGTAATATAAGCTATTTATTATAATTATATTGCGCTATAATTTCATCTTCTAGTCAACATCAGAGTTGCTAATCCTTAGATTTCTGAGCTCTATTCCCATTTTTCTAACCAACCCTAAATGTAATAAAGATTCTGTGCTCTCCACATCCACTATATAGAGGCCTTTCAACATTCAACAGGTTGTCAATGTGGTCAACCCTCATTTTTCTGAATTCCAGTGAATACAGGCTCAGAGCCATCAAACGCTCTTCATATGACAAGCTATTCCATCCTATTATCATTTTTGAGAACCTCCTTTGAACCACCTCCAGTTTCAGAACATCTTTTCTAAGATAAGAGGCCCACAACTGCTCATAATACTCCAAGTGAGGCCTCACAAGGGCTTTATAAAGTCTTAACATGACATCTTTGCTTTTATATTCTAGGCCTCCTGAAATGAATGCTACATTGCATATTCCTTCCTCACCACAGACTCAACCTGCAAATTAACTTTCAGGGAATCCTGCACAAGGACTCCCAAGTCACTTTGCATTTCAGTTCATTGCATTTTTTGTCCATTTAGAAAACAGTCAACTCTATCATTTCTTCCACCAAAGCACATGACCGTACACTTCCCGACACTGTATTCAAACTCCCACTTGTTTTGCCCATTCTCCTAATCTGTCCAAGTCCTTCTGTAGCCCCTCTACTCCCTCAAAACTACCTACCCTTCCACCTTTCTTCACATTGTTAGCTAACTTTGCAACAAAGCCATCAATTTCATCATCCAAATAATTGATATATATATAAAACGTAAAAATAGTCAGTCCCGAAACAGACCCCTGTGAAACACCACTAGTTACATAGAAATTATGGAATTTGTTGCCACGGGCAGCAGTGGAGGCCAAGTCATTGGGTGCATTTAAGGCAGAGATTGATAGGTATCCAAGTAGCCAGGGCATCAAAGGTTATGGTGAGAAGGCAGGGGAGTGGGACTAAATGGGAGAATGGATCAGCTCATGATAAAATGGTGGAGCAGACTCGATGGGCCGAATGGCTGACTTCTGCTCCTTTGTCTTATGGTCTTATGGTCTTTTAGTTACTGACAACCAACCAGAAAATGCTCTCTTTATTCCCATTCTTTACCTGCTGCCAATCAGCCACTGCTTTATCCATATGAGAGTCTTTCCTGTAATACCATAGGCTCATAGCTGGTTACACGGCCTCATGTGTGGCACCTTGTCAAAAGCCTTCTAAAAATCCAAGTACACAGCATCAACTGATTCTCCTTTGCTTGTCCTGCTTGTTACTTCTTCAAAGAATTCCAACAGATTTAGCGATCAAGATCTTCCCTTGAGGAAACCAAGCTGACTACGGTCTATTTTATCATAAGCCTCCAAATACTCCGAGACCTTATATTTAATGATTGATTCCAACATCTTCCCAACCACTGAGGTCAAAATTACTAGCCTATAGTTTCCTTTCTTCTGTCTCTCTCCCTTCTTGAAGAGTGAAGTGACATTTGCAATTTTCCAGACTTCCGGAACCATTTGAGAATATAGTGATTCTTGAAAGATCATTACTAATGCCTCCATGATCTCTTCAGCCACCTCTTCCAGAACCCTAGGGTGTACATCATCTGATCTAGCTAACTTATCTACCTTCAGACCTTTCAGTTTCCCAAGACTGTTCTCCCTGGTAATGGTAACATCACACACTTCACGACCCCTGTCACCTGGAATTTTCGCCATACTGCGAGTTCTTCCACAGTGAAGACTGATGCAAAATACTTATTCAGTTCATCTACTATTTCCTTGTCCCCATTACTACCTCTTCTGCATCGTTTTCCAGTGGTCAGATATCCACTCTCAACTCTTTTTTACACTTTATGTATCTGAAGAAACTTTTGGTATTCTCTTTAATATTATTGGCTAGCTTGCTTCTGTGTTCCATCTTTACCTTAATGATTGTTTAGTTGCCTTATGTTGGTTTTAAAAGCTTCTCAATCCTCAACTTCCTACTAATTTTTGCTCTATTATATGCTCTCTTTGGCTTTTATGTTAGCTTTGATTCTCTTGTTAGCCATGGTTGACTCATCTTGCCTTTAGAACACTCCTTCCTCTTTGAGATGTATATAGCCTGTGCCTTATAAATTGCTTCCAAAAATTCCAGCCATTGCTGCTTTGCGATCATCCCTGCCAGTGTTCTTTTCTGGCCAACTCCTCTGTAAAGCCTCTGTAATTCCCTTTTCTCCACTGTAATACTAATCCATCCGACTTTAGCTTCTCCTTCCCAGATTTCAGGGTGAAATCAATCATATTATGATCACTTTCCCCTAAGGGCTCTTTTACCTTAAGCTCTCTCATCAATTCTGGTTCATTGCACAACACCCAATACTATATAACTGATCCCTTAGTGGGCTCAACCATGAGCAGCTCTGAAAAGCCAGCTCATAAAGCACTCTAGAAGTTGCATCACCCTCACCACCCAGGAATCCAGCATCAAGCTGATTTTTCCAATCAACCTGCATATTAAAATGCCCCATAACCATTGTAACATTACCCTTTTGACATGCATTTTCCATCTCCTGTTGAAATTTGTAGACCACATCCTTACTACTGTCTGGGTGTCTTTATACAACTCCTATCAGTGTTTTTTTACCCTTGCAGTTCCTTAGCTCTATCCACAATGATTCAATACCTTCCGATGTCACCTCTTTCTAATGATCTGATATCTTTTTTTACCAACAGAGAAACTCCACTCCCTTTGCCTTCCAGCCTATCCTTTTGATACAATGTGTATGCTTAGATATTCAGATCCCAGCTATAATCTTCTTTCATCCACGATTCAGTGATTCCTACAACATCATACATGCCAATCTACAACTGTGGTACAAGTTCATCTACCTTATTCCGTATACTGTGTGCATTCAGATACAACACCTTCAGTCCTGCGTTCACTGTTTTCGATTTTTCCCGTCTTTTACATTGCAACTCATCCTGCTGACTGCAATTTTACCCCTTCTATGGCCTCCACTCACTACATCATGCCTCTGCTTGTAAACCAGCTAAGTCATCTTCAGCACCATCACCGGCCTTTCCTACAAGACTTCTTGCATTGAAATATACTTGTGTTGAAATACACTTCTGTTGAAATATACTTGTGTTGAAATATATTGCATTGAAATATACTTGCATTGAAATATATTGCGTTGAAATATACTTGCATTGAAATATAGCTCAGGACACTAGTCACACCATGCTCAACTTTTTGATTCCTAGCTTTGTCTGAGGTGTTAGCAAAATCCTCTCCGCAACTCTCCACTAATTGTTCTGGTATTCTGGTTCCCATTCCCCCCACCCCGCAACTCTAGTTTAAATCCCACTGTGCAGCATTAACAAACCTTCCCACTAGGATATTAGTTCCCCTCCAGTTCAGGTGCAAACCATTCCTTTCAAACAGTTCTGACATTTCCTGGAAGAGAGCTCAATGATGCAAAAATCTTATGCCCTCCCTCCTACACCAACTTCTTAGCCATGTATTAAAGTGTGTAGTCTTCCTAGTTCTGGCCTCACTAGCACATGGCACGGTTAGTAATTCTGAGATCACAAGCCTGAAGGTCCTGCCCTTAACTTAGCACATAACTCCCTGAACTTCCTTTGCAGAACCTCATCATTCATCCTACCCATGTCATTGGTACCCACATGGACCACAACTTCCGGCTGTTCACCCTCCCACTTAAAAAGGCTGAGGATTCGATCTGAAATATCACAGACCCTGGCACCCGGGAGGTATCTTTCCATCAGGGAATTTTGTTCTCGCCAAAGAACCTTCTGTCCATTCTCCTAACTAACAAATTCTCTATCACCACAGTGTACCTCTTCTTCCCCCCCACCCCTTCACTTCTGAGTCACAGAGCCAGACTGTGGCTGTGACTTTCCTGTGTCAGGTCAACCCTCCCAACAGTGGTATACTTGTTTTATGGAGGGACGGCTCTGTACTGCCTTCTTAACCCCTTTCCCCTTCCTGACTGTCACCCAGTTTCCTGTGTCCTCCACCTGGAGTGTAACTACCTCTCTATATGTCCTATCACCCCCTTAGCCTCCCAAATGATCCAGAGTTCATCCAGTTCCAACTCCAACTCCTTAACACAGATTGTTAGAAGCTGCAACTGGATGCACTTCTTGCAGTTGTAGTTGTCAGGGACACTTGAGGTCTGCCTGCCTTCCCACATCCTGCAAGGGGGAGCATTCCACTATCCTGCCTGCCATCTCTACTGTCCCAGCCGAGCAGATATTAAGGGAAGGAAAAAAAAACTTAATCTCGCTCTTTCCTTTTCTTTTGCTTTCTCTGACTGAAGCCTCTAAGAGCTAAAGCCTCAACTCTGTCCATACAGATGACGGTCACAGTGATGATGGCTGCTGTGCTTGCCCATGTCCTCCTTTAAATTGCTCTTGCCTATTGGTCCTAAATGCCGATTGGTCACTAGTCAAAGCTCTTTTACTCTGAAATGACCCACTGCTTCCTTTTTTACTCAGGCAGTGAAATCCCCTCCTTCCAAAACTTCCGATGTCCAGGTTAGTCGCTGGTCTGAGCTCCTTTTAATATAAATAAATAAATAAAAATAATCACATAAAATCAAAGCAGAGGATAAAATGAGGTCAAATTGAATGGCTTTAAAAGGAAACTAAATTCTAGTTATTAAATGAAGGTCCAATTGTTTCCTCTTCACTAATACTACTTTATTCAATGGCAACATTCTTGCTAACATCAGTGGAGGTCAGCATATGCCTGAGAAAAGAAACCACTTAGCTCCGGACATCAGCAATGACCCGGAATGCACAATTTAGAAGGATAATAGAAGCAGATGATGGCAACCTATGAACGGGAACAAGACGGACTTCTAGAGAAGCATGAACAGCCTAGCTCTGAACAGCTTTTTTAAATGGCTGGCAGAGGCAGGATGGGCCAAATGACATCTTCGTGACTGAAATCTGTAACACTATAAATAATGATAGACAAAGAGAATTTTGGTAATTGCTTCTTCTGTTGCACAGGATAATCACTTCAATGGCTAATTGATCAATCAATATTGTTTAATTATATGGATAAAATTACCGGAGTACCTCTTTAAAATCGTACCCCTGTTTAACTGTTCAGATCTGAGACAGGGTAACTTGACAGCGTTGCTGGTGATTTCACTGGAGTGATATTTAATTGACTCACTCACTAACTTCCCTGAAGTGTTTCATCTAAAGAGCTTTAGAACATGGTGTAAACAGATTCCCAATTTATCCAATTGCCATGCTTCATTTGATATCTTCTAGAAAACAGAACTTGACAATAGATATTGAAAACGATGCATTGAATTAATATTAATGTGGGACAAAATGGATTATTGAAGGAGTGCAGTTTTGGCATCTTTTTTAAAAGTTGATGTTCACAGTCTTAATTTTCTAAAATTTCCTCCAACTTCATTGCAAATCTCTACCTGGTAAGAAGTTCTGCACCATTAGTAAAGTGAAATTCTTAGGCTAAACTCTGGGGTGATCATTTGATGCAGAGAAACCCATGAATCAGTAGCACATGTTGGGAATTTAATGAGCAGAAAATTATGACTGTTACCAAGTTCATCTGCACCTGAGAGCTCCTGTTACTTGTTCCCAATGTATACATGGTGTATTTAAATGTGAAACACCAACCAAATTACCCCTTCCAATTGACAATGATGCTGAAGTTAATAGATGACCACTCATGTACATAGTTGCACAAAACTATAATTTAGCATTCAATCATGGAACTTTCAGCCTCTTCCCATTTTACCTGCTCTAGAAGTAAATTGGCAGGAGGATGCTCCCCACTTCTGCTCCATTTCCCGGACATCTGTCCTTACCCTATCTTCCCTCCAGCTTCACAGGAATAGAGTTACTCTTGTCCTAACCTCCACCCCATGAGCATCTGCATCCAGTACATTATTCTGCAAAACATCCACCATCTTCAATGGGATCCTACCGACAAAAACATCTTTACCTCTACCCCGCAATCCACTATCCGCAGGGATCGCTCTCTCTGTGATGCCCTTGTCCATGCGTCCCTCCCCATAAATCTCCCTCCCGGCAATTATCCCTGCAAGCGGATGAAGTTCTACACCTGCCCTTTCACCTCCTCCCTCACCTCCATTCAGGGCGCTAAGCAGTCCTTCCAGATGAGGGAACAATTTACCTGCAAGTCTGTTAGGGTCATCTACTGTATTCAGTGATCCTGATGTGACCTCCTCTACATCGTTGAGACCTGACAGAGATTGGGGGACTGCTTTGTCAAGCATCTTCACTTCGTCCACAAAATGCAGGATTTCCCAGTGGCCAACCATTCAAGTTCCAGTCACTATTCCCATTCTGACATGTTGGTCTATGCCCTCCTCTACTGCCACAATGAGGCTACTCTCAGGTTGGAGGAGCAACACCATATTTCATCTGGTAGCCTCTAACTTGCTGGCATGAAAATCATTTTCTCTAACTTCAAGTAAACTTCAACTTAAAGGGGAAGGATATTAAATTATGTAAGATAAGGGAAACAGGTAGGGAAGTTATGGAACTATGATGATTAAAGAAGAGGACGTACCGGCGCTTTTAAGGAATATAAAAGTGGATAAATCTCCGGGTCCTGACAGGATAATCCCTAGGACATTGAGGGAAGTTAGTCTGGAAATAGCAGGGGCTCTGACAGAAATATTTCAAATGTCATTGGAAACGGGGATGGTGCCGGAGGATTGGCCTATTGCTCATGTTGTTCCATTGTTTAATAAGGGTTCTAAGAGTAAACCTATCAATTATCGGCTTATGAGTTTGACGTCAGTGGTGGGTAAACTGATGGAAAGTACTCTTAGAGATAGTATATATAATTATCTGGATAGACAGGGTCTGATTAGGAACAGTCAACATGGATTTGTGCGTGGAAGGTCATGTTTGACAAATCTTATTGAATTTTTTGAAGAGGTTACTAGGAAAGTTGACAAGGGTAAAGCAGTGGATGTTGTCTATATGAACTTCAGTAAGGCCTTTGACAGGGTTCCATACAGAAGGTTAGTTAGGAAAGTTCAATCGTTAGGTATTAGTATTGAAGTAGTAAAATGGATTCAGCAGTGGCTGGATGGGAGACGCCAGAGAGTAGTGGTGGATAACTGTTTGTCAGATTGGAGGCCGGTGACTAGTGGTGTGCCTTAGGGATCTGTACTGGGTCCATTGTTGTTTGTCATATACATTAATGATCTAGATGATGGGGTGGTAAATTAGATGAGTGAGTATGCAGATGATACTAAGATAGGTGGAGTTGTGGATAATGAAGTAGGTTTTCAAAGCTTGCAGAGAGATTTAGGCCAGTTAGAAGAGTGGGCTGGAAGATGGCAGATGGAGTTAATGCTGATAAATGTGAGGTGCTACATTTTGGTAGGACTAATCAAAATAGGACATACATGGTAAATGGTAGGACATTGAAGAATGCAGTAGAACAGAGGGATCTAGGAATAATGGTGCATAGTTCCCTGAAGGTGGAATCTCATGTGGATAGGGTGGTGAAGAAAGCTTTTGATATGCTGGCTTTTATAAATCAGAGCATTGAGTATAGGAGCTGGGATGTAATGTTGAAATTGTACAAGGCATTAGTGAGGCCAAATTTGGAGTATTGTGTACAGTTCTGGTCACCGATTTATAGGAAAGATGTCAACAAAATAGAGAGAGTACAGAGAAGATTTACTAGAACATTACCTGGGTTTCGTCACCTAAGTTACAGAGAAGGGTTGAACAAGTTGGGTCTTTATTCTTTGGAACGTAAAAGTTGAGGTGGGACTTGATAGAGGTATTTAAAATTATGAGGGGGATAGATAGAGTTGACGTGGATAGGCTTTTTCCATAGAGAGTGGGGGAGATTCAAACAAGAGGACATGAGTTGAGAGTTAAAGGGCAAAAGTTTAGGGGTAACATGAGGGGAAACTTCTTTACTCAGAGAGTGGTAGCTGTGTGGAATGAGCTTCCAGCAGAAGTGGTTGAGGCAAGTTCAATGTTGTCGTTTAAAGTTAAATTGGACAGCTATATGGACAGGAAAGGAATGGAGGGTTATGGGCTGAGTGCAGGTCGGTGGGACTGGGTGAGAGTAAGAGTTCCACACGGACTAGAAGGGCCGAGATGGCCTGTTTCTGTGCTGTAATTGTTATATGGTTATAAATTTACCCCCACCCCCTTCCCTCTTCTTCCAATCTCCACTATGGCCCCCCTATTACCTCTTCTCTTCTCCTCACCTGCTTATCACCTCCCCCGGTGCCCCTCCTTCCCTTTTTTCCGTGGTCTACTCTCCTCTCCTATCAGATTCCTTCTTCTTCAGCTCTTTACCTTTTTCACCTATCCCTCCCAGTTTCTCACTTAATTCTTCCTCCCCCACCTCCTGGTTTTGCCTATCATCTTCTAGCCTGTAATCTCTTCTCCCCCCACCCCCCATCACCAGCTTCTTATTCTGGCCTCTTTCTCCTTCCTTCCCTGTCCTGGCTCAAAAAATTCAATTCTTTATTCCTTTTCATAGATGTAGCTGGACCTGATGAGCTCTCCCAGCATTTTGTATGAATTACTTTGGAGGGAAGAATTGCTGTCGCCATGGTGTTTACTATGTTACATAATAAAAATCTCTGCTACCCAGAGCTAGAGGCATTTCATTGGTTCAATAAGGTATATTGGTGTGAAGTTGGACAAATTACAGACATACGTTGATGGCATACTGCATTATGATTTATCATATAATGTTTAATGTCTGAGTCACGGTTGTGTCCAGGATTTCATAGAGAAGTGAAGGCCAGAAAGTTTATAACCAGAATGGAGGTGTCAGTGCTGATGGGTAACTGGAGAGTTCGAGTGTGCTTGCTGGGAATAGGTGGTGTTCTGGGCACATTATTAGTAGTTTGGGTCGGTTTGTTAGTTGGGGGCTGGTGGTTGAAGGGGATTCACATTAGATCAGCAAGTGGGTTGGTGAAGTTTGTGACGCATGGGGTCAGAAGATCAATACATGCCTGTGTAAAATTCAAGTTGGACCACAAACATGTTTATACTTGTGTTTCCTGCCTCAATCCAACACACTATCATCATTTTATTCCCTTTATTCACTATCATCATTTTAGGTATTGTTCTCCATTGCATTCTTAGTCTGATGGGTCAGACCAAATTGTCAATGGTATTGCTTACCTCTTAATTCACCATCCCATTTCATGTTGTCAGCACAATACTTTGTCAAATACTTCTTCACAGTTACTGATTTAACTGGAGAGGATACGTATTCATACAAACACTAATAAGTACATTGCGATAACACGTGTATTAAGCATATACTCATGTACTATATACTCAAATCATTCAGTGATGTATTTGTACATCCACTCAGTTGTCACTTTATTAGGTACCTTATGTAGCTATTAAAGTGGTCACTGAGTGTATGCCATGACTTCCAATCACTCTTGCAAAAGAACATTCTCTTTGACTAACATTAATGTTGGTTTACACTCTGAACTTGTGTATACTCATAGTACTGCAAAACTCATAAATCATTATGCACACGCTCAGTCTCTAATAAGTATTAGGTATGTAAAAGAGTTGTATGAACTAGATTATCAAATATACTTCTGGAATAGAATTTATAGTAACGTCTGGACAAAATTGCCAATTTAGTCTGAGGGGTATCAAAGAAACGATGGTTAGGTCTAATCTTTTTTATCCATGTCTAAATGCTGTTTTGGCTCTTCACTGGAAAATATGAACAGCAAAGATGCAAACATCAAGTTGCTCTTTATTGCCTACAGCTCAGCATTCAATACTATCACCCCTCAAAACTAATCAATAAGCTTCAAGACCTTGGTCTCAATATCTCTTTGTGCAATTGGATCCTTAATATCCCTACTTGCAGACCCAGTCAGTTTGGACTGGCAACAACACCTTCTCCATCAGTCTCCATTGGTGGATGTTCTGTGCTTGTATTTTCAGAAGGCCTTTGACAAGGGGCCACACGTAAGGCTACTTAACAAACAAAGAACCCATAGTATTACAGGAGATATATTCACATGGATAAAGTGCTGGTTGATTGGCTGTGGTCATAGAGTGAGAATAAAGGGAGCGCTTTCCAGTTGGCTGTTGCTGACTAGAGGTGTTCACAGGAGTATGTTGGGACTATGTTATATGTCAATGATTTGGATGGCAGAATCGATGGCTTTGTAGCCAAGTTTGCAGACAATATGAGGATAGGTGGGGGAGTAGGTAGTGCTGATGAAGCAGAGAGGCTAAAGAAGACCTTAAACCGATTATAGTCATAGTCATAGTCATACTTTATTGATCCCAGGGGGAAATCGGTTTTCGTTACAGTTGCACTGTAAATAATAAATAGTAATATAACCATAAATAGTTAAATAGTAATATGTAAATTATGCCAGTAAATTATGCAGTAAGTTCAGGACCAGCCTATTGGCACAGGGTGTCTGACCCTCCAAGGGAGGAGTTGTAAAGTTTGATGGCCACAGGCAGGAATGACTTCCTATGACGCTCTGTGTTGCATCTTGGTGGAATGAGTCTCTGGCTGAATGTACTCCTGTACCCACCCAGTACATTATGTAGTGGATGGGAGACATTGACCAAGAGGACGTGCAACTTGGACAGCATCCTCTTTTCAGACACCACCGTGAGAGAGTCCAGTCCCATCCCCACAACATCACTGGCCTTACGAATAAGTTTGTTGATTCTGTTGGTGTCTGCTACCCTCAGCCTGCTGCCCCAGCACACAACAGCAAACATGATAGCACTGGCCACCACAGACTCGTAGAACATCCTCAGCATCGTCCGGCAGATGTTAAAGGACCTCAGTCTCCTCAGGAAATAGAGACGGCTCTGACCCTTCTTGTAGACAGCCTCAGTGTTCTTTGACCAGTCCAGTTTATTGTCAATATGTATCCCCAGGTATTTGTTATCCTCCACCATGTCCACACTGACCCCCTGGATGGAAACAGGGGTCACCGGTACCTTAGCTCTCCTCAGGTCTACTACCAGCTTCTTAGTCTTTTTCACATTAAGCTGCAGATAATTCTGCTCACACCATGTGACAAAGTTTCCTACAGTAGTCCTGTACTCGACCTCATCTCCCTTGCTGATACATCCAACTATGGCAGAGTCATCCGAAAACTTCTGAAGATGACAAGACTCTGTGCAGTAGTTGAAGTCCGAGGTGTAAGTGGTGAAGAGAAAGGGAGACAAGACAGTCCCCTGTGGAGCCCCAGTGCTGCTGATTACTCTGTCGGACACACAGTGTTGCAAGCACACGTACTGTGGTCTGCCAGTCAGGTAATCAAGAATCCATGACACCAGGGAAGCATCCACCTGCATCGCTGTCAGCTTCTCCCCCAGCAGAGCAGGGCGGATGGTGTCGAACGCACTGGAGAAGTCAAAAAACATTACCCTCACAGTGCTTGCTGGCTTGTCCAGGTGGGCGTAGACACAGTTCAGCAGGTAGACGATGGCATCCTCAACTCCTAATCGGGGCTGGTAGGCGAACTGGAGGGGATCTAAGTGTGGCCTGACCATAGGCCGGAGCAGCTCCAGAACAAGTCTCTCCAGGGTCTTCATGATGTGGGAGGTCAATGCTACCGGTCTGTAGTCATTGAGGCCGCTGGGGCACGGCGTCTTCGGCACCGGGACGAGGCAGGACGTTTTCCACAGTACAGGAACCTTCCGGAGCCTCAAGCTCAGGTTGAATACATGGTGAAGTACTCCACATAGCTGAGGGGCACAGGCTTTGAGCACCCTGGTACTGACACCATCCGGTCCTGCAGCCTTGCTTGGGTTGAGACTTTTCAGCTGTCTTCTCACCTGTTCAGTTGTGAAGCTCACTGTGCTGGTTTAGTGTGGGGAAGGGGTATAGTCATGAGAGCAGGATGGGGGACTGTGAGGAGGGGTAGGAGGAGAGAGTGGAGCATGTGTTGATTGGGGGCCGACAACAGGTGGCTCATGTGGGGGATGGGCAGGGGTCACAATGTCAAATCTGTTAAAGAACAGGTTAAGTTCGTTGGCCCTGTCCACACTGCCCTCAGCTCCTCTGTTGCTAGTTTGCCGGAACCCAGTGATGGTCCTCATCCCCCTCCAGTCCTCGCTCATGTTGTTCTGCTGGAGTTTCCACTCAAGATTCCTCCTGTACCTGTCTTTAGCCTCCCTGATCCTGGCTTTCAGGTACTTCTGTATTGCCCTCAGCTCCTCCCTATTTCCATCTCTAAGCTCCCTCTTTTTAGCGTTCAGGATGTCCTTAATGTCCTTTGTCACCCATGGCTTGTTATTTGAATAACAAAGTACAGTTCTTGTCGGAACATTGCAGTCCACACAGAAGTTGATGTAATCAGTGATGCACTCTGTGAGCCCATCAATATCCTCTCCATGTGGCTCACAGAGTGCCTGCCAGTCTGTCACCTCAAAACAACCCTGGAGCGCCTCATAAGCCTCCTCCAACCATTTCCTCAGGAGAATGGGTGAAGAAGTGGCGGATGGAATACAGTGTCAGGAAATGTATAGTCGTGCACTATGGTAGAAGAAAGAAAAGCATTGACTACTTTCTAAATGGAGAAAAAATTCAAAACTCTGAGGTGCGAAAGGGCTTCCCTCGTACAGGATTCTCTAAAAATTAATTTGCAGTTGAGTCGGTGTTGAGGAAGACAAATACGATTTCAGCGTTCAATTCAAGAGGACTAGAATGTAAAAGCAAGGGAGTAATATTGAGGCTTTAGAAGGCACTATGAAGGCCTCACTTAGAGTATTATGAGCAGTTTTGGCCCCTTATCTAAGAAAGGATGTATTGCCATGACAGAGAGTTCAAAGGAGGTTCACAAAATTATTCGTGTATTGAAAGGCGTATGAAATGAGGAATGTTTGATGGCTCTGGGCCTGTACTCACTGGAATTCAGAAGAATGAGGGGTGTTCTCATTAAAACCTATCAAATGTTGAAAAGACTCAATATAGAGTGGATGTGGAGAGGATGTTTCCTATGGTGGGGGAGTCGAGGACCAGAGGACACCGCCTTATTAGAGGGACATCCATTTGAAACAGAGACAAGGAGGAATTTTTTTTGCAAGAGATTGGTGAATCTGTAGAATTCATTGGCACAGGTGGCTGTACAAGCAAAAAAATGGGCGTTTTTAAGGCAGAGGTTGATAGCTTTTGATAAGTCAGGGCATGAAGGGATACGGGGAAAAAGCGGGAGAGTGGGGTTGAGAGGAAAATAGATCAGCCATGATAAAATGACTGAGTAGACTCGATGAGCCAAATGGCCTAATTCTGCTCCGATATCTTCTGGTGTTATGGTCTTATGGTCCATCAGCACAGATGCACCACAAGGCTTTTTGCCTAGCCCCATTCTCTACTCGCTTTACACTTATGACCACGTGACTAAACACAGCTCCAATGCCATTTACAAGTTTGCTGATGACACCACTGTTATAGTCTATATAGGTGGTTATGGATCAGCATATAGGAAGGAGATTGAAAATCTGGCTGAGTGATGCCATAACAATAATCTTTTACCCAATGGCAGCAAGACCAAGGAGCTGGTTATTGATTTCAGGAGGAAGAAACCAGAGTTCCATGAGCCAGTCCTCATCAGAGAATCAGAGGTGGAGAGGGTCAGCAAACTTTAAATTCCTCAGTGGTGACATTTAAGAGAACCTATCTTGGGCCCAAAACAAAAGTGCAATTATGAAGAAAGCACGGCAGCAACTCTCCTTCCTTAGCAGTTGACGAAGATTCAGCATGACATCTAAAACTTTGACAAACTTCTATACGTGTGCGGTGGAGAGTATATCGACTGGCTGCATCAAAGCCTGGCATGCAAACGCCAATGCAAAAGTACATAAAGTAGTGGATGTGGCCCAGTGCAACACGGATGAAGCACTCCCCACCATTCAGTAATCTACATGGGCTTTGTCGCAGGAAACGAGTATCCATTATCAGTGACCCTTACCACCCAGGACATGCTGTCTTCAGGAAGAAGGTACAAAAGCCTCGGGACTCACTCCGCCAGGTTCAGTAATAATTATTACCCATCAACCATCAGACTCTTGAACCAAAGTGGATAACTGCACTCAACTTCACTTGCCTCATCAGTGAAATTTTCCCACAACCTATGGACTCACTTTCAAGGACTCTTCATCTCAGGTTCTCAATACTTATTGTTTATTTATTTATTATCATTATTTCTTTTTTTTGTATTTGCAGTTTGTTGTCTTTTGCACATTTATTGAGCACCCAGTTGATGTGACTTTTCATTGATTGGTTATCTATATAAGCATATAAAGGTTATATATGGCCACTATTCTGTTATGGATTTATTGAGTATGCCCACAAAAAATGAATGTCAGGGTTGTATATGGTGACATATCTACTTTGATATTAAATTTACTTTGAAATCATGAACATCAGCACCTTGGTAAAAAATGAATATTCAGGCACTGTGGGGGTGAATTTGGATTACATGTGCACTTGGCAGATGGATATAGGAATTGATCCCAGTACTGGTACAACTAAACCAAACTCAGTTATGAGACCTTATTTATCTGCATGCCAGAGTGCTCACTAGTGAAAAAGATTTAAATTTGACACTGTAGCGATGTGCTACACACAGCGCTAGAATAACCACACGGAGTCGGTGAGTTAGAGTTGCGATAAAGAGATTTATTCAAACTTCGCGGCCCGCTTTAAAGCCTTCCCGTTCCCGCCCTCCCTGGGGCAGGATTGCTGTGGGGAATGCATATTCCCAGACCTTTTCTGCGCGCGGGATTTTCCCCCTGCCGGTGAAGATGGCCTGGCGCCCTTTTTGGGGCCGGCCCTCTGCCTGCGCGCGCTGTTGTGAGCCGGTTCGTGTGTGCCACAAAGTGGGTTGCCACATAACCCCCCCCCAGAACCGGCAATACCTCCCCCAATGTCCACAGTCTGGATCGGCCTCTGTTTGGGAGGTCTGCCCCTGCGCCGTGGTGCCTGAGCCTGGACCGGTTGCGCCAAGTCCACGTGGGCCAGTTTGAGTCGGTCCACCGTGAAAACCTCCTCTCTCCCCCCAATGTCCAGCACGAACGTGGACCCGTTGTTCCTGATCACCTTAAACGGTCCTTCGTAGGGCCGCTGTAGCGGTGCCCGGTGTCCGCCCCGTCGTACAAAAAGAAACTTACAGTTCTGCAGGTCTTTGGGTACGCAGGTCGGGCTCTGTCCGTGCTGTGAAGTGGGTATGGGGGCCAGGTTACCGAGCCTCTCCTGTAGTCTGTCCAGGACTGCTGTGGGTTCTTCCTCTTGCCCCCTTGGGGCTGGTATGAACTCTCCTGGGACAACCAAGGGTGCGCCGTGCACCAACTCGGCCGACGAGGTGTGTAGATCCTCCTTGGGCGCCGTGCGGATTCCGAGCAGGACCCAGGGAAGTTCGTCCACCCAGTTAGGCCCCTCCAGGCGGGCCATGAGAGCCGATTTCAGGTTACCGTGGAAACGCTCCACTAGTCCGCTCGACTGTGGGTGGTAGGCAGTTGTGTGGTGTAGCTGTGTTCCTAAAAGGCTGGCCATAGCTGACCACAGGCTGGAGGTGAACTGGGCGCCCCTGTCGGAGGTAATGTGGGCCGGTACCCCAAAGCGTGCTACCCAGGTTGCGATTAGTGCTCGGGCACAGGATTCGGAGGTGGTGTCGGTGAGCGGGACTGCCTCTGGGCATCTGGTGAAGCGGTCTATCATCATTAGGAGGTACCGCGCTCCTCGCGACACTGGCAGGGGCCCCACAATATCCACATGGATGTGGTCGAACCTCCGGCGGGTGGGTTCAAACCGCTGCGGTAGAGCCTTGGTGTGCCGCTGCACCTTGGCCGTTTGGCACTGCATGCACGTTTTGGCCCATTCACTGACCTGCTTACGAAGTCCATGCCACACGAACCTGTTGGTGACCAGCCCGACGGTTGTCCTGATGGAGGGGTGCGCTAAGTTGTGAATGGACTCGAAAACCCGCCGGCGCCAGGCTGCTGGGACGACGGGGCGGGGTTGGCCGGTAGCTACGTCACATAGTAGGGTCCTCTCACCTGGGCCTACAGGGAGGTCTTGAAGCTGTAAACCGGAGACTGCAGTCCTGTAACTGGGGATCTCAGTGTCTGCCTGCTGTGCCTCTGCCAGCGCTGCATAGTCCACCCCCTGGGACAGGGCCTGTATGGTAGGTCTGGAAAGTGCGTCCGCCATGACGTTGTTCTTTCCAGAGACATGCCGGATGTCCGTCGTGTACTCGGAGATGTAGGACAGATGTCGCTGCTGGCAGGACGACCAGGGATCGGACACCTTAGTGAACGCAAAGGTAAGCAGTTTGTGGTCTGTGAACGCGGTGAAGGGCCTACCTTCTAAGAGGTACCTGAAATGCCAGATTGCCAGGTATAGTGCCAATAGCTCCTGGTCGAAAGCACTGTATTTGAGTTCGGGTGGTCGTAGGTGTTTGCTGAAGAACGCCAGGGGTTGCCAGCGACCCTCGATGAGTTGTTCCAGCACTCCACCGACCGCTGTGTTGGATGCATCTACCGTGAGGGCAGTAGGGACGTCCGTTCTGGGGTGCACTAGCATCGCGGCGTTTGCTAAGGCTTCTTTGGTTTTAACGAAAGTGGTTGTGGCCTCTTCGTCCCAGGTAATGTCCTTGCCCTTACCCGACATCAGGGTGAACAGGGGGCGCATGGTTCGGGCTGCTGAGGGGAGGAAACGGTGGTAGAAATTCACCATACCCAGGAATTCCTGCAAGCCTTTGGTTGTGTTGGGTCGGGGGAAGTGGCGGACCGCGTCTACCTTGGCGGGCAGCGGAGTTGCCCGTCTTTAGTAATCCTGCGGCCCAGGAAGTCGATGGTGTCGAGTCCGAACTGGCATTTGGCTGGATTAATTGTAAGGCCGAATTCGCTCAGGCGGGAGTAGAGCTGGCGGAGGTGGGACAGATGCTCCTGCCGACTACTGCTGGCTATGAGGATGTCGTCCAAATAGCTGAATGCAAAGCCCAGGTCGCGTCCCACCGCGTCCATTAGCCGCTGGAAAGTCTGTTTTGGGGATGTCGTCCGGATGTACAGGGATTTGATGGTATCCCCGGACGAGGTCTACCTTGGAAAAGATCCTTGCGCCGTGTAGGTTTGCTGCGAAGTTTTGAATGTGCGGCACAGGGTAGCAGTCTGGCGTTGTAGCCTCGTTCAGTCTGCGGTAGTCACCGCATGGTCTCCAGCCCCCCGTTGCCTTGGGCACCATGTGAAGGGGGGAGGCCCATGGGCTGTCGGACCGTCGTATGATCCCTAATTCCTCCATCTTCTTGAACTCCTCCTTCACCAGTCGGAGCTTGTCCGGGGGAAGCCTTCGAGCATGGACGTGGAGGGGTGGTCCCTGGGTCGGGATGTGGTGCTGTACTCCGTGTCTGGGCATGGCTGCCGTGAACTGCGGTGTCAGTACTGATGGGAAATCCGCCAGGACCCTGGTGAATTCATCGTCGGACAGCGTGATGGAGTCCAGGTGTGGGGCTGGCAACTGTGCTTCACCCAGGGAGAACGTTTGAAAAGTCTTGGTGTGGACTAATCGCTTCCCTTGCAGGTCGACCAGCAGTCTGTGGGCTCGTAGAAAATCTGCCCCCAGCAGTGGTTGGGCCACGGCGGCCAGTGTGAAGTCCCACGTGAACTGGCTGGAGCTGAACTGTAGCCGCACCGTGCGGTGCCGTAGGTTCGTATTGTGCTGCCATTAGTGGCCCTCAGGGTGTGTCCCAGTTCCCTGTTGCGGGTGTCGTAACTCGTTGGAGGTAAGACGCTGATCTCTGCTCCAGTGTTGACCAAAAAGCGGCGTCCCGACTGCTTGTCCCAGACGTACAGGAGGCTGTCCTGATGGCCAGCCGCCGTAGCCATCAGCGGTGGCTGGCCCTGGCGTTTCCCGGGAATTTGCAGGGTGGTCTGCAGCGGCGGGCCTCTGTGCCCCACCGCTGGTGGTAGAAACACCATTGTTCGTTGGGCTCCTCACTCCCGTCGCCGGGTTTTGTAGGCTCTGCTGCCAGGCCTGGTCTGGTCTGTCGTTGGGCACGCGGCTTGGTGATCTGTGCGACGGACGCCCCTCTCTCTTTCCTGGCATTCCACAGCACATCTGCTCAGGCCACCACCTCCTGGGGGTTCCTGAAATCTGCGTCGGACAGCAGCAGGCATATGTCCTCGGGCAGTTGCTCTAGGAACGCCTGCTCAAACATGAGGCAGGGTTTGTGTCCTTCAGCCAGGGCCAGCATCTCGTTCATTAATGCTGACGGCGGCCTGTCTCCCAAACCATCCAGGTGCATTAAGCGGCGTGCTCGTTCGCGCCGTGAGAGTCCGAAAGTCCTTATGAGCAGGGCTTTGAATGCTGTGTATTTGCCGTCCTCCGGGGGCAACTGTATAAACTCCTCAACTTGTGCAGCAGTCTCCTGGTCGAGTGAGCTCACCACGTAGTAGTAGCGAGTGGACTCCGAGGTTATCTGCCGAACGTGGAATTGTGCTTCTGCTTGTTCGAACCATAATTGGGGTCGCAGTGTCCAGAAGCTTGGCAGTTTTAACAAAACTGCGTGAACAAATGCAGCGTCGGTCATCTCTGGTCCAAATATCGTTTGGGCCGTCGGGGTCACCAATTGTAGCGGTGTGCTACACACAGCGCTAGAATAACCACACGGAGTCGGTGAGTTAGAGTTGCGATGAAAGAGATTTATTCAAACTTCGCAGCCCGCTTTAAAGCCTTCCCGTTCCCGCCCTCCCTGGGCAGGATTGCTGTGGGGAATGCATATTCCCAGACCCTTTCTGCGCGCGGGATTTTCCCCCTGCCGGTGAAGATGGCCTGGCGCCCTTTTTGGGGCCGGCCCCCTGCCTGCGCGTGCTGTTGTGAGCCGGTTCGTGTCTGCTAGAAAGTGAGTCGCCACAACACTGTTATATTGCATGGAGAAGCTCCAAAAAGAAGTCCAGGGAAATATATTAGAAGCAATTGGGTAGAAAAGGAATTGATCAGACAAGGACTTTATCCAAACCTTAGCACGTGTAATGGAACTCAAAGATAACTCATTCTCTCATCCCTATTTATAATTGTAGTTTTCATGGAGAATTTTGGTGGCACATACTTTTTGAAAGAGCTTCGGCATTTGCATCTTTAAAGCCTTGATTATCCTGAAAACAGCTCGTTGTCAACTGTATTTAGGGCATTCTAATTTCAGGTAAGAATGCAGAAAAGGATATTGTTCTTCCCAACTTTTACTTCTGCCCATTTGAGGTGAAAGCCCCAAACACCTGCTTATATTAGCCTTTATCATTCCAGCTGGAAAATATGTACAAACATTGCTGGCTCATTGTATGTTAGCATTTTTACACTACTGAACACTCTGTTGTAATTGTACTTGTTCCTACATTTATTGTTTTATTTATTATTACGACGTATACTGTTTGTGAGCTTCACATGAGCAAGGAAATTCACTGCAATCTGTTATATAACAATATAACTCAAGTAACCAGGTCCCTTCATATGTGAGCCTAGACTGGCTGTTCTGCTTTGTCATCAATTATTGGAGATTTGAGAGTGCAGTTCCATGTTTTAGGTATTTAATTATTTAAAATTGTGAGTTCAAAATGCTATTTCTTTTCATGCCTCTAAGTTGTAGGTTTTATATACTAAATGGGCCAAATGGCTTCCTTTTATTTTGCATGGAAAGTATGTTCAGACATTGCATAAAATGTCGAATGGTAGAGTGGTGTATCAAAAATTTCACAAGAGCAATAATGACTTTCTGTCCTCTGCCGCAGGAAGAGCTTATTCAAAGACCCTGCAGCAGGCTGCCATCCCATTGCTTCCCAAAAGGCGTTGTGAGGGGCGCTACAGGCGGAGGTTCACTGGCAGGATGCTCTGTGCCGGAAACTTACTGGACCACAAGCGAGTAGACAGCTGCCAAGGAGATAGTGGCGGACCACTGATGTGTGAGAGAGCAGGAGGTCGCTGGGTAGTGTTTGGTGTGACCTCTTGGGGACATGGCTGTGGTATAAAGGAAACCCCAGGTGTCTACACCAGAGTCTCTGCTTTTGTGCCTTGGATTGAACGTATGACTAACCTATAAGGAGTTGGGATCAGAAGTCTGCTGAAGGAGTATCACACATCCCTTGTTCTCCATCTCTTTCCCTGTGAAGGAACCCCCCAGATTCGCTCTCTAACAACAGGGGTATTTCAGGAGCTCAAGGACTAAGAGAGCAACCTCAGTGTGGTACTTCCATAAATTACCGAGCAATAACACAAGTGGAGAAAACGATGGTAATTGCGTCCATCATTTAAAGGGCTGAAAGCATTTTATAGGAGATTTGATCTTGCTGCAGATATTTTGCACAAAATAAAATGCAGAGACATTTTGAATTTCTTTCGGATCTAGCAGTTTCTATTCTGCTGGACTAGGAACTCTTTGTTGAAAATACTTCTTTATTTATACTCCTTCATGTTTTGGTCGTTCAGTGGTGCCCTGTTGTGGGACAGAAGCAATACAGATGCATCATTTCAGCTGTGCTAGGAACAGCACATTCAGTAAGCAAAAAACCTTTCTTTCTCATAAAGATCACTTCATCCAGGCTCTAAGTCAACAGGTAAATGGGGGAGATGTGGAGCATTTATATCCAAACTAACTTGTGAGAATTGTACTAGCTTTTACAAGGTTTCATTTTGTTCAGTTTAACTGAAAGCACAAATTGGAATGGACAAAAATTGGGAACCAACATGAACTGGAGTATTCAGTCCAGTCCTTGCTAACCCTGAAGTATTGTTTATTAAATGAAAATTTGTATAAACTTGTTTTTAAACTGCTTGTCATAATTATGTAATAACTACAAATGAAAATGCTTTCTCAACTGTCATTGTCCAACTGTCTTCATCATGAGTTTGATGGAGAAAGAAGTGGCCAACAGTTGAATATCCATTTATATTGAGCTAATTCAGTACACATCATTCCACAGCTGAACAAAGGAAATATGGCAAGTTAAAATGCAGCCTGTAAAAATTTGTTGATGCAGTGTAATACATGGCTAGTAACCCTAAGGTAGTGAATTCAATAGAAGTGTGAGGTAGTATTGGAAAAGTGGCAATAAAATCTGTTAGATTGTTATTTAAAACAAATGCATCACTAAAGCCTTCAGGCAAGTGAATCTATTATTTCCACTTCCTCAAATACCACATAAAATAGAGAACAGAACAGTACCGGAAGAACCTCTTCAGCCTACAATGGGTGTGCCGACCAAGGTGCCAATTTAAACTAATTCCATTTGCTGCATAAGATCCATAGCCCTTCATCCCCTGGCTACTCATGTGTTAGTCTAAATGTTTCTCTCAGCTTTGCTATCATATCCGCTTTGGAAATGGTGTATTATTGTCACATGTACTGAACAGCTTGTCTTGCATACTGTTTATATAGAACAGATCATTACACAGTATAAAGGTAGAACAAGACAAAACTAAATAAAATGCAACATCTACAGAGAAAATGCAGGGCAGGAAAACAGTAAGGAGCAAAATCATTATGAGGTAGACTGAGAAATCAAGATTCCATATTATCATCAAAGGGAACTTAAGAAGAACTTACATCACTCACACCCCACCCCCTTTGCACTGGCAGTGGAAACTAGGAGCAATTTCAAACTCCTGGGAGTGCACATCTCACACAACCACCCATGGTCCCAGAACATATTCTGTACAATCAGGAAAGCTCACCAATGCTTCGACTTTCTGAAGAGGTTGGACAATGCACATTAGTACTCACGTCATTCTACAGGTACACAGTAGAGAGCATCCTAACAAGCTGTATCACTACATGGTATGGGAACGACACTACAGCGGACAGGAATCCTCTACAATGGGTAGTCAAAATTGCTCAATGCATCACTGGCATCAGTCTAACCACCATCAAGGATCTATTTACGTGGTACTGGAAAAAGGGCCAGTGGCATCTTGAAGATCCCACCCACCCTGCTCATGGATTGTTTGTCCCGCTCCCATCAGAGAGGAGGCAACATAGTGTCCATGCCAGGACTATTAGACTCAAATACAGTTACTTTCCCTGAGTAGTAATGCCGATCAACATCTCCACACATTAACCTCCCTTCCACACCCCAACCACCACTACTTTATCTCTTCCTGTCAGTCACCTTATGTAGACACTCCTGGGCCTTATAGACATATAATCAATCTATATATAATCTATCTTATATATTTACATTTATTGTGCTTTTTTTATTATGTTCTTTATCTTATTATGATTTTTTTTCTGCTGCATGGGAGCAGGAATAGTAATTACTTTGTTCTCCTTTACACATGTGCGGGAAATGACATTAAATCTCAAATCTTGAACCATTCAGTAGACTTCTAACAGCAGGGTAGAAGTTGCCCTTGTGCCTAGCGTTTTGTGCTTTCAGGTTTTTGTCTCTTCTGCCTGATGGAAAAGGGAAAAAGTGAGAATAGAAGAATGCTTCTACCACTTCCCTTCACAGCATATTCCAGGCTTCTAACACTCTCTTTGTAAAATCTTACCTCACAAATCTTCTGTTGACTTTCACCTGCTCGCCTTAAACCTATGCTCTCTATGCTTAGAGTCATAGAGGCTTGCAACACGCAAACAGACACTTGTCTCAACTGGTTCATACTAATGAAGATCCCCATCTAAGCTAGTCTCATTTTCCCACATTTGGCCTGAGTCATTATGAGCCTTTCCAATCCAAGTATCTGTCCTAGTAGCTTTTAAAATGTTGTTAGTGTACCTACTTGAACCACTTCCTCTGGCAGATCATTCCGCATTCTGACAACCCCCTGTGTGAAAATGCTGCCGCTCAGGTTTCAATTATATCTCTCTCCACTCACTTAAAACTATGTCCTCTAGTTCTTGATACCCCATGTCTGGGAAAAAGACTGTACATTCACCCTGTCTATGTCCCTCATCATTTTATACACCTCTCTAAGATTGCCCCTTATTCTACTATGGTCCAGTGGAAAAAAATCCCAAGCAGTTCAGCATTTCTCCATAAATCGGTCCAACTGGTCCTGGCAACATCCTCATAAATCTCTGCACTCTTCCTGGCTTCCCAATATTTGGCATTTTCATCCTGGAAATGACTATCTGCCCTTTCATAATGTTATATATTTCTAACAGGTCACCCCTCAGCCTCTAGTGCTCCAGAGAAAACAATTCTATTCTCTCCAACCTCTCCTTATAGCCAATACTCTTTAATCCAGGCAACATCTCCTGTTGCACCCTCTCCAGAACCTTCACATTCTTTTAGTAATGCAGCAACCAGAATTGCATGCACTACTCCAAGTGTTGCCTAGCCAATGTTTAATACAGCTACAACATGACTTACCAATTTCTATGCTCAATATCCCAAACATATAAGGCAAGCGCCATTTGCCGCCTTTTCCACCCTATCTATTTGTGCCTCTATTTTTAGGGAACTATAGAGTTACACCCTAAGATCTGTCTGTACATCAATATTTCCGAGGGTCCTGCCATTTACTGTGTATTTTCCTCTTGTATTTGATCCCCCAAAATGCACCACCTCACATATTGAGATTAAGCTCCATCTTTTTCTTTTCTTTTTTGACTAAATTTAAAATGTCTCTTGTCATCCAAACTTCTCGAACCTTGCCATCACAATCTTTCATTTTACATCTATGAGTTTTCACCTTGTTTATGCTCCTCATAATCTTATATACCCCTATCAGGTCACCCATCAATCTTCTGCATTCCAGGGAAGAAAGTTCTAGTTGGCACAACCCAGCCTGGGCTGTACAAAGTGGAATAGATTACATTTAAGTACTTCAGTTCCATCTGGTGATATCTGGCTCCAAAGCATTTAATGTGGTCAGGGGGTTCCAACCATTGGCCTTAGAACAGTACAGCACAGGAAAGAAGTAGTCAGCCCACAATGTTGTGCTGAACCAGCTAAAAAGTAAACCAAAAGCACCCAAAAACTAATCCATCCTACCTACACAATGTCCACATCATTCCATCTTCCTCACATCCAGTACCTATCTAAATGTCTCTTGAAAGCCTCAAATGTATTTGATTCTACCTCCATACCAGGCAGTGCATTCCACGCATACACCACTCTGAGTAAAAAAACTTACCCCTCACATCCCCTGTGATCCTACCCCCTCTCACAGTCAATGCATGTTCTCTGGTATTAGATATTTCTACCCTGGTAAAAAGTCTACTGTCTACTCTACTATGCCTCTCATAATCTTATAAATCTCTATCAGATCTCTACCCCCCCACCACCACCAGTCTTTGCCACTCCAGAGAAAACAACCCAAGTTTGTCCAGCCTGTCATGATAGCACATCCCCCCTAAACCAGACAGCGTCCTGGTGAACCTCTTCTGCACCCTTTCCATTCAATGAGTTTTGTGTTTTAATCATGAGTTGTGGTGTTCCCCATGCTTTTCAGGCAGAGAAAGCCACTAAGAGAGCACAGCAGACTGAAAGAGAGACACAGATGGATAGGGAGTGGGAAAGCATTTGTTATGATTGCTTTCATAGGCTGAGTCATTGACTAAATGAGCTGGTAAGTCATGTTGCAACTATGGAAAATATTGCTTATACCACACTTAGAGTACAGGATACAGTTCTAGTTTGTATGCTACAGGAAGGATGTGGTGGCAATGGAGAGTGTGTAGAAGAACTTGATCAGGAAGTTGCCTAGAATAGTTATGAGGGGAGAATGGACAGATTGGGTTTATTCTCACTAGAATGCAGGAGACTGAGACATGATCATATTGAGGTTCATGAAATTCTCCAGGGGCATGGATAAAATACATAGTTGGAGATTTATTTCCTGGGTCAGGAGAGTCACAACATTGAGGTTTAAGTGAAGGGAGAAAATTAAAGGGGAGCCAAGGGGTAAGTTTTTCCACAGAGTTTGGTGAGTATCTGGAATAAGGAGACTGTGAAAGCAGATACAATTATTATATTTCAAATGCATTTGGATAGGAAAAGCAAAGAGGGTTAATGGCCTAATGAGGGTTGAAAAGATTAACATGAGTAATACAATCAGCAGTTGATAAGGTGAACTGATAGGGCCTGCTCACTTAGAGTCATAGAGAATACAACACGAATATAGGCCCTTTAGTCCAACAAGTCCATGCCAAATATTTTGTCCATCAAGCTAGTCTTAATTTCCTGCATTCTGCTCATATCTCACCTCTAAGTGTTCAAGTGTTTCTTAAAAATAATACTATTGTACCTGCCTCAACTACTTCCTCTGGCAGCTGAGCAGCTTCTGTTGCCCCTCAGGTCTCTCACCTAAATCTATACCTGCTGGTTTTGGATTCTCTTACCCTAGAGTATTAGTGTTTGCCTTATCTATAACTCTCATAACTTTAAACAGTTCTGTAAGTTCACCCCTCATTGTCCTAAGTTCCAAGGATTAAAGACTAGCTTGGCCAGCCTCTTCATTAAACTTGGCCCCCCCTAGACATGGAAACATCCTTGCAAATCTTTTCTGCACTCTTTCCAATTAAACCACATCTTCCCTATAACAGGATGACCAAAATTGTGCAAAGTTCTCCAAATGTGGCCTCACTCACTATCACTGACATGTGTCATGAAATTTGTTGTTTAGCTGCAGCAGTACAATGCTTATGTGAGAGTGATTTGGGGGTTTAGGACATATACATTTAACAATTGACTTTGGCTACCAGCCTTCATGTCTGAAAATGTATTGTGCATTTAATTTGGAGTGCAACTCTGAACAATGTGTTCCTAAAAGCTGTGAATTCCAGTCCAGACAATGCTGATTAAAATCCATTTTGATGTCTGTGGTGTGGATGTGAATCAGGAGCTGTGAAGGTTATATGTAGTTTCAAAGAAGACATTGTCCATACATAGTAAATATTGAGTTGTCCTTTGATGTTTGATACATAAAACATGGAGCCCCACATTGGGCCAGCAGACCTTTCCACCGAAAGCGTCTCCGTATGGTCCCTGCTGTACCTTATTTTGTTGAATAAAGAAGCTGCTTTGTACCTACCAGTAGTTTTCGCCGACAATTTCATTCACGCAACAACAACATACATAATAATTAAACCTTAAATTATAATAAGTATACTCTATATACAAAAAAGAGAACTAAATTAAATAAGTAGTGTAAAAAGAGAGGAAGAAAGTCCCCAGGTAGTATTCAAGGATCATTGTCTGCTCAGAAATAGGTGGTGGATGGGAGGAGGCTGTTCCTAAAACATTGAGTGTGACTTCAGGCTCCTGTGCCTCCTCCTTGAGCAATGAGAAGGGGACATGTCCTGGGAGATGAGGGTCCTTAATGATGAACTCTGCCTTTTTGAGACATTGCTTTCTGAATGTTGGAGCGGTTAGTGCCCATAATGGCAGAGTTTACAATGTTCTGCAGCTTTTTTCGATCCTGTGCACTGGCCCCTCCATACCAGATGATGATGCAACCAGTTAGAATGCTTTCCATGGTACATCTGTATAAACTTGTGAGATGACATATCAATTCTCCTCAAACTCCTAATGAAATGTAACTGCTGTCATGCTTTCTTTCTAATTGCATCAGTATATTGGGCCCAGGGTAGATCCTCAGAGATGTTGACACCCAAGAATTTGAAACTATTCACCCTTTCCACTTCTGATCACTGAATGAGGACTCATGACTGTTCCTTGACTTCGCTTTCCTGAATCTACAATCAATTCCTTGGTCATATTGACTTTGAGCCCAAGATTGTTGCTGCAACACCCCTCAACGAGCTCATCCAACTAGCTCCTGTATGCCACCACATCATCATCTAAAATTCTGCCAGCGATAGTTGTGTTAATGGCAAATTTATAGATGGCATTTGATCTGTGCCTAGCCATACAGTCATGGGTGTAGAGAGGGTAGAGCAGTGGGCTAAGCAAACATCCTTGAGGTGCACCAGTATCGATAGTCAGTGGGAGGCCGATGTTATTTACGATCCACACAGACTGCGAGGAAGTCAAGGATCCAGTTGCAGAGGAAGGTACAGAGGCCCATATTTTTATCAGAACTGAGGATATGATTGTGTTGAACGCTGCGCTCTTATCAATAAACAGCACTAACATAGATACTGCTATTGTCCAGGTGATCCAAGGCCAGATGGAGAGCCAATGAGATTGCATCCACTGTAGACCTATTGTGGTGATAGGCGAATTGCAGTAGGTCCAGGTCCTTGCTTAGGCAGGAGTTGATTCTGGCCATGACCAACCTCTCAAAGCACTTCATCACAGTAGATGTGAGTGCAACTGAGTCTTCTTGGGCACTGGTATGATTGTTGCCTTTTTGAAACAAGTGGGAACCTCCAACTGCAGCAGTGAGAGATTGAAGATGTCCTTAAACATTCCGCCAGTTGGTTGGCACAGATTTTCAGAGCCTCACCAGGTACACCATCAGGGCCTCATGAGAGTTTATCCTCTTGAAAGATATTCTGGCATTGGCCTCTAAGACATAGATCACCAGGTTACTAGATGCTGCAAGACTCTGCACAGGTGTAGTTTTATTCTCTCTTTCAAAGCATGCATAAAAAGCATTGAGCTCATCTGGAACTGAAGCATCACAGTCATTCAAGACTTTAGTCTGCGCTTTGTAGGAAGTAGCGATCAGAGCTGATGTGTACTCAATTGGAAATATTTACTCGCCTTTAAAATAGCCTCTGTAGGTCATTCCTGGATAAAGTCATACTTCTTGTATATTTCTGGCTCATCAGTCTTAAATGCCACAAACCTAGCCCTCACAAATCTCCTGGTTCATTCACGGCTTTTCGTTCTCGAAACCACGCCCTCACCCACACAGGTCTTGATGAAATCAGTGACAACTGTGGTGTATTCATTCAGTCCCTGAATGTTGTCAAGTCCACCAACTCAAAGCAGTCCTGTAAGTGCTCCTCCACCTCCTTTGACCACACCTTCTTGGTCCTCATCACTGATGCTGTGGTCTTTAGTCTCTGCTTATGTGCTGGCAGTAGAAGTATAACCAGATGACTAGATTTCCCAAAGTGTGGGCGTGGTTTGGCACAGGAAGAGTTCTTGACGGTGTAATCACAATATCATGTCCCAGCTCTTACACTCATTGCCCTGAATGATAAAGACCTGCATGATAAGCACCCTTTAATGCCACCCTGTCTATCTGTAACGCCACTTTCAATGAACCGTACACGTACTCTAAGGTCTCTGTTCCATTGACTCCTCTTGTATTCTATTCATAGTATAAGTCCTATGCAGATTTGACTTTCCAAAACCCTTCAGCTCACAATTAACTATATTGAAGTCTATTTGCTACTGTTCAGCCTTGGGGATTCACATCCAAATCGTTTATATAAATAGCAAATAACAAAGGTCCCAACTCCAGCCCCAGAGGCACCCCACTAATCACCATTCTCCATTCTGAGAGACAACCTTTAATAAACACCCTTTGCTTTTTACCTCTGAGCCAATTTTAAACCCACCTAATTAGCTCTTCCTGGATTCCTTGATTCCTAACTTTCCATATCAGTCTCTGATACTGGAACTATATTAGCCGCATTCCAGTTTTCAGGAACATCATCAGTGGCTAATAATGAAGCAAGAACCTTCACAAGACCCGCCACAATTTCTTCTCTAGCTTTCACATTGACTAAGCATACTGATGAATGTAGAGCAGTAGATGTCGTATATATGGATTTCAGCAAGGCAGTTGATAAGGTACCCCATGCAAGGCTTATTGAGAAAGTAAGGAGGCATGGGATCCGTGGGGACATTGCTTTGTGCATTCAGAACTAGCTTGCCCACAGAAGGCAAAGAGTGGTTATAGACCAGTCATATTCTGCATGGAGGTCAGTGACCAGAGGTGTTCTGGGATCCCTTCTCTTCATGATTTCTATAAATATCCTGAATAGGAGGGCACTTTTAAGATGCTTGGAAGTAGGTACAGAGAAGGTCGGTGTTTTACACACAGAGTGGTGATTGCATGGAATGGGCTGCCAGCGACCCTGGTGGAGGCGGATACAATAGGTTCTTTTTAGAGACTCCTGGATAGGTATATGAAGCTTAGAAAAATAGAGGGCTATGGGTAACCCTAGGTAATTTCTAAAGTAAATACATGTTCGGCACAGCATTGTGGGCCGAAGGGCCAGTACTGTACTGTAGTTTTTCTATGTTTTCACAAAGTCCAGGGTTTTATTTGGTGATGCCTTGAACACTTATCCACCTTAAGGCACTGTAAGGCTACAAATACCTCTACCCTATTAATATAAATGTTCTTCAAGATTTCTCCACTCATCTTCCTTATGTCTAAGTCAACCATGATAAACACTGATTTCAAAGATTCTAGAATTCAGTGATTCTGTGAATTCTATAAGATGGTACCTAAAAGTCTGATGAAAAAGCTGGATTCTCAGAAAGTGAAAGAAAGAGGGAGGAAGTACTACAGTGACATAGAAACCCAATTAAATGTGGGTATGTATCATATACAACCCACAAATGTCCAAACAGTTACACTGTTCAGAGCATGGCCCATGATCCATCTGCTTCTCAACCTTTTGGGAAAACTTCTGATTCCCTTTCTATTGGTCACCTATGTAGTTGGCTTTGAGCTATACCTGTAAATGACATCCTCTGGCAGTTGGTTTTACAGTGATATGAAAATACTAATTGTTTGTTTGTTCTTTCATGCACCGTTGAAACTCAGAGTCATAGTCAAACTGCATGGAAAAAGGCCTTCTGGCCCACTATATCTGTGCTGATGTTTTTGTCCACTTCCACCAATCCTACTTTCCTGGATTCAGTCCATATCTTTCCATATCTTACCTAGGGAAAGCATATGCTGATTGTGAAAAGGAGGAAGTGTTGCTTCTCTTGAAGAGCATTGAGTTGGATAAGTCCCCAGGTCCTTGTGGGATCTATTTCAAGTTATTGAAAAAGGCAAGAGCGGGGAGTTTACAAGTGTGGGGTGTTTCACTTAGGGTGGTATATCAAAGAAGAAAGTATACAATAAAGAGCAGACCCCTTTGGGACATTGATCTACAGAGGGATCTTACGGTGCAAGTCTTTAGCTCCCTGAAAGTGGCAAAGCAGGTAGACAGGGTGGTGAAGGAGGGGTATGATATCTTTGCTTTCATTAGTAGTTAATGTTGCCAGCTTTTATAAACTCTGGTAAGGCTACATTTTATAAGCTTTGGTAAGCCCATATTTGGACTATTGTGTGCAGTTTTCTTTATCACATTACAAGAATGATATGGAGACTTTGGAGAGGTTCGAACAGAAATTCACCAGGAAGTTGCCTTGTTAGGAGACATCTGACTGATGGTGTAGTGGCATCTGGACCAGTGTCAAGGTGAGTTGGTTTGGCCTCAAATCTGGCCAGCTCCTTACACACTTTCCATCTGTGCAGGGTTGAGTGCTGAGCTAGCAACTCAGCTTCAGAAAACACAAGAGCTAAGAAAATGGTAAGGTCGCCAGCTGGCACGCCACAAGGCGCAGAGAGGAACTAAACCAATAAGGAGAGGTTAGATAAACTTTAACTGTTTTCACTGGAGTGTGCAGGCTGAGGGAGACCTGATGGAAGTATATGAGATTATGAGAGACAAAGATAGTGCAGATGGAGTTTCTCTCACTCACGGAGAGGAGATCTCAAATACTAGATGGCATTTCTTAAGGTGAAGGGGGAGTTGGAATTAGAAATGGAGCTGGGGAAGTTTAACAGAGATTTACAAGGGAAGTATTTTTGACACAAGGAAGGTGCCTGAAATGGTTGCCAAGGGAAGTGGTAGTATTAGGTTTGATCACAATGTTTAAGAAGCATTTAGACATGCTCACAAACAGGAAATAAACTGAGGCATATGGTTACATGCAGACAGATGGAAATAGTTTAAACTAGTATCATGGTTGGCACAAGCTTGCTGGATCTAATGCCCTGTGCTTTTGCTGTACTGCTCCAAGTATGTTTTATATGTTTTAGGAGGTCATTCAGCCCATTGATTCTGTGCCAGCTGCTTTTGGAGCAATCCATTAAATCTCCTCACTCTTTCCCTAAGATCCTGTAAATTATTTTCCCTTATCCCTCTAGAATTCAATTTTTGCTGAAAGATCTTATTATTACTGCCCTTTATGTCACTGGCATTTAGGGCAGCAATGAAGATCCTCCATTCCCAATCATGTGCAGGGCTTCCTTCATCATGTCCATAGTTTCCTCTCAGATTTCACTACTGTCAGTCATGCAGGTCCCAGGTGGACACTCAGGAATACCATCACACTCAGATGTAGAAGGGTTCTTCATTGTTGTTTCTGTAACAGTTTTGTTTGACCAGTCAGGGTTTTTAGCCCTGACCTGAACCCCTGAACCTGGATGACCAGTAGACAACTCTTAGTCTGGCCCTTCGACCTGTTTGGCATGGGTGACCATACCAAGAGCCAAAGCACAAAGCCCTGACTCCAGCCAACGTAGCTCTCCAAGTCATTGAGGCACACGTCTCCAAACCATGATAAGTGTGGTCCTCTTGGAGGCTGAAAAGTCTTAAAACCTGAAATGCTGTCTGACTCACTGAGTGTTTCTGGCATTTCTCTTCTTGTATCTCATTTGAAAACACTGTTCAGTTGTGCTTGCACATACTATACTGGCTGCAAACTGCAGTTCATAATCTGGTAAGGAGTCTCTGTGGGTGGAAGTTAGGAACAGGAAGGGGTCAATAACTCTACTGGGTGTTTTTTATAGACCACCCAATAGTAACAGGGACATCAAGGAGCAAATATGGAGACAGATTCTGGAAAGGTGTAATAATAACAGGGTTGTCGTGGTTGGAGATTTTAATTTCCCAAATATCAATTGGCATGCCCCTAGAGCGAGGGGTTTAGATGGGGTGGAGTTTGTTAGGTGTGTTCAAGAAAGTTTCTTAACACAATATGTAGACGAGCCTACAAGAGGAGAGGCTGTACTTGATCTGGTATTGGGAAATGAACCTGGTCGGGTGTCAGATCTCTGAGTGGGAGAGCATTTTGGAGACGGTGATCACAATTCTATCTCCTTTACCATAGCATTGGAGAGGGATAGGAACAGACAAGTTAGGAAATTGGAGTAAGAGGAAATATGAGGCTATCAGGCAGGAAAATGGAAGGATAAATTGGGAACAGATGTTACCAGGGAAATGTACAGAAGAAATGTGGCAAATGTTCAGGGGATGTTGGCGTGAAGTTCTGCACGCTGATGACACAAAGGTTGTAAGTGTTGTGGATAGTATGGAGGGCTGTCAAAAGTTACAGTGGGACATTGACAGGATGCAAAACTGGTGCATAGGTACGTTCCAATGAGACAGGAAAAGGATGGTAGGGTACAGAAACCATGGTGTACGAAGTCTGTTGTAAATCCAGTCAAGAAGAAAAGAAGAGCTTACAAAAGGTTCAAAAAAGTAGGTAATGATAGAGATCTGGAAGATTATAAGGCTAGCAGGAAGGACCATATGAAAGAAATTAGGAGAGCTAGAAGGGGCCATGAGAAGGCCTTGGCGGACAGGAATAAGGAAAACCCCAAAGCATTTTACAAGTATGTGAAGAGCAAGAGGATAAGACGTGAGAGAATAGGACCAATCAAGTGTGACAGTGGAAATGTGCGTATGGAACCGGAGGAGATAGCAGAGGTATTTAATGAGAACTTTGTTTCAGTATTCACTACGGAAAATCTGGCGATGATCTTTGCGTCACTAATGGGGACGGGAGAGGTTCCAGAGGATTGGAAGGTTCCGGATATTGTTCCCTTATTCAAGAAAGGGAGTAGAGATAGCCAAGGAAATTATAGACCAGTGAGTCTCACTTCAGTGGTTGGTAAGTTGATGGAAAAGATCCTGAGAGGCAGGATTTATGAACATTTGGAGAGGCATAATATGATTAGGAATAGTCAGCATGGCTTTGTCAAAGGCAGGTAGTGCCTTACGAGCCTGATTGAATTTTTTGAGGATGTGACTAAACACATTGATGAAGGTAGAGCAGTAGATGTAGTGTATATGGATTTTAGCAAGGCTTTTGACAAAGTACCCTATGCAAGGCTTCTTGAGAAAGTAAGGAGGCATGGGATCCAAGGGGACATTGCTTTGAGGATCCAGGACTGGCTTGTCCTCAAAGGCAAAGAGTGGTTGTAGATGGGTCATATTCTGCATGAAGGTCGGTGACCAGAGGTGTTCTGGGATCCCTTCTGTTCATGATTTCTATAAATGTCCTGGATAGGAAGCAGAGGGATGGGTTAGTAAATTTGCTGTTGACACAAAGATTGAAGGTGTTATGGATTGTGTGGAGGGCTGTCAGAGGTTACAGCAGGACATTGATAGGATGCAAACCTGGGCTGAGAAGTGGCAGATGGAGTTCAACCCAGATAAGTGTGAGGTGGTTCATTTTGGTAGGTCAAATATGATGACAGAATATAGTATTAATGGTAAGACTCTTGGCAGTGTGGAGGATCAGAGGGATCTTGGTGTCTGAGTCCATAGGACACTCAAAGCTGCTATGCAGGTTGGCTCTCTGGTTAAGAAGGCATACGGTGCATTGGCCTTCATCAATCGTGGGATTGAGTTTAGGAGCCAAGAGGTAATGTTGCAGCTATATAGGACCCTGGTCAGACCCCACTTGGAGTACTGTGCTCAGTTCTGGTCACCTCACTACAGGAAGGATGTGGAAACCATAGAAAGGGTGCAGAGGAGATATACAAGGATGTTGCCTGGATTGGGTGGCATACTTTATGAGAATAGGTTGAGTGAACTCGGCCTTTTCTCCTTGGAGTGACAGAGGATGAGAGGTGACCTGATAGAGGTGTACAAGATGATGAGAGGCATTGATCATGTGGATAGTCAGAGGCTTTTTCCCAGGGCTGAAATGGCTAGTAGTAGAGGGCACAGTTTTAAGGTGCTTGGAAGTAGGTATAGAGGAGGTATCAGGGGTAAGTTTTTTTACGCAGAGTGGTGAGTGTGTGGAATGGGCTGCCTGTGATGGTGGTGGAGGCGGATACAATAGGGTCTTCTAAGAGACCCCTGGACAGGTACATGGAACTCAGAAAAATAGAGGGCTCGGGGTAACCCTTGGTAATTTCTAAGGTAGGGATATGTTCAGCACAGCTTTGTGGGCCAAAGGGCCTGTATTGTGCTGTAGATTTTCTATGTTTCTAATCTCTTTTTCTAAAAAAAAAACACTTCCTCTCATCCAGTCTATGGCTCTTCCCATCATTTTAGGATTAGTGCACAATTAATGTAAGTGGGTCAGCCCTGATTAGGTGGGCTGAAGGGCCTGTAACTCTGTATTTTTTAAGGTTAATTGTGTGGATATTATAAAACAATATGTGAAGAGAATATGTGAAAGAATAAACTGATCTTTTTTTGGAACTTACAATTGCCTTGCATCATTGGACTTTAAAACAGGAGAGTTTTCTTCAACTTCAGTCAGTTGATTTGAGATTAATGGCAGTTCTGCATTGGCACAACTCCAAATACCTTGTCCTGATGTTCCAGGATCAGAATTTCCTAAATTAGTTTTGTGCATGTCAGGCTCCAACAACCACCTCACTTCCACCCTCATCTCCAGCTCAAGTGAATAAACACTTATCCCTTGTTAAATGGGTCAGTTGTTTCAGTTTCTTGGGATCCAATTGCAATTTATTATATGTAATTCTGCTTTGCAGGCAGGATTTCATAATTGCTCTATTGAATCTTTTTCACAAATTGCATTGAAAAGCACTTTTCAAAATGTAAAGCTTCAATTTTTCTTTTTTCCTTCTATAGAATGCTAAATTGGATTTCATTATTACAGACTTACTCAAGTGAGTAGAAAGTTTTGATAATTAAACCAAGCCTGATTCAATAGAAATGAATTGACATTCATCAGCATCACCATCACAGTGCTGTCTCTTCCCCCATCAATATGCTAGGGGGTGGTATTGACTTGAATTTGGACAAATCCCGTGAGTATTATGAACTGAGTACAAGACAGATCAGAAGCTGGATGTCCTGCAGAGACTGACTCACAGAACATGCAAAACCTTTCCTTAATTTAAAAGGTAAATGTCCTGAATGCTCTTCACAAGCTTGACTGACTGGAACTCCAAGATGCTGGATATTATCCAAGAAAATCAGCCCATGAGATTAGCAGATCATCACCATCCTAGCATAACTGTTTCCCCTACCATGGATGCTGTTTATATTATCTACAAAGTGCACTGCACCAAGGACAATTATAACAGGCACATAGGAGTATCACCAGTTGCAGGGTCCCATTTATTACACAGGATCATGTTTATCATGCTTTGGCTCATTCGGGCTTTGGCGATAATGGGTCGAGTTGAGGTAAGTTACCTGTGAGAAATTTAAACAGGAAGTATGTCTGTGACGCCAGTGTTCTGTGCTGGGTGTCAAATGTGGGAAGTTCGGGAGACTCCCAGCCTCCCAGACGGCCACATCTGCGCCAGGTGAGTCGAGCGGCAGCTCCTTAGGGACGGCGTTATGGAGCTGGAGATGCAGCTCGATGACCTTGGCCTGGTTAGGGAAAGTGAGGAGGTGATAGAGAGGAGCTATAGGCAAGTATCCGCAGCGAGGCCTCAGGACACAGATAAGTGGGTAACAGTCAGGAGAGGGAAGGGCAAGAGTCAGATACTAGAAAGCACTATGTGGCTATCCCCCTTAACAATAAGTACTCCTGTTTGAGTACTGTTGGGGGGGATGGCCTACCTGGGGGAAGTATCAGTAGCTGTGCCTCTGGCACAGAGTCTGGCGCTTGGCTCAGAAGGGTAGGGAAAGGAAGAAGGCAGTAGTGATAGGGCACTCTATAGTTAGTGGGTCAGACAGGTGATTCTGTGGATGCAGGAAAGAAACAAGGATGGTAGTTTGCCTCCTAGGTGCCAGGGTCGGGGATGTTTCTGATTGTGTCTACAATATCCTGAAGTGGGAAGGTGAAGGGCCAGAGGTTGTGGTACAAAAAGGTATCAACAAACTAGGTAGGAAAAGGGAGCAGGTCAAGAAAACAGACTACAGGGAGTTAGGAAGGAAGTTTAGAAGCAGGACCTCAAAGGTCGTTATCTCAGGATTACTGCCTGTGCCACGTGACAGAAAGTATAGGAATAGAGTGAGGTGAAGGATAAATGCGTGGCTGAAGGATTGGAGCAGGGGGCATGATTCAGAATTCTGGATCATTGGGACCTCTTTTGGGGCAGGAGAGACCTGTACAAAAAGGATGGGTTGCACGAATCTGAGGGGGACCAATATCCTGGCAGGGAGGTTTGCTAAGGCTATTGGGGAGAGTTTAAACTAGGATTGCTGGAGGGGTGTGAACCAAACTGAAGAGATAGAGGAAGAGGTGGTTGGCTTACAAATAGAGAAAGCTTGGAGACAGTGCGAGGGAGGATAGGCAGGTGATAGAGAAGTGCGCACTCAGACTGATAGTTTAAGATGTGTCTATTTTAATGCAAGGAGTATTATGAACAAAGCGGATGAGCTTAGAGCGTGGATCAGCACTTGGAGCAATGATGTTATGGCCATTACAGAGACTTGGATGGCACAGGAGCAGGAATGGTTACTTAGAGTGCCAGGCTTTAGATGTTTCAGAAAGGACAGGGAGGGAGGCGAAAGAGGTGGGGGTCACTGTTGATCAGAGATAGTGTCATGGCTTCAGAGAAGGAGGAATACATGGAGGGATTGTCTACGGAGTCTCTGTGGGTAGAAGTTAGGAGCAGGAAAGGATCAATAAGTCTACTGGGTGTTTTTTATAACAACCCAATAGTAACAAGGAGCACATAGGGAAACAGGTTCTGGAAAGGTGTAATAATAACAGGGTTGTCGTGGTGGGAGATTTTAATTTCCCAAATATTGATTGGCATGTCTCTACAGCGAGGGGATTAGATGGGGTGGAGATTGTTAGGTGTGTTCAAGAAAGTTTCTTGACACAACATGTAGATAAGCCTACAAGAGGAGAGGTATTGGGAAATGAATCTGGTCAGGTGTCAGATCTCTGAGTGGGAGAGCAGTTTGGAGATAGTGATCACAATTCTATCTCCTTTACCATAACATTGGAGAAGGATAGGAACAGATAAGTTAAGAAAGCGTTTAATTGAAGTAAGGGGAAATATGAGGCTATCAGGTAGGAACTTGGAAGGATAAATTGAGAACAGATGTTCTCAGGGAAATGTATGGATGAAATGTGGCAAATATTCAGGGGTATTTGCGTGGAGTTCTGCATAGGTACATTCCAATGAGACGGGAAAAGGATGGTAGGGTACAGGAACCATGGTGTACAAAGGCTGTTGTAAATCCAGTCAAGAAGAAAGGAAGAGCGTACAAAATGTTCAAAAAACTAGGTAATGATAGAGATCTAAGGCTAGCCAGAAGGAGCTTAAGAATGAAATTAGGAGAGCCAGAAGGGACCATGCATTGGCCTTGGCAGTCAGGATTAAGAAAAACCCCAAAGCATTCTACAAGTATGTGAAGAGCAAGAGGATAAGACATGAGAGAATAGAACCAAAGAAGAGTGACAGTGGAAAAGTGTGTATGGAACCACAGGAGATAGCAGAGGTACTTAATGAGTACTTTGCTTCAGTATTCACTACAGAAAAGGATTTTGGCGATTGTAGGGATAACTTACAGCAGACTGAAAAAGCTTGAGCATGTAGATATTAAGAAAGCGGATGTGCTGGAGCTTTTGGAAAGCATCAAGTTGGATAAGTCACCGGGACAGGACGTAATGTACCCAGGCTACTGTGGGAGGAGAGGGAGGAGATTGCTGAGCCTCTGGTGATGATCTTTGCATTTTCAATGGGGATGGTAGATGTTCCGGAGGATTGGAGGTTTGTGGATGTTGTTCCATTATTCAAGAAAGGGCGTAGAGATAGTCCAGGAAATTATAGACCAGTGAGTCTTACTTCAGTGGTTGGTAAGTTGATGAAGAAGATCCTAAGAGGTAGGATTTATGAACATTTGGAGAGGCATAATATGATTAGGAATAGTCATCATGGCTTTGTAAAAGGCAGGTTGTGCCTTACGAGACTGTTTTAATTTTTTGAGGATGTGACTAAACACATTGATGATTGTAGAGCAGTAGATGTAGTGTACATGGATTTCAGCAAGGCATTTCACAAGGTATCCCATGCAAGGCTTCCAGTATTGAGAAAGTACGGAGGCATGGGATCCAAGGGGACATTGCTTTGTGAATCCTGAACTGGCTTACCCACAGAAGGTAAAGAGTGATTGTATATTCTGCATGGAGGTCGGTCACCAGTGGAGTGCCTCAGGGATCTGTTCTGGGACCGTCACTCTTCATGATTTTTATAAATGACCTGGATGAAGAAGTGGAGGGATGGATTAGTAAATTTGCTGATGACACAAAGGTTGGGGGTGTTGTGGATAGTGTGGAGGGCTGTCAGAAGTTACAGTGGGACATTGATAGAATGCAAAACTGGGCTGAGAAATAGCAGGTGGAGTTCAACCCAGATAAGTGTAAAGTGGTTAATCTTGGTAGGTCAAATATGATGACAGAATATCGTAATAATGGTAAGACTCTTGGCAGTGTGGAGGATCAGAGGGATCTAGGGGTCTGAGTCCATAGGACACTCAAAGCTGCTGCACAGGTTGACTCTGTGGTTAAGAAGGCATACGGTGTATTGGCCTTCATTAATTGTGGGACTGAGTTTAGGAGCCGAGAGGTAATGTTGCAGCTATATAGGACCCTGGTCAGATCCCACTTGGAGTATTGTGCTCAGTTCTGGTTGCCTCACTATAAGAAGGATGTGGAAACCATAGAAAGGGTGCAGAGAAGATTTACAAGGATGTTGCCTGGATTGGGTAGCATGCCTTATGAGAAAAGTTTGAGTGAACTCGGCTTTTTCTCTTTGGAGCAACGGAGGATGAGAGGTGACCTGATAGAGGCGTATAAGATGATGAGAGGCATTGATTGTGTGGATAGTCAGAGGCTTTTTTCCAGGGCTGAAATGGCTAGTAGTAGAGGGCACAGTTTTAAGGTGCTTGGAAGAAGGTACAGAGGAGACGTTCAGGGTATGTTTTTTACGCAGAGAGTGGTGAGTGCGTGAAATGGGCTGCTGGCGACCGTGGTGGAGGCAGATACAATAGGGTCTTTTAAGAGACTCCTGGATAGGAGCTTAGAAAAATAGAGGGCTATGGGTAACCCAAGGTAATTTCTAAGGTAAGGACCTGTTCATAGAACATAGAACATAGAATAGTACAGCACATTACAGGCCCTTTGGTCCACAATGTTGTGCTGACCCTCAAACCATGCCTCCCATATAAGCTCCCACCTTAGATTCCTCCAAATACCTGTCTAGTAGTCTCTTAAACTTCACTAGTGTATCTGCCTCCACCACTGACTCAGGCAGTGCATTCCACGCACCAACCACTCTCTGAGTAAAAAACCTTCCTCTAATATCCCCCTTGAACTTCCCACCCCCTACCTTAAAGCCATGTCCTCTTGTATTGAGCAGTGGTGCCCTGGGGAAGAGGCGCTGACTATCCACTCTATCTATTCCTCTTATTATCTTGT
The DNA here is from genome assembly GCF_030028105.1 of Mobula birostris. NCBI lineage: Eukaryota > Metazoa > Chordata > Chondrichthyes > Myliobatiformes > Myliobatidae > Mobula > Mobula birostris. The sequence goes on from NC_092372.1 coordinate 106,354,270, forward strand.
ACACCTCTATCATGTCTCCTCTCATCCTCCTTCTCTCCAAAGAGTAAAGCCCTAGCTCCCTTAATCTCTGATCATAATGCATACTCTCTAAACCAGGTAGCATCCTGGTAAATCTCCTCTGTACCCTTTCCAATGCTTCCACATCCTTCCTATAGTGAGGCGACCAGAACTGGACACAGTACTCCAAGTGTGGCCTAACCAGAGTTTTATAGAGCTGCATCATTACATCACAACTCTTAAACTCTATCCCTTGACTTATGAAAGCTAACACCTCATAAGTTTCTTAACTACCCTATCTACCTATGAGGCAACTTTCAGGGATCTGTGGACATGTATCCCCAGATCCCTCTGCTCCTCCACATCACCAAGTATCCTGCCATTTACTTTGTACCCTGCCTTGGAGTTTGTCTTTCCAAAGTGTACCACCTCACTCTTCTCCAGGTTGAACCCCATCTGCCACTTCTCAGCCCACTTCTGCATCCTATCAATGTCTCTTTGCAATCTTTGACAATCCTCTACACTATCTGCAACACCACCAACCTTTGTGTCATCTGCAATCTTGTCAACCCACCCTTCTATCCCAACATCCAGGTCGTTAATAAAAATCACGAAAAGTAGAGGTCCCAGAACAGATCCTTGTGGGACACCACTAGTCACAATCCTCCAATCTAAATGTACTCCCTCCACCACAACCCTCTGCCTTCTGCAGGCAAGCCAATTCTGAATCCACCTGGCAAAACTTCCCTGGATCCCATGCCTTCTGACTTTCTGAATAAGCTTACCGTGTGGAACCTTGTCAAATACCTTACTAAAATCCATATAGGTCACATCCACTACACTACCCTCATCTATATGTCTGGTCACCTCCTCGAAGAACTCTATTAGGTTTGTTAGACACGATCTGCCCCTCACAAAGCCATGCTGACTGTCCCTGATCAGACCATGATTCTCTAAATGCCCAGAGATCCTATCTCTAAGAATCTTTTCCAACAGCTTTCCCACCACAGACATAAGGCTCACTGGTCTATAATTACCCAGACTATCCCTACTACCTTTTTTGAACAAGGGGACAGCATTTGCCTCCCTCCAGTCCTCCAGTACCATTCCTGTGGACAACGAGGACATAAAGATCCTAGCCAGAGGCTCAGCAATCTCTTCCCTCGCCTCGTGGAGCAGCCTGGGGAATATTCTGTCAGGTCCCGGGGACTTATCCATCCTAATGTATTTTAACAACTCCAACACCTCCTCTCCCTTAATATCAACATGCTCTAGAACATTAACCTCACTCATATTGTCCTCACCATCATCAAGTTCCCTCTCATTGGTGAATACTGAAGAGAAGTATTCATTGAGGACCTCGCTCACTTCCACAGCCTCCAGGCACATCTTCGGCACAGCTTTGTGGACCGAAGAGCCTATATTGTGCTGTAAGTTTTCTATGTCTCTAAAATAGAAACATTTAACAAACATTTTGATAAGTACATGATTTGTTAGAATTTAGGGGCACAGGCAATGGGACTATCACCATGGTCAGCATGGATGAATTGGGCGAAGAGCTTGTTTCCATGACCCCAAGTCCTAAACTCCACAATAATCAAAACTGTTGATGTACTTTCAGTGGCAGGACATCAGTGATTGAAGAAAGCTGCTCACCAACACCTTCTCTAGAGCAAATAAGTATAGGCAATACAAGCAAACCTTATTACTGATGCCAAATTCCTGAAGATGAATGAAAATATAAACATTCTTGGACAAAATCTAAAACTGCCTGATTGAATTTGTTTTACCCTGATCTCCACCTTGAACACATACCATCCAAAATATGTCATTTATTCAAAAATTAGACCAGAGCAAAATTTACATTTATTTTTCATTTTACATGACCTACGAAATCCTACCATAAGCAATTAAGTACTTTTGTTATTGTTGTTATGACAGTAAAACAGTAACTTTGACCACAGAGGGCTTCTGCAAGGGGTAATATAATAAGGACAATAAGGTCCATTTTTACTGAAACTGAATTTTAGCCAGTACATCTCACACAAGTAAATTTTCTCAAGACTCTTAACTGTTCCAGTCTGGAAAAGAGATAATAATTATTCTTTGCACAAATGAGCTCAACGTGTTTCAAGGACAGGACAAAACAACGAAACAAACAAAGTAGAAAGTAATTGTCAGGCAGTGGCAGCCAAGATCTTTGAAAAATTCAGCCAGGGAATCCTAACAAACATTAAATATGAAAAATTATCCAAAGTATTTCTTGAAATTAACCTGGAGCACATGTCCTGCATCAAATTCTTCAGGAAATTTATAAACTGAAGTTTATTGAATCACCAGGATAAAATGACTAATTGTTTACATGGCACATAAATATATCTGAACTGTCAGTCATCCTGTGTATTGGGGAAGGAAGAAGTATCTTTTCCTCAACTACACTTTTAAACATGATTTTGGAGGCTGTTGGAACTGATGTCAGTTTAAATGGTGGTGGTTGAACTTTCTGTTTGCTGAGTAATATTCTCCTCTCCCAAAGGGGGATGACCTGTGTTTCTGGTTAGGCCACACTTGGAGTATTGTGTCCAGTACTGGTCACCTCACTATAGGAAGGATGTGGAAGCATTGGGAAGGGTACAGAGGAGATTTACCAGGATGCTGCCTGGTTTAGAAAGTATGCATTATGATCAGAGATTAAGGGAGCTAGGGCTTTACTCTTTGGAGAGAAGGAGGATGAGAGGAGACATGATAGAGGTGTACAAGATAATAAGAGGAATAGATAGAGTGGATAGCCAGCGCCTCTTCCCGAGGGCACCACTGCTCAATACAAGAAGACATGGCTTTAAGGTAAGGGGTGGGAAGCTCAAGGGGGATATTACAGGAAGGTTTTTTACTCAGAGAGTGGTTGGTGCGTGGAATGCACTGCCTGAGTTAGTGGTGGAGGCAGATACACTAGTGAAGTTTAAGAGACTACTAGACAGGTATATGGAGGAATTTAAGGTGGGGGCTTATATGGGAAGCATGGTTTGAGGGTCGGCACAACTTTGTGGGCCGAAGGGCTTGTAATGTGCTGTACTGTTCTATGTTCTATGTTAAATGTTACAGTTACAGAAAAAAATGCAGAGCAGGGAGACAAGAAGGTGCAAAGTCAAACCGAGGTAGATTGTGAAGTCAGATTTCATCTTATTGTACGAGGGAACCAATATGTGTCTTGCAATGTCTTACAACAGCAAGACTGAAGCTGTCCTCTAGCCGAGTGCTATGTGCTTCAGGCTTCTGCATCTTCTATCCCATGGGAAGAGGGAGAAGATGGTCAAAGATGGGAGGGTGAAGTGTAGGTTTGTGTGTGTGATTGGGTGAAGGGATTTAGAATGTATGTCTAGTGCACATTCTGGAGCAGAGGGTGGTGGTAATGCACCATTAAACTGGATGCCAACTGCTGTAAAACAAGATACAGACAGACAGGTGTGGAGTCTTCCTGTATGTTTTTGAAGAATGCTATGACTTGCAGTGTCATTTGGTTGTGTCACTGATTCTCTGTTGGTTTTTCAATGTCTAACCTCTTGTTTCTGTCTTTTCATGGGGAGTCTGCACCTGGATCTAGTCATTGCCAGTGCCTATCATGACAGAATGAGTCTGCCATCCTCTGCACCTGGGTCCAGTCCTGTGAGTGCATGCTGTGACATCAACTACTCATTTATATAATCTTATGCTATTCTGATTTTTAAATTTTCCCCATGCTTCCCTCAGCTCCCCTGATTTTTTTCATCTCACTCTATGCACTAAATTTACAGTGGCTAGTTAACCTACCAACCTTGATTTCTTGGTAACAAATAGAAGAGATTCTGCAGATGTTGGAAATCTTAAGGAATGCACACAAAATATGGGAGGAACTCAGCAAGTCAGGCAGCATCTGTGGAGGGTAATAAACAGTTGGTGTTTTAGGGCAAGACCTTTCATTAGGAGTGGACAGGAAGGGAGCAGAAGGAGGGCAGAGGAAAATTGGTGCAAGCTACAGGTGGTAGGTGAGACCAGGTGATGGGGGAGAGGGATGTGCTAAGATGCTGGGAGGGTCTCAGCCCAAAACATTGACTGTTTATTCCCCTCCACAGCTGTTTGCAGACTTGTGGAGTTTCTCCAGCATTTTAAAACATCTTTGTATTTTGGAATGAAACTAAAGCCCCAGGAGGAAGTCAGTGGTCACAGAGAGAATGCATGGAATTCAGACAGCTAGCAGCAGTGGCCAGGACTGAGCTGAGGTCTTTTGGGGCTGTGAGGCAGCAGTTCCTGTGCCACTCAAAGTGGACAGGTAGTATGGGCTGCAACACTGGAAAAACAGAGCAGAGGTGCTTTAGTAAACTTCAGGTTCATCCCAGTACTGAATTCCCAAGAAATGGTTCCATGAATGAAACTCAGTGACTGGAAGAGGAAACCTCACACCTGTAGTTATTCCAATAGAATGATGGTGGTGGATGAGGATATACAGTTATTCCTAGTCATGTATTCCTCCACATCCAACACCGGACACAAATGTAGGTGGTGGTGAATATCGATAGCTCGGGGTGGGGTGTTTGATCTTCTGGTGTTTGCTGAACTTGGCGCTATCTACGAATGCCGAAGAGCCAGAAACATGGCCGAATAGAATTCAAAGGTCAACTAAAGAGGTAGTCAATCACGACTGAGACAAACAAATGGGGGTCTATATAAATGTGACCACTCCCAGAGAGAAGCACCAACAACTGCGCTCTGAGGATCTCACCTCGACTGCTGATGAAATGGCTGCAAGCTAAATTGCCAAGCTTGGCAAACACTGCAACATCAAACTAAGCAAGAGTTGGTCTAACTTCCAGTCTGTCTGTCTATCTAGGTACCATATCTGATGTGGATGTTGGTGACCATAGTTTTCCATACAGATTTATCCCTTGTTCTTTGGATGACTTCCATCTCCTCGATGTGTAACCACCTGGCTATGCTTTTGATGTACATAAGCTGAGGTCTTCCTCTAGGTTTGCTCCCCTCGATCTTTCCAGAGAGTATGAGTTTTTCTAGTTCATCTTTCTACATGATGTGACCTAGGAATCTGAGTTGTCTTTCTCTTATTGTTGGTATGAGTGATCGAACTGCTTGGCCTCTTCTGAGAACTTCTTCATTTAATGTGTGTGTGTGGTCCATGATATTTTTAACATTCTCCTGTAGAACCATAATTCAGCTGCTTCTAGTCTCTTTTCCATTGCTGGGGAAATGGTCCAGCACTTGCTTCCATAAATTAGATTAGAATAAATGTAGCACTGCAGTATTCTGTTTTTAGTGTACGTGCTCATCTTTCTGTCTGTTAATATGGTCTTCATTTTTTGGAAAGCTTCTTTCGCCATTGCTATTTTGTATTCGATATCTGTGTCACACCTGCCATCAATTGTTACTCGGCTGCCAAGATAACTTCCAGTGCATACTCCTAAATATAATCTTCAAAAACCTTGTGACACTATGGAATGAGCAATGAGGTTTGTTTATTCCCAGGGTTTCCTAGCCTCAACTACTTATCTCAAACTTTGAGCCATTGTGAGACTTCTGTATGAAAACTGAATGGTGTGGAAGCATTTTTTTAGCTTGAACTATATAATAATAATCACTTCAGGAAAAATGTTGGATAATCTTTTTAATATTGTACAAAAGCATAAGAGTGGCAAAAACCACCCCCCCCACCCCAGACTCCAAATCTATATCTCTACATTAACTCTCCCTACGTGACTCCCTTGTCCATTTGTTCCCCCCCATCCCTCCCCACTGATCTCCCTTCTGGCACTCATCCTTGTAAGTGGAACAAGTGCTACACATGCCCTTACACTTCCTCCCTTACCACCATTCAGGGCCCCAGACAGTCCTTCCAGGTGAGGCGACACTTCACCTGTGAGTCGGCTGGGGTGATATACTGCGTCCGGTTCTCCCGATGTGGCCTTCTATATATTGGCGAGACCCGACGCAGACTGGGAGACCGCTTTGCTGAACACCTATGCTCTGTCCGCCAGAGAAAGCAGGATCTCCCAGTGGCTACACATTTTAATTCCACATCCCATTCCCATTCTGACATGTCTATCCACAGCCTCCTCTACTGTAAAGATGAAGCCACACTCAGGTTGGAGGAACGACACCTTGTATTCCGTCTGGATAGCCTCCAACCTGATGGCATGAACATCGACTTCTCTAACTTCCGCTAATGCCCCACCTCCCCCTCATACCCCATCTGTTATTTATTTTTATGCACACATTCTTTCTCTCACTCTCCTTTTTCTCCCTCTGTCCCTCTGACTATACCCCTTGCCCATCCTCTGGTTCCCCCCCCATCTTTCTCCCTGGGCCTCCTGTCCCATGATCCTCTCATACCCCTTTGCCAGTCACCTGTCCAGCTCTTGGCTCTATCCCTCCCCCTCCTGTCTTCTCCTATCATTTTGGATCTCCCCCTCCCCCTCCCACTTTCAAATCTCTTACTAACTCTTCCTTCAGTTAGTCCTGATGAAGGGTCTCGGCCTGAAACGTCGACTGTACCTCTTCCTAGAGATGCTGCCTGGCCTGCTGCGTTCACCAGCAACTTTGATGTGTGTTGCTTGAATTTCCAGCATTCCTGTTCTCTGCATTAACTCTTTGTGTGACTGTTGGTGAGAGAGTTGTCCGCCATGATCCTGACTGCAGTTTACAAACAGCTTAAGGCAGATGTCATGCTTGCACTTGATGGATTAAGTCCCATGATTGAAAAACAAGGAACAGGCTTCCTCAATGCCTTTCACACGTAGGGCTTCAATTAGGCTAGCTTGAAGAAATCTCTGCCCAACCCCCATCTGCAGCATCAGAGGATTCACGTGTTCCACTACTGCTACACGACCATCAAGAAGTCCTGCTGTTCAATCCCTTGAACATATTTCAGGAAATCTGACCAGCTGGCTGTCCTCTTCCCACTGCATATAGGTAATGACTAAAGAGCAAGGCACCTACTGTAAGGACAACAGAGGTGATCATAGGAGGCAAAAGACACTCATGGATGTGTGTCTGCACAACAACATTCAGAGTCTTCTCCAGCCAGAAGCCCCGGATGAACCAAGAGATTCAAAATCTGCTGAGGGCTAGGTCAGTGGAATTCAGGACTAGCAATCCAGAAAAGTACAAGAGGTCCAGGCATGACTTCTGGAAGGCGGTCTCACTTGCAAAGTAGCAATTCCAGACTAAACTTAAAACACAGGGAAATGCTTAACATCTGTGGCAGAGCCTGAATACCATTACCATCTACAATTCGAAAACAAGGAACTCATCAAAGTTGCTGGTGAACGCAGCAGGCCAGGCAGCATCTCTGGGAAGACGTACAGTCGACATTTCAGGCCAAGACCCTCTGTCAGGACTAACTGAAGGAAGAGCTAGTAAGAGATTTGAAAGTTGGAGGGGGAGATCCAAAATGATAGGAGAAGACAGGAGGGATAGGGATGGAGCCAAGAGCTGGACAGTTGATTGGCAAAGGGGTATGAGAGGATCATGGGACAGGAGGCCCAGGGAGAAGGAAAAGGGGGAGGGGGAAAAACCCAGAGGATGGGCAAGGTTATAGTTAGAGGGACAGAGGGAGAAAAAGGGGAGAGAGAATGTGTGTATATAAATAACAGATGGGGTACGAGAGGGAGGTGGGGCATTAGCAGAAGTTAGAGAAGTCGATGTTCATGCCATCAGGTTGGAGGCTACCCAGACGGAATATAAGGTGTTGTTCCTCCAACCTGAGTGTGGCTTCATCTTTACAGTAGAGGAGGCCGTGGATAGACATATCAGAATGGGAATGGGATGTGGAATTAAAATGTGTGGCCACTGGGAGATCCTGCTTTCTCTGGCGGACAGAGCATAGGTGTTCAGCAAAGCGGTCTCCCAGTCTGCGTCGGGTCTCACCAATATATAGAAGGCCACATCGGGAGCACCGGATGCTGTATATCACCCCAGCTGACTCACAGGTGAAGTGTCGCCTCACCTGGAAGGACTGTCTGGGACCCTGAACGGTAGTGAGGGAGGAAGTGTAAGGGCATGTGTAGCACTTGTTCTGCTTACAAGGATAAGTGCCAGGAGGGAGATCAGTGGGGAGGGATGGGGGGGGACGAATGAACAAGGGAGTCGCGTAGGGAGCAAGTGAGAGAGGGAGTGGGAAAGATGTGCTTAGTGGTGGGATCCCGTTGGAGGTGGCGGAAGTTACAGAGAATAATATGTTGGACCCGGAGGCTGGTGGGGTGGTAGGTGAGGACCAGGGGAACCTTAATCCTAGTGGGGTGACGGGAGGATGGAGTGAGAGCAGATGTGCGTGAAATAGAGGAGATGCGTTTGAGAGCAGAGTTGATGGTGGAGGAAGGGAAGCCTCTTTCTTTAAAAAAGGAGGACAACAAGGTTTCACTTCCGGTTGAGCTCAATGCCTTTTATGCTGACTTTGATTGAAAGACATGGAGGCACCTTCACAAATCCCACAGCCCCCAGTCATCCTATGATCTCAGTCTCTGAAGCTGACACGAGAGCATCATCCAGGAGAGTGAATCTATAGAAATAGTCAGGCTCGACTGGCGTACCTGGCCAAGTACTGAAGACCTATGCTAACCAACTGGGTGGAGTGTTATCAGACATCTCTCAACATCTCACTTCAGCAGTCTGAGGGTGCTTCACCCACCTGCTTCAGGCAGGCTTCATTCTTGCCAGTACCCAAGAAGAATTTAGTAACCTGACTTAATGACTATTGTCCAGTAGTACTTAGATCCAGAGTAATAAAATGCTTTGAGAAGTTGGTCATGAACATATCAATTCTTGTCTGAGTAGTGACGAGGATCCACTCCAATTTGTCTTATTTCACAACAGGTCGGAAGCAGATGTCATTTCATTGGTTCTTCTCTCAGCTCTAGAACACCTGGACAATGAAGGTGCATATGTCAGGATAGTTTTCGTTGAATGCACTTCAGCATTCAATACCATTTTCCCTCGAAACATCACTAAGCTCTATGTCCTGGGCCTCAATACCTTCCTGTGCAACTGGATCCTTGATTTCCTCAGACAGATCTTAGTTAGTACAGTTTGGTAACAACATCTCCTCCACGCTCACTATCAGCATAGGGGCGCCACTCGGCTGTGTGCTTAGCTATCTGCTTACTTGCTTTATAATTATAATTGTGTGGCTAAGTACAGCTTTAGTGCAACATTTACTTAAGTTTGCTGGTAACCCCACTATTGTTGGCCATGTCAAAGGTGGTGAAAAATCTGAATATAGGGGGCAAGTTGAAGGTCTGGTTGAGTGGTGCCACAACAACAGCGCTAACTCAATGCCAGCAAAACCACTGAGCTGATTATCAGCTACTGGAGGAAGAAGCTGGAGGTTCATAAGCCAGTACCCACTAGGGGATCGGAGGTGGGGAGGGTCAGTAGCTTTACATTCCCTGGATATATCCTGCAATCAACATGTGAATGCCATTATAAAGAAGGCATGATAGTGCTTCCACTTTCCTAGAAGTTTCTGTAGATTCAGCATGTCACCAAAACCTTTGACATAATTCTGTAGATGCACAGTGGAGAGAATTCTACCTGGTTGTTTCTCATGCTGATGGAAACATCAATGTCCAGAAATGGAAGAGACACAAAAATTGATGGATATAGGCCAGTTCATCACAGGAAAAACACTCCCGACCATTGACTACATTTACATGGAGTGCAGCCACAAGCAAGCAGCATCCATCATCAAAGTCCCCACTATTCCAGCCATGCTCTACTGCCATCAGACTCCGGAACGATTATTACCCTACAACGATCGGGCTCCTGAACCAGCAAGAAAAACTTCACTCGCTGCAACTCTGAACTGATACTACAACCTGCAGACTCACTTTCAAAGACTCTTTACAACTCATTCTCAGTTCGTTTTCATTTTCAGTTTGTCTTCTTTTGCACATTGATTGCTTACCAGTCATTGTTTATGTATGTTTATTGTCATAGATTCTGTTGTATTTTATTATTTTTCCTGTAAGTGCCTGCATGGAAATGGATCTCATTGCAGCATATGTTAACATATACAGCATATACTTTGATTAAATTTACTTTGAAATTTGAACTGTAAATTTTGAAGGAAACCTCTCCTACATGCGAAGCTCTTCTATATCTAAATCAATCTGAACAAAGGAGGCATTTTTCATGCAAAGTTGTATTACAATGAAATAGTTTGTTCTTGAATTTGAAGCACTACTGTAAAGTAGGAAACACTGTGGCAACTATGCGTTCATTATGAACCCAGAAGCAGGAATATTCTAATGACCAGACAATCTCTTAATGATGCTCTTTGAAAGTTATACTGCATTTGAAACATTAGGGAAATTATTTTAAAAACACTATTGGAACTTTTTTACATCTTACTTAACAGGCAGCATCTTCAACTGCACAGCAGTCTCTCAGTTCTGCACTGATAAGTCTATTTCAACACTTGCCCAGCTGTCTGAAATGGCAGTTGAATCTTCTGATGTCGCTCCTTTTCCGAAGTCAGGTCTGACCATATATAGAGGCATAGATTAATTTTACAACCTTATTTTAGGTTTAATTTTTTTCTCAGTATTTGACTTCACATCTTTGTATTCAGTCTAATAAAACCATGTAAACAGAGTACATTAAATTTACTGGTCCTGGCTGATTGTCACGTACTCGGAAGCTATTTCAACTGCATGACCAGAACTCACTTAAGGTTAGACTAGCATCTATATTTTAAATTTGGAAAGAAGATGGCTTCCAGGGATTAGGCCCAGCAATTTATAATCTCAAGACAAGGCTAGCAATCTGTTCAGTGCTTCAGTTAACCATTTAAGACGGATATACTTAATCTTTCTGGCACCATGCTGCCAAAATGGTGGATAGTTATGGAAAACATTATAAAAACACATTGAGCTTGGTTAATAATGAATGGCCCCATATGCAGACTAATATATATTTTCATTAGTTACTAATCAGCAGCCTAATTAAATGATGGTTATTATGTAAATTAAAAGCAGAGAAAAGCTGCACCTTAACTAAATTCTGAGGATTAATGTGAAACAGAAGCACAAACAAAAGTCACACTTATTTATAATTTAAACAATGAAATGAATTCACATTTTAATCATCCACCAGCAAAGAATGCCTTGTAAAGTGAAACCAGCAGAATGTTTAATACAATAAAACATGTGTACAGCAGAATATTATAACAAGAAATGTAATGTATAATTAATCTTAGGTGTCCTGTCCTGGTCCAACCACATTGATGTCACAGCCAGGAAAGCTCACTGGCACCTCTGCTTTCTCAAGAAGCTGAAGAAATTCGGCACGGCCCCTTTGGCCCTCACCATTTTTAATTGATCTGCCATTACAGTTCATTTGGATTCCATGTGGATGCATCTTGTATCGGTGCAGCAATTGCTCTGCCCTTAACCAGAAGAAACTGCAGAGTTGTGGATACAGCTCACAGAAACCAGCCTCCCCTCTATAGACTCTGGTAACATTTCTCACTACCTCGGTAAAGCACCCAGCATGAACAAAGACCTCACCTACTCTGGACATGCTCTCTTCTCCCTCTTCCCATGGGATAGAAGATGCAGAAGCCTGAAGCACATAGCACTCGGCTAGAGGACAGCTTCAGTCTTGCTGTTGTAAGACATTGCAAGACACATATTGGTTCCCTCGTACAATAAGATGAAATCTGACTTCACAATCTACCTCGGTTTGACTTTGCACCTTCTTGTCTCCCTGCTCTGCATTTTTTTCTGTAACTGTAACATTTAACATAGAACATAGAACAGTACAGCACATTACAAGCCCTTCGGCCCACAAAGTTGTGCCGACCCTCAAACCATGCTTCCCATATAAGCCCCCACCTTAAATTCCTCCATATACCTGTCTAGTAGTCTCTTAAACTTCACTAGTGTATCTGCCTCCACCACTAACTCAGGCAGTGCATTCCACGCACCAACCCCTCTCTGAGTAAAAAACCTTCCTGTAATATCCCCCTTGAACTTCCCACCCCTTACCTTAAAGCCATGTCCTCTTGTATTGAGCAGTGGTGCCCTGGGGAAGAGGCACTGGCTATCCACTCTATCTATTCCTCTTAATATCTTGGGTACCTCTATCATGTCTCCTCTCATCCTCCTTCTCTCCAAAGAGTAAAGCCCTACCTCCCTTAATCTCTGATCATAATGCATACTCTCTAAACCAGGCAGCATCCTGGTAAATCTCCTCTGTACCCTTTCCAATGCTTCCACATCCTTCCTATAGTGAGGCGACCAGAACTGGACACAGTACTCCAAGTGTGGCCTAACCAGAGTCTTATAGAGCTGCATCATTACATCACGACTCTTAAATTTTATCCCTCGACTTATGAAAGCTAACACCCCATAAACTACCCTATCTACCTATGAGAAAACTTTCAGGGATCTGTGGACATGTACCCTTAGATCCCTCTGCTCCTCCACACTACCAAGTATCCTGCTATTTACTTTGTACTCTGCCTTGGGGTTTGTCTTTCCAAAGTTTACCACCTCACACTTCTCCAGATTGAACTCCATCTGCCACTTCTCAGCCCACTTCTGCATCCTATCAATGTCTCTCTGCAATCTTCGACAATCCTCTACACTATATACAACACCACCACCCTTTGTGTTGTCTGCAAACTTGCCAACCCACCCTTCGACCCCCACATTCAGGTCGTTAATAAAAATCACGAAAAGTAGAGGTCCCAGAACAGATCCTTGTGGGACACCACTAGTCACAATCCTCCAATCTGAATCTACTCCCTCCACCACAACCCTCTGCCTTCTGCAGTCAAGCCAATTTTGAATCTACCTGGCCAAACTTCCCTGGATCCCATGCCTTCTAACTTTCTGAATAAGCCTACCGTGTGGAACCTTGTCAAATGCCTTACTAAAATCCATATAGATCACATCCACTGCATTACCCTCATCTATATGCCTGGTCATCTCCTCAAAGAACTCTATCAGGCTTGTTAGACATGATCTGCCCTTCACAAAGCCATGCTGACTATCCCTGATCAGACCATGATTCTCTAAATGCCCAGAGATCCTATCTCTAAGAATCTTTTCCAACAGCTTTCCCACCACGGACATAATGCTCACTGGTCTATAATTACCCAGACTATCCCTACTACCTTTTTTAAACAAGGGGACAACATTCACCTCCCTCCAATCCTCTAGTACCATTCCCGTGGACAATGAGGACATAAAGATCCTAGCCAGAGGCTCAGCAATCTCTTCCCTCACCTCATGGAGCAGCCTGGGGAATATTCCGTCAGGCCCCGGAGACTTATCCGTTCTAATATATTTTAACAACTCCAACACCTCCTCTCCCTTAATATCAACATGCTCCAGAACATCAACCTCACTCATATTGTCCTCACCGTCATCAAGTTCCCTCTCATTGGTGAATACCGAAGAGAAGTATTCATTGAGGACCTCGCTTACTTCCACAGCCTCCAGGCACATCTTCCCACCTTTATCTCTAATCGACCCTACCTTCGTTCCTGTCATCCTTTTGTTTTTCACATAATTGAAGAATGCCTTGGGGTTTTCCTTTACCCTACTCGCCAAGGCCTTCTCATGCCCCCTTCCTGCTCTTCTCAGCCCCTTCTTAAGCTCCTTTCTTGCTTCTCTATAATCCTCAATAGACCCATCTGATCCTTGCTTCCTAAACCTCATGTATGCTGCCTTCTTCCACCTGACTAGATTTTCCACCTCACTTGTCACCCACGGTTCTTTCACCCTACCATTCTTTATCTTCCTCACCAGGACAAATTTATCACTAACATCCTGCAAGAGATTTCTAAACATCGACCACATGTCCATAGTACATTTCCCTGCAAAAACATCACCCTAATTCACAAACACAAGTTCTAGCCTTATAGCCTCATAATTTGCCCTTCCCCCAAATAAAAAATTTCCTGTCCTCTCTAATTCGATCCTTTTCCATGATAATGCTAAAGGCCAGGGAGTGGTGGTCACTGTCCCCCAGATGCTCACTCACTGAGAGATCTGTGACCTGACCCGGTTCATTACCTAGTATTAGATCTAGTATGGCATTCCCCCTAGTCGGCCTGTCCACATACTGTGACAGGAATCCATCCTGGACACACTTAACAAACTCTGCCCCATCTAAACCCTTGGAACTAATCAGGTGCCAATCAATATTAGGGAAGTTAAAGTCACCCATGATAACAACCCTGTTATTTTTGCACCTTTCCAAAATCTGCATCCCAATCTGCTCCTCTGTATCTCTGCTGCTACCAGGGAGCCTATAGAATACTCCCAATAGAGTAACTGCTCCCTTCCTGTTCCTGACTTCCACCCATACTGACTCAAAAGAGGATCCTGCTACATTACCCACCCTTTCTGTAGCTGTAATAGTATCCCTGACCAGTAATGCCACCCCTCCTCCCCTACCACCCTCCCATCCCTTTCAAAGCACTGAAATCCAGGAATATTGAGAACCCATTCCTGCCCTGGTGCCAGCCAAGTCTCTGTAATGGCCACCAGATCATAATTCCATGTATGTATCCAAGCTCTCAGTTCATCACCTTTGTTCCTGATGCTTCTTGCATTGAGGTACACACACTTCAGCCCTTCTCCCTCACTACCTTTATACCCTTTATTCTGCTTCTCTTTCTTGAAAGCCTCTCTATATGTTAGATCTGGCTTTACTCCATGCACTTCTTTCACTGCTCTATCGCTCCAGGTCCCACCCCCTTGCAAATTAGTTTAAACCCTCCCGAACCATGCTAGCAAACCTACCTGCAAGGATATTGCTCCCCCTCTAGTTCAGGTGCAACCCATCCAATCTGTACAGGTCCCACCTTCCCCAGAAGAGATCCCAATGATCCAAAAATCTAAAACCCTGCCCCCTGCACCAACTCCTCAGCCACGCATTCAACTGCCATCTCCTCCAATTCTTACCATCACTATCATGTAGCACTGGCAGCAATCCTGAGAACACCACCCTTGGGGTCCTGTTCTTCAGCCTTCTGCCTAGTTCCGAAAACTCACACTTCAGGACCTCATCCCTCTTCCTGCCTATGTCGTTGGTACCCACATGTATCACGACTTCTGGTTGCTTTCCCTCTCGTACCAGGATGTCGTACACCCGGTCAGAGACATCCCGGACCCTGGCACTCAGGAGGCAACAAACCATGCGGGTGCCCTTCTCACGTCCACAAAATCTCCTGTCTGCTCCCCTGACTATAGAGTCTCCAATGACGACAGCTCTCCTGTTCTCCGTCCCACCCTTCTGCACCACCGGGTCAGACTCAGTGCTGGAGGCCCTGCCACCGTGGCTCACACCTGGTTGGTCATCCCCACCAACAGTATCCAGGATGGTAAACTTACTATTCAGGGGAATGGCTACAGGGGTGCTCTGCACTACCTGTCTTGTTGTTGTTGTTGTTGTTGTTCGTCCTTCGTAGTCGAAGATGACCATGGCTTCAAAGTTAAATGGGAGATTGGTGGCTGTGGGTCCGGAGGTGACTGATGAGGCCAATCTGGGCCCTGAAGGCTCGCCCACATGTGGGACACAAGTGGGTGGGTGCTGTCGTGGCAGTGGATGCTGCTCGGGCCTTGCGCACAGCACGCTTTTGTTGCGCCTCGATGATGCACCTGACTTCAGCTGCACGGGCTCCTGTGGTGATCTTGCTGCGCCAAGCTGGACAGTCAAGGGCAAGTGTCTCCCACGTGTTGATGTTGACACCCAGGCCTTTGAGGGATGCTTTCAGGCAGTCTTTATAACGTTTCTTCTGCCCCCCGACTGAGCGCTTGCCCTGACACAGTTCTCCGTACAGCAGCTGCTTAGGCAATCGGCTGTCTGGCATTCTGACCACATGTCCAGCCCACCTGGCTTGGGCTTTCAGCAGGAGGGTGTAGACACTGCAGAGCCCAGCTCGTTCCAGGATTTCCGTGTCGGGGACTTTGTCCTGCCACCTGATATGGAGGAGTCTGCGGAGACAGCTCAGGTGAAAGTGGTTGAGCTGTTTGGCGTGTCTGCTGTAGACAGTCCAGGTCTCGCTGGCGTAAAGGAGGGTGGTAAGGACCACTGCACAGTAGACCTTCAGCTTGGTGGTAAGGCTGAGTCCTCTCCGCTCCCAGACGTTCTCACGGAGTCTCCCAAAGGCGGCACTGGCTTTGGCAATCCTGTTGTTGACCTCAGCGCCTATGTTCACTGCGCGAGAGAGTATGCTGCCCAGGTAGGTGAAGTTGTCGACTGCCTGGAGGTTCTGGCCCTTCACCGTGATGTGCGGCTCCTGGTATGGCTTTCCTGGGGCAGGCTGGTACGTAACTTCGGTCTTTTTGGTGCTGATGGTGAGTCCGAAGTTGTCGCAGGCTTGTGAGAAGCAGTCCATTTCACGTTGCATCTCCTGCTCTGTGCTGGCGTTGAGTGCGCAGTCATCAGCAAACAAGAAGTCTCTGATGATAGTCTCTCGCACCTTTGTAACTGCCTGCAGGAGCCTAAGGTTGAACAACCTGCCGTCAGTCCTGTACCTGACGTGGATTCCTTCTTCGTAGTTACGGAAAGCATCTGTCAGCATGGCAGAGAATACCATACTGAACAGAGTCGGGGCAAGAACACAGCCTTGTTTGACGCCATTTGTCACTGGGAAGGCCTCCAACCCATCGCCATCATCCAGAACTTTCACCATCATACCGTCGTGGAACTGCCAGACGATTGTGATGAACTTGCTGGGGCAGCCGAACTTCCCCATGATCTTCCACAAGCCTTCTCTGCTGACCGTATCGAAAGCCTTGGTTAGATTGACAAAGGTCACGAAGAGGTCGCTGTGTTGCTCCTGGCATTTTTCCTGGAGTTGGCGAGCAGCAGAAATCATGTCCACGGTCCCACGTTCAGCACGGAAGCTGCACTGGCTTTCTGGGAGCAGACCTTGCTCAAGATGTTGGAGAAGGCGGTTGAGCAGGACGCGGGCCAGAATCTTCCCCGCAATGGACAAGAGGGAGATGCCTTGGTGGTTGTCGCAAGACTGGCGGTTGCCTTTCCTCTTGTAGATGTGGACTATGCTGGCATCTTTCATCTGTTGCGGGACCTGTCCCTTTTTCCACATGGACTGGAAGAGAACAGTCAGCTTTTGCATCATGACAGGGCCTCCTGCTTTGTATACCTCAGCAGGGATTGCATCGGGTCCTGGCACTTTGCCACAGGAGAGTTGCTTCACTGCCTTCCTGACTTCATCTACTGTGGGGAAGGTGTCGAGGTTCTTGTTGATCTCTACCTAGGGCAGGCGGGCAATGCCTTGTTGTTGATGTCGGCAGGGCGGTTAAGGATGTCGTTAAAGTGCCCAGCCCACCGATCCAGAATCTGCTTCTTCTCTGTCAGCAGCTGCATCTCATCTGCGTTGAGGAGAGGTGAGGAGCTGGAGGACTGGGGTCCGTATACAGCCTTAAGCGCATCGTAGAAGCACTTTATGTCATGGCTGTCTGCATAGCCCTGGATTTCATCAGCCTTCTTGCTGAACCAGCTGTCCTGCATCTTGCGAAGTTTTTTCTGCACCTTTCTTCTTGCGTTGGTAAAGGCATCTTCTTGGCTAGCGACGTGGGGTCATTCTGATGCGCTCTGTAATGTTGATGTTTCTCCGTTAGTAGTGCCTGTATTTCTTCATCATTCTCATCGAACCAGTCTTGGTTTCTTTGGGTTGCTGGTCCGAGATGTTCGAGGGCGGTAGTGTAGACAGTGTCTCTGAAGGCCGCCCACTGTTCCTCAACGCTGGTCCCGTCATCCTGTGGTGTGTCTGGTAGTCTGCCTTCAAGGTCATCGATGAATTCTTCTGCAACCCTGCTGCTTTTCAGCTTAGAGACATTCAGCCTCTTTGCAGTCTTCTGCCCTTGGGGTCTTCTCATGGGCAGAATGCGAAGCCTGAACTTGGACACAATGAGGCGGTGGTCGGTCCAGCAGTCGGCACCGCACATGGCTCTCGTCACTCTGACATCCATCCTGTCCCTCTTCCTGGTGATGATGTAGTCAATCAGATGCCAGTGCTTCGAGCGTGGGTGCATCCATGACGTCTTCTTACGGGTGGGTAAGCGGAACAGGGTGTTGGTGATGACAAGGTCATATGTGGCACGTCTTGAGGAGCAGAAGGCCGTTGCTGTTACACTTGCCAGTGCCGTGTCTTCCAATGATCCCTTCCCAGGTTTGGTAGTCTGTCCCTACTCTGGCATTGAAGTCCCTGAGAACGATGAGCTTCTCTGACTGTGGGATTGCTGAGATGAGGGCGTCGAGTTCCTCATAGAACTTGTCTTTAATGTCATCTGGGTTGGTCATGGTGGGAACGTAGGCACTAATCAGCGTAGCGCTCTTCTTGTTTGCAAGTGGGAGCTGAAGTGTCATGAGGCGGTCGTTGATGCTCTCTGGGTGCTTGGTGAGTTTACGGGCGAGGTTAGAATTGATGGCAAATCCCACACCTGCTTCTCGTCGTTCAGCGCTGCTGCGATCGCTCCAGAAGAACGTGTATCCACCACTACGTTCTGTCAGCTGGCCCTTGTCTGCTAGGTGCGTTTCGCTGAGAGCTGCTATGTCCACGTTGTAGCAAGCTAGCTCTTTTGCAACCAGTGCAGTTCTTCTCTCTGGTCTGTCTGCCTTGACGTTATCTCGTTCCATGTGCCAAGGTTGAGCACCATCACTTTCTTCCGCGTTGGGTTTGAAGTCATGACTTGCGCTTGACGTGGATTAAAGTGAGGGAGAGTTGCGCAGGTCGTCAGCCTCACTCTCTCGTCCCGGCCTATCTGGACCCAGTGGCAAGACATAGTCGAGACGGCTGGAGATAGGTCAGGATGCAGTGGATGGCCAGCAGTGTTCTGTGTGTCTCACTGTGCCCTCTTAGAGCTCCACAACGTCAGTACCGGCCCTCATGGAAATGGCTCACATTCGAGACTTCAATTTACAGTTTATATACGGTGGAGCAGGCGGAAGAGGAGACATCTCTCAACGGCTGCAAAGGCGGATGAGGATGCCCAACAATGGGTAGGGAGGCTTGTGAGCACGCCGCAAGAACTGCCATAGACCCACAACACTCAGGACTTGTCTACCTAGCATGTGAAGCCTGGATACGGCGGACTGCGCGGAAGAAACCATCACTGGTTCAACGGGCAGAAAAGCGATTCTCAGCAATGCGTCGTGGAGTGCTAAGAGGGCACAGTGAGACTACCTGTCTACTCACCTTCGCTTTCCTCCCTCTGACTGTCACCCAACGACCTGCTTCTGACTGCCTAGGTGTGACTACCTCCCTGTAGCTCTCATCTATGACTGCCTCATTCTCCCTTATGAGTTGAAGGTCATCCAGCTGCTGCTCCAGATTCCTTACATGGTCTGCCAGATCGCCCAGCTGTATGCACTTCTGGCAGATGTGACTCTGCGGGAGAGGGGCGTTCCCCCTAGACTGCCACATCTCACATGAGAGGCACATCACCGTCTCAGGAGGCATTGTAAAGACTAACTGCGAGCAAATTCGTCCTTCGTCTCTTCTCATTGAAGCCTCTCGAGTCAAAGCCTCAAAGCTCCACTCCTTCACTGGCCCACTCACTCACTGGCCGCTCCGCTCGAGCTACTCCTCTATTTATCTGTTTGAGCTTTTCAAAATGCTGGGTCACCTGACCTCGATTGCCCAATCAACTGCTTTCTGCTGAGTCTGAGCTATTCAAATCTTGATTGTCTAATCAACAGCTTTCTGCTGATCTATTCAAATCTTGATTGACTTGATTGCACAGGCGAACTGCCAAAACTACCAGAATCTCTCGAGTCAAAGCCTCGATTTTATTCTGCATTTTCCCTTTTACTGCCTCAATGCACTTTGTAATGAATTGATCTGTATGAATTGTATGCAACACAAGTTTCTCACCATGTGACACTAATAAGCCAATCTAACAATTGATGTTTTTTACCACTTTACCATTACTACAATGGAACTAATATGTGCAATAATGCAGAAATGACAGTCACCTCCTCACATTGCTCTGGGCGAGGCAGTGGAGAGGAGGCGGAGTTAAATTAGATGCTGTTGGACCATTATCATGTCAACAATTTCAAATAGTGGTGCTTGCAGATAATTCAACCACTCTCTGGACTGCAGGCAAACTATGGGCCAGAGACAAAGCATGGCACTAAAGAGAAAACAAACTGCTGAAGGAACTCAGTGGGTTGAGGAGCATTTGTATGGTGTGATGGGCAGTGTTCAGTAAACACACTCCTTACACACACACACACACACACACACACACACACACACACACTCTCGCACACACACACTCTCTTGCACAAACACACACACACACACTCTCTCTCTCTCGCTCACACACACTCTCTCTTGCACACACACACTCTCTCTCACACAAACACACGCTCACTCTCTCGCACACACACACACACACACACACACACACACACACACACACACACACACACACACAGCTATCTTTGCACAGAGTGTACACACTTCATTGCCCTCTCTGGTATATTCTCATAATGGATCCTAAATGAGAGTTGATACGCTCAGGTTGGCTTTATGGTGACTTTCTGGCCAAACACAGCTGAATATTCTATTTCTTTATTAATGGGGATGTGTAAATGTGTATGTTGTTTGTACACTGTATTTAAGGTCAATAATTCTGTTTAATTTGTAATATGATTGTAACTGCATTGTGGGGTGCATCGTATTTTAACTCGTGTAGTATTAAGTTAACTTTGTGGGTAATTGAAGATGGTATGTCCTGTTGCCTTATAAACAGAGATCATCGCTCTGGGTGGCAAAGAGAATTCAGAAGTACCAGGAGTTCACGATGCACAAAAGTAGTATGGAGCTATTATTGTGTTTCCTAGTAGATATCTTTCTATGAATATTGGCAGTTTCCTTTTCTCTATTTTTGCTAATAGTTGTAAGTTTGATTTTTGATGCACCTCATGAACACCATTGCACTAAAGTGCTAAGCAACTACAGCCAGTTTTTCTTTGGTCATAACCCACGTATCTAAAATTTGGGTAAAAGAACTGACAATGTTCCAGGACGAACCACTGCCCTGAAACAGATTGTTAGACCTGCCAGATTGTAGCATTATGGTCACTTCTGTGTCTCCAATTCACCAGACAGGTGGCAGGTCAATAAAAGTGACAATTTTTAACAATTAGTTGTTCATTTTTGATTCTCAGACAGAAAAAGACATTGATCACAATCTCTGACAAGAATGGGAAAGCAGAGAGGGTCTTTTCAGCTGGTGCACATTTGGTCTGGTCCTATACACCATTTGAATATGTTTCCATACTGCAGGGCGATTGGATGCACAGCTCGAGAATGGGATATGGGTCACAAATAGGGAGCAGAGATGTGAGAAGAAGAGTTTGTGCATTAGATGGGATATTGACTGGACTAGAAGGAAGGAGATCAAGGAAGAAAACAAAAGAACAGGAGGGAGATAAGGAGATAAGGACAGGAGGGATTGAATAAGGAAGGAGGGGCTGTGCTTGGGAAGCCCGAGAGGGTGCTGGCACTATATCATAGGGTATCTTGAGGAAATGGAATGGATAGTGGAGGCGAAAAGTAGGAGCACGTAACTGGGTATAATTTGCAGCCTCGTCTACACTGATGAGACCCGTAGTAATTTGGCAGAACTTCCCAGCGACCAAACATTTTAATTCCCATTCCCATTCCTGTTCTGACATGTTGGTCCATGGCTTCCTCTTGTGCCAAGACGAGGCCACCCTCAGGGTGGAGGAGCAACACCTTGTATTCCGATTGGGTAGCCTCTGACCTGATGGCATGAATATCAATTTCTCCTTCTGGTAAAAAAGTTTTTCACTCCCCCTCCCTCTTCTTGTATTCCCCACTCTGGCTTTTTACCTCTTCTCACCTGCCTATCACTCCTCCTTGGGTCCCATCCTCCTTCCCTTTCTCCTATCAGATTCCTTCCCTCCAACCCTTTACCTTTCCTACCACCTGGCTTCACCTATCACCTTCTAGCTAGCCTCCTTCCCCACCCCCACCGTTTTACAGAGTTACAGAGAAACGCCGTGTTCCAATCCAGTGGCAATGTCTTCAGTTACCAAGTTCTCAGTTTCCCTTCTTAAACATTGTCATCTCTTCATCTGCTTTAATATAGTATTTAAAACTTTTATTTTTGACAGATGCTGGAAATTCAAGCAACACACATCAAAGTTGCTGGTGAACGCAGCAGGCCAGGCAGCATCTCTAGGAAGAGGTACAGTCGACGTTTCGGGCCGACACCCTTTGTCAGGACTAACTGAAGGAAGAGTTAGTAAGAGATTTGAAAGTGGGAGGGGGAGGGGGAGATCCAAAATGATAGGAGAAGACAGGAGGGGGAGGGATGGAGCCAAGAGCTGGACAGGTGATTGGCAAAGGGGACACGAGAGGATCATGGGACAGGAGGCCCAGGGAGAAGGAAAGGCGGGGGGGAACCCAGATGATGGGCAAGGGGTATAGTGAGAGGGACAAAGGAGACAAAGAGAAAGAATGTGTGTATAAAAATAAATAACAGATGGGGTACGAGGGGGAGGTGGAGCATTAGCGGAAGTTAGAGAAGTTGATGTTCATGCCATCAGGTTGGAGGCTACCCAGACGGAATATAAGGTGTTTTTCCTCCAACCTGAGTGTGGCTTCATCTTTACAGTAGAGGAGGCCGTGGATAGACATGTCAGAATGGGAATGGGATGTGGAATTAAAATGTGTGGCCACTGGGAGATCCTGCTTTCTCTGGCGGACAGAGTGTAGGTGTTCCTCTGGCTATATATTGTCTAATTTCATTTTATGAGATCATGAAATACTATCTTTGCTAATAAACATGTGAAGTGTCCTGATATATCATAGTTCAGTGTAAATTTATTATCAAAGTACATATATGTCACCATATACAATCCTGAGATTCATTTTCTTGTGGGCATACTCAATAAATCCATAATAGGATAATAACCATAATAGAATCAATGAGAGACTGCACCAACTTGGGTGTTCAACCAGTATGCAAAAGACAACAAACTGTGTAATTACAAAAAGAAAGAAATAATAATAATAAATAAATAAGCAATACATTTTTGGTTATGCTGACATCGAGTAAGAGGTTGTTGTTATGGAGCCACTCAGCCAGATTTTCAATCTTCCTCCTTCACGCTGATTCATCACCACCTTTGATTCAGCCTACGACAGTGGTATCATCAGCAAACTTAAATATGGGATTGGAACTGTGCTAAACCACACAGTCCTAAGTGTAAAGTGAGTAGAGCAGGGACAGGTTTGCATTTATATAAACGTAAGTTAGTTTTGATTGTATAGTTGTATTATTGCAGGAATTTAAAGAGCTCTGTAGCTTGTTTTGTTTTATTACAAATTAACGATGCTTTAAATTTCATCAATAATTATTTCATTAGACCAACAATTAAACTATAGGTAATGTTTGCTCGTAGAAGGCACATCTTTGCATTCCAGTGTCGATATACTGTATGTATCATATGCTCCTTGAAATCATGTGGCTGACCTCAGGCCATAGCACATTAGTGAAAGTCATTGCCTTGATTTATTTGTGTCCTTGACACTTTTAAATACTTCCACAGATGAAATTAATCCGCAATCAATCCAGAAATCGCCCACAGTCAAACACAGCCCTTCAACTTTCAACTTGATGAGACAAAGCTAAAATCTACTGATATGTTAACTATCTACAGTCATATTCTGAAACTTCTCAATGATGTGATTCTTATTTTATGAGGTGTTTTGAGAAATATTTCTGACAGATAACCATCACTAATTACATGGAATTTTAGCTAAAACACTTAAAATGTACTCATGAAATCCTTTGATGTCAGTATTAGTGTCCTAAAGTGAAAGACTTTCATCATCACTATGTGTTTTTATATCCAAAGATGCTCCACTACTGTAAAAGCTATGTGTTTAGAATTTGTGGTGAAATACTGAAAATTCTGTGCGAAAATGCTAGCATTCCTTACATAAAGTGTTGGATTTCCAAATCTGCTGCAGCTGTTTGCCAGCATTGTTTGATATTTCCCTGATAATGGGTTTTTTGGAAACCTGGGGGTAAGCATGAAGTTGTGATAAATTCCCAGGACTAACAATGCAGAATCCACTCAGACAGACGGGGTTATGGACTGGTTGTTTGAATAATGATAAGATTTAGCTAATTTGCATTTCTATTAATTGTTTTATTTAATTTAGGTACCTGAACTGTTTTGCATTCATTTGTGCTGCTTTTAAACAATATGCTTTAATAAAGTATAAACAGTTTATTAACTTGACAAAGGAAAATTGTCAAATTAGTTGTTGGTCTAATGGACAAAGGGCAGCAGTTTCAAACTCCTGGGAGTGCACAACCGCTCCTGGTCCAAGAACACATCCTACACAATCGACTCAGCTGCAGGAACACAGTGCCTCAGAACCCTGAAGTTGCAACGCCTCTGCTTTCTGAGGAAGCTGAAGAGAGCTGGACGTTGCACATCGATACACACGTCCCTCTACTGATGTGCAGCAGAGAGCATCCTAGCAGGCGGCTGTAGTCCGTGGTACAGAAACTGCGCTGCAGTGGAGAGGAAGGCTGTAAAATGGGTAGTCAAACCTGTGCAACACATCACCAGCATCAGCCTACCTGCTTTCAAGGATGTATATACAGAAAGCTGCTGGAAAAGGGACAGTAACAACATGAAGGAGTCCCCCCCCACCCTGTCCATGGACTGTTTGTCTCACTCCCATCAGGAAGGAGGCTACGCAGCATCCATAGCAGGGCCACCAAACTCACAAACAGTTATGTTCCCCAAGCAGTAAGGCTGATAAACACCTCCATCCACTAACACACACTCCACATCCTCCACCACCGCTACTTTATCCTTTCTTGTCAGCGTCACCTTATGTACAGGCACTCCCGGGCCTAGTGTCACTTTATAGACATACAACCAATCTATGTATATAAGCTATCTTATATATTTATATTTATTGTGTTTTTTATTATTGTGTTCTTTATCTTATTGGATGCTTTTTGTGCTGCATCAGATCCAAAGTAACAATTATTTTGTTCTCTGTTACACTTGTGTACTGGAAATGACAATAAACAACCTTGAAATATTTAATCTTGAATCTTGAACACTGTCAATAGTCTTAGAATGTTATTGAATGTTTTAGGAATGTTCATAATAGTTCCTAGTGGTTTGAAGGTTTTGACAGCTGCTTAAAGCAATGGTGTACGTTATTTTTTACATTATTTTGATCCAGGGGATTGTTCTGTCCATGTGCAACACCATGTGAACCATATATGGGAACTGCTGTCACTATGTGCAGAGTTACAACTATACAGTGTACCCAGATCTAAGATGGTGCCAGAGGGTAGCTTCTTCAAGCTCATTTGCAAAACCAGCTTAATATCTTCCCTTCAATGTCTCTTTTTCCCTTTTCAAGGTGGATGGGGTTCTGTCGGAGTCCTTGATTTTCAACTGTACTCAAAATACGGTTCTTTATAGTGATGGTTCCCACTGTCAAGGCTCACCAACCAGTTGCTTATCGATATCCCAAGAATGCAGCCTGGGAGACAAATGCATCTTCAGGGTTCTGAGGCTCTGCGGTCTTGTAGATGATTCAATTCCATACCGGTATCACAAACTGAAGCATCATGGGAGAAAATGAAACATTGCCAACTGTGGATCGACTGTCAGAGTCTCAGAGCTCGGATTGCTCCCTTCCCCTCTCGATGGTGGGGAGATTCTGCTGCTGATTCTCGAGTCAGAGAAACTATGAATAAAAGTGACGCGCCAGGCTTTATCATCGCAATCAGCGAGTTGATTTAGTCATAGTCATAGTCATAGTCATACTTTACTGATTCCGGGGGAAATTGGTTTTTGTTACAGTTGCACCATAAATAATAAATAGTAATAGAACCATAAATAGTTAAATAGTCATATGTAAATTATGCCAGTAAATTATTAAATAAGTCCAGGACCAGCCTATTGGCTCAGGGTGTCTGACCCTCCAAGGGAGGAGTTGTAAAGTTTGATGGCCACAGGCAGGAATGACTTCCTATGACGCTCAGTGCTGTATCTCAGTGGAATGAGTCTCTGGCTGAATATACTCCTGTGCCCAACCAGTACATTATGTAGTGGACGGGAGACACTGACCAAGATGGCATGCAACTTGGTCAGCATCCTCTTTTCAGACACCACTGTCAGAGAGTCCAGTTCCATCCCCACAACATCACTGGCCTTACGAATGAGTTTGTTGATTCTGTTGGTGTCTGCTACCCTCAGCCTGCTGCCCCAGCACACAACAGCAAACATGATAGCACTGGCCACCACAGACTTGTAGAACATCCTCAGCATCGTCCAGCAGATGTTAAAGGACCTCAGTCTCCTCAGGAAATAGAGACAGCTCTGACCCTTCTTGTAGACAGCCTTAGTGTTCCTTGACCAGTCCAGTTTATTGTCATTCATATCCTCAGGTATTTGTAATCCTCCACCATGTCCACACTGACCCCCTGATGGAAACAGGGGTCACCGGTACCTTAGCTCTCCTCAGGTCTACCACCAGCTCCTTAGTCTTTTTCACATTAAGCTGCAGATAATTCTGCTTACACCATGTGACAAAGTTTCCTACCGTAGCCCTGTACTCAACCTCATCTCCCTTGCTGATGCATCCAACTATGGCAGAGTCATCCGAAAACTTCTGAAGATGACAAGACTCTGTGCAGTAGTTGAAGTCCAAGATGTAAATGGTGAAGAGAAAGGGAGACAAGACAGTCCCCTGTGGAGCCCCAGTGCTGCTGATCACTCTGTCGGACACACAGTGTTGCAAGCACATGTACTGTGGTCTGCCAGTCAGGTAATCAAGAATCCATGACACTAGGGAAGCATCCACCTGCATCGCTATCAGCTTCTCCCCCAGCAGAGCAGAGCGGATGGTGCTGAACGCACTGGAGAATTTATTTTGATAGTCTCCTCTCTCGCTGTGTGACACCTCTCTGTCCCTTTATTAGGGAGGGAGAGAGAGCCTGTGTCATGTCAAATTATCAGGTGAATGGCTAGTTTTCGTTGTACTGCAAATCCTGGTCTCTCTTTTGGCGACCTTGTTATTGATTGCTTGGTGGGTTGTGGGCACTGATACTTCCTGCTGAAATGGGTGGGGGAGGGCAGGGGTGACGCTTTGCTGCTGATTGTGCGTGGGATGGGGGAGAAGGGGCTTTGAGGTTCTAAAGTTGTTACTGCCACTCATTCTTTGGCTACTCTTCTGTTTTTGTGGATATCTGTGAAGTGCAAGAATCTTAGGCTGTATTTTGTGTATATTCTCTGACAGTAAATGGAACTATTTGAACCACTTGAAGATCTAACTAAGACTTAAATTTCTTTGCAAATTGGCAGCAGCAATTGTGAGTGTGGAGTGCTGATGCTCCATAATAAAACCCAGGCTATTCTTTACACAACCATTATTCATCCCTCAAACTAAATCTGGTTGGCCTTCTTCATCATTCCCCTTCACTTGTACTGAACTTACAGTAAAAGTGGCCTTAACAGACTTAGGGGAAGCAGAGTACAGCTATGCTAACACAGTTTATATCAGCAGTGAGAAGATAAATGCCACATATATGCCGGATGTTTGGTCATTTTATCAATTATTACCAGTTACTTACAGACAACAGTGAACATGATTATTGTCATTTTTGAATGGATTCTCAATATTATGGTAATTACTTTTAGCTACTAGTACAAATTACAATAGTTTTGATTGGGTAGATAAGGAATCAAAATTTAATCTGCATCTGGTCAGATTCCTGTACACCCCATTCCAGCTTTTATAGTAACTCCTCCCTTGTTTTCACCAGCACATCTGCTTGTTGATAACAGTCATGATCTCAGAACTGCTTGTTCTACTGACTTAGAGCTACGGACATAGTTGTTTCATTTGACAAGCAGTCTCCAAAGCCTCACATGGAAATCTAAGGCTTTTCTTCTGTCAATTGTAGATTGTTTTCCCTCCCATTCCTATTCCAGATGTCAGACCATATTGTGACAACCTCTTGCTTGCTACTCATTCTTGCATCTGGCCTTCTGACACTTGTCCAGGTTTGCAAGCATTCAGGTGTTGAACAGAAAGCAGAGTGAAAGAACTGAAATGAATTCCTGCCCACAAGTGTGATAGGACCTCCTTTTCTTGCCTCCTCTGTGGATATACACAGCCACAGTGCTTGACACTCTGATTAAGTGCTTCCTGCCACTGTTATCTGGCCAGATTTGATACCGACTACTAAATAATTTATTGGTCTGGCATTCTTTTTGCTTTCTCCCAGCCTCAAAGAAATAGTCATTTCATGTCTTGAGAAAAAATGTTCTATTAACAAATGTTCAAAAGCATTTTACCTCTATGCTGCCAGCTGAGAATCAAAAAGATTGTTCATTTAATTATTTTTTATAGTATCAGCTCAACCCACACAGTGATTATCCCTCAGGGATCCATACCAATCACAACACTGACACAGGAAAATGCAGATGCAGGCTGAGACCCTTTGTGAGGATTCATAATAAAGGGCGTCAGCCCAAAACATCAACTGCCCATTTGTGACTATACATTCTACCTGACCTGCTGAGTTCCTCCAGCACTTTCTCTGTGTTACAACCTGACAATGTAGACCACTCCCAGAAGTTCTCAAACCTCAATGCTCAAAAATGACTTCAAAGTCCTCCACTCCCCATTGCTCCTCTTTCCTATCTTTGGTCCCTCTCTATCCCACAACTGACCAGTTTCATCAGGTTCACAAGCCAAACTGTTTTCCCCTGCAATGAGGAAGTAAGGAGAAGGACGGTCTCCTGATGTTCTCTACAGATGAGGACCTGTTTACTGTTTACTGTTAATTGTGCCATGGTGCTGCAAAACTGCATCTGTGTTTCTTCAATAAATACAATTCTTTGCTCACTGCATACTGCCTAGACAATACGCATTTCCAGGTAGTGAAGATTTTCTGGGCCAAGATGTGTTCATTGAGGCAATTACACTTCCAGTCAAGTTGTACCAGCTGTCTACTATTTTGTGAACTTTAACTACTGACCTTCATTCAGTGGCTAATTTATTAGGTACAGGAAGTACCCAATAAAATGGCCCCAATTGTATATTCATGGTCTGCTGATGTAGCTCAGCCACTTCAAAGTGTGATATGCTGTGCATTCAGAGATGCTCTTCAGCACACCGCTGTTGTAATGTGTGGTTATCTGAGTTACTGTCACCCTCCCGTCAGCTTGAACTAATCTGGACATTCTTCTTTGACCTCTTACATTAACAAGGCATTTTCACCCATAAAACTGCTACTCGTTGGATTTTTTTTTGTTTTTCTCACCTTTCTTTGTAAGTTCTACAGACTATTGTTATCTATTCAATATATGTAATTAATTTACTTGTTTATTTGTTATTATGTTTTATTTTATTTATTTTTTTTCTCTCTCTGCTAGATTATGTATTGCATTGAACTGCTGCTGCTAAGTTAAGAAATTTCACATCACTTGCTGGTGATAATAAACGTGATTCTGATTCTGATTCTGATTCTGATTAATGTGTGTGAAAATCCCAGGAGATGAAGCAGTGTCTGAGATACTCAAACCACCCCATCTGGCACTAACTAAATCATTCCACAGTCAATGTCACTTGAATAACATTTCTTCCACATACTGATGTTTGGTCTGAACAACAGCTTGACCATGTCTGCATGCTTCTATGAACTGAGGTGCTGCTACATGATTATATATTTGCAATAACAGGCAGGTATATAGGTATACCTAATAAAGTAACCATGTGTAAGTATGTTAATAGCTGATAATTATGATGTATAGCTTTACTTATATGAAATTATGTGAATATATTGCTATGTATCCAATCCTATGTGAAATTACCTTTGTAAATAGGTAACAATTCACTTTGTAATTGATTTTAAGAGTGTACTGAATTCTGACCAATAAAGGAAAGAAATTCTTAATTTGTTTTCTTTGAACACGGCTTGCAGTCAATTAGGAAGATTGAGAAGCTCCACAAGATAGTAATCTTTCCCTGTGTAGCTTCAGTACTTGTTCTGAAAATAGCTTTAATAAATTACATCACTTGCCAGTTCAGTTTCTGTGAAGAATGTGATTCCACGTCGAGGACTGGAAGTCTGCAGCCTCCTCCTCAGCTGACAACATTACACTGTCATTGTTTGTCACCTGTCAGTTCTCTATCTCCAGCAATACAGTGCATGATCCATCCGGTATTACAGTGCCACTCCACAGGTGTCAAAGGCACGTGCTGTTTTAAAAATTACATCACCGCAGAAAATAGAAATGAATAGTCGACCAGAAATTCAATCCTACCAGGCATATGTTTTCAGTGCTACATGACTGATTCCTACTCTAAAATTGTTGGCATTGGGTTTACAGCTCATAATGAACATTTGAAATGAGGCTCATTGCTGTAAATGATGCACCTATGCCCAGATGGCAAAGTTGAAATGTGTCATTTAAGTTGCAAGCTTATCATTGTTTATATATAGATGCCCAAATGTTACTGCAGTTTGAAAAGGCTTGATTAATTCATCACATTAATCTTACAGAGTTTACTATCAAGTTAGTGCTGATTGATATCCTGTTATTAACATATTCAAGGAAGATTGTTTTCTCTGTGCTGCTGATCAGGGATTATTTCCCTCACTTCTTTAATTTTTTTCACTAGTCAGATGAATGCATTATGATTTAGAATGCAATAATCCAAAAGCAGTATTGAGAATGGAATCATGAAACAATGGTGCAGCTAATTTTATCAGGGAAATGTGATTGGGGTTCATATTTGTTTGCAGATGCTATTCAAAATAATGCATGCACATGATGCAACTCACAGGCATTTGGCAAAGTGACATACAGTACCCAGTGTATACTGGGAATCTTTTGCAGATCATGAATCTAGCTGCGCAGTCACTACACTGTGCACAGCAGAAGCAGGATGGATCAAGATAATCTACCCAGAAGAGGTGGACAGGTGAACAGGCTTGCTAGTGCCCCAAAGTTTAAGCGGATGTTATGGTGATGCAAGTGGACACATCAGGGTTAGGGGTAAGTATATGGGCTTCTCCTGAAGATGTTAGAAGTCCTTACCTGCAAAATACTAAGAGATCTATCTGCTTCCGGTGTGGCCTCCTGTATATTGGTGAGACCCAGCGTAGACTGGGAGACTGCTTCGCTGATCGTTTACGTTCCATCCGCCAGAAAAAAACGGGATCTCCTGGTGGACACCCACTTCATTTCTACTTCCCATTTCCATTCCAACATGTCAGTCCATGGCCTCCGCTATTGCCATGATGAGGCCACACTCAGGCTGCAGGAACAACATCTTATATTCCGTCTGGGTAGCCTCCAACCTGGCAGCATGAATATCGATTTTTCAAAATTCTGATAATTGCCCCACTCCCCCATTCACTATTCCCTATTCCCATTTCCCTCTCTCTTTTATCTCCTTACCTGCCCATCAACTCCCTCTGGTGCTTCTCTCCCTTCCCTTTCCTCCATGGTCTTCTACCCCCTTACTCCCCTTCCCTCACCTTCTTACTCTGACTTTCTTCCAGTCCTGATGAAGGGTCTCGGCCGGAAACGTAGACTGTACTCTTTTCCGTAGATGCTGCCTGACCTGCTGAGTTCCTCCAGCATATTGTGTGTGTTACTGAGAGCTCTGATCCTTTAATGCATGAATGGAAGAATATATTGTTCTCTATAATCACTGACTTATTAAAAGTTATTCTAATCATGATTGTGTTTTCGAAGAGCACCATTCTAGAACTTACTCTGACTGTCCAGGTCTGCTTTCCTTATCAAGCTCTTGTTCTCATAAAAATGAAGAATACTGGAAATACTCGGCAAGTCAGACCAAAACATTCAAAGTTCAAAGTAATTTTATTGTCAAAGTACATATATATCACTATATACAACCCTGAGATTCTTTTTCTTTTGGGCATCCACAATAAATACAAGAAGCACTATAGAAACAATGAAAGGCCCCACTCAATGGGACAGACAAACAACTAATGAGCAAAAGCAACAACTGTGCAAATACAAAAAGAAAGAAAAAGAGAAACCATAATAATAATTTAACTGGTCCTGGACTTATTTCATAATTTACTGGCATAATTTACATACTACTATTTAACTTTTTATGGTTCTGTTACTATTTATTATTTATGGTGCAACTGTAACGAAAACCAGTTTCCCCTGGGATCAATAAAGTATGACTATGACTAAAGCATCAAGGAAGCATTGAATGCCTGGTTCAGAGATGGAGACCACTTCCCAGAAACAGAAGAGTTCATTGTGGCAACATCTGACCCTGTAGTTAATACAAAAACAATTAAAAAATAGTTAATAAAAGATCAACAAATTCAAAATGATAAATTCAGAAAATGCCAAGAGAAACCAGAAACAATCCAACACAGTACAGGATCCTGCAGCAGTTTAACTCAATCTGATTACTTACACAGGCACAATCAAGTAGCCAACATCATTCACCAAAATCTCACCTTAAAATACAAACTCATATAAAAACATCCTAACTGATTAAAAGTATAAGCCTGATCCAGTTTTAGAGTCATAGACATACAAATTATATTACATCTGATCCATTATTATAGATAGAACAATCCAAGATAACATCCGAGACTGAAAAGCTTGAGCATATAGATATTAAGGAAGAGGATTTGCTGGAGCTTTTGGAAAGCATCAGGTTGGATAAATCACCGGGACTGTACGGGATGTACCACAGGCTACTGTGGGAGGTGAGGGAGGAGATTAAAGAGCCTCTGGTGATGATCTTTGCATCATCAATGAGGACGGGAGAGGTCCTGGAATATTGGTGGGTTGCGGATTCTTATTCAAGAAAGGGAGAAGAGATAGCCCAGGAAATAATAGACCAGTGAGCCTTACTTCAGTGGTTAGTAAGTTGATGGAGAATATCCTGAGAGACAGGATTTATGAACATTTGGAGAGACATAATATGATTAGGAATAGTTAGCATGGCTTTGTCAAAGGCAGGTCATAATTTATGAGCCTGATTGAACTTTTTGAGGACATGTCTGAACACATTTATGAAAGTAGAGCAGTAGATGTAGTGTATATGGATTTCAGCAAGGCATTTGATAAGGTACCCTGTGCAAGGCTTATTGAGAAAGTAAAGAGGCATGGGATCTAAGGGGATATTGTTTTGCGGATCCGGGACTGGCTTCCTCACAGAAGGCAAAGAATGGTTGCAGGTGGATCATATTCTGCATGGAGGTCAGTGACCAGTGGTGTGCCTCAGGGATCTGTTCTGGGACCCCTAATCTTAGTGCTTTTTATAAATGACCTTGATGCAGAAGTGTAAGGATGGATTAGTAAGTTTGCTGATGACACAAAGGTTGGGGGTGTTGTGGATAGTGTGGAGGGCTGACAGAGGTTACAGCGGGACACTGATAGGATGAAAAACTGGGCTGAGAAGTGGCAGATGGAGTTCAACCCAGATAAGTGTGAGGTGGTTCATTTTGGTAGGTCAAATATGATGGCAGAATATAGCATTAATGGCAAGATCCTTGGCAGTGTGGAGGATCAGGGGGATCCATTGGACACACAAAGCTGCTCTGCAGGTTGAGTCTGTGGTTAAGAAGGCATATGGTGCATTGTCCTTCATCAACTGTGGGATTGAGTTTAAGAGCTGAGGCGTAATGTTGCAGCTATATAGAGCCCTGGTCAGACCCCACTTGGAGTGCTGTGCTCAGTTCTGTTTGCATCACTACAGGAAGGACGTGGAAATCATAGACAGGGTGCAGAGGAGATTTACAAGGATGTTGCCTGGATTGGGGAGCATGCCTTATGAGCAACACACATCAAAGTTGCTGGTGAACTCAGCAGGCCAGGCAGCATCTCTAGGAAGAGGTACAGTCAATGTTTCAGGCCGAGACCCTTCGTCAGGACAGGGTCTTGGCCTGAAACGTCGACTGTACCTCTTCCTAGAGATGCTGCCTGGCCTGCTGCGTTCACCAGCAACTTTGATGTGTGTTGCTTGAATTTCCAGCATCTGCAGAATTCCTGTTGTATCCCTTATGAGAATAGGTTGAGTAAAATCAGCCTTTTCTCCTTGGAGTGACAGAGGATGAGAGGTGACCTGATAGAGGTGTACAAGGTAATGAGAGGCATTGATCGTGTGGATAGTCGGAGGCTTTTTCCCAGCGCTGAAATGGCTAACATGAGAGGGCATAGTTTTAAGGTGCTTGGAAGTAGGTGCAGAGGAGATGTCAGGGGTAAGTTTTTTATTCAGAGAGTAGTGAGTGAATGGAATGGGCTGCTGGTGACAGTGGGGGAGGAGGAAATGACAGGGTCTTTTAAGAGACTCCTGGATGGATACATGGAGCTTAGAAAAATTGAGGGCTATGGGTAAGCCTAGGTAGTTCTAAGGTAAGGACATGTTCAGTACAGCTTTGTGGGCCAAAGGGCCTGCATTGTGCTGTAGGTTTTCTATGTTTCTATTACAGGATATTACAGGATAAAAAAGGACGAGCTACTTACTTAATAGATATAGCCATTGCAAACACACAGAACTTACAGAAAACAGTAAGTACAAAACACCAAAAAATATGCTGAATTAAAAGAAGAAATTAAAAGACTACTGAACATGAACAGGCCCCAGTAGTAATGTCTACAACTGCTATCATCCAAAATTCACTTGCTGAAGTGGTAAACAATTAAACCCACACAACAATATTTATATAAATTACCAGAAAGCCACAATACTAAACACCACGAGAATAGTCTGTAAGTTTCTAGCAATTGAGAAATGAGTGTGCTTGGCTATGCCCGTACCTCAAGTTTTACCAGTTTTAGCTGAGAAAAAATTAGATAGATAGATAGATAAATAAATAAATAAATATCAAGAACATGAGATGAAGAGTCTGTGAAAGTGTATCTATAGGTTGTGTGAACAGTTCAGTAATGGGGTGAGTGAATTTATCCCCTCTGGTTCAAAAGCCTTATGGTTGAGGGGGTAAGATCTATCCCTGACACAGTTGACATGGATCCTGAGGCTCCTGTATCTCCTTCCTGATGGTAACAGTGAGAAGGGAGCGTGGCCTGGATGGTGGGGGTCCTTGATGATGGATGCTGCTTTCCAGTGACAGTGCTCCATAGGGCTGTGCTCAGCGGTGGGGAGGGGTTTACCCAGGATGGACTGGGCTCTGTCTATTACTTTTTGTAGGCATGCCTTCAAGGGCAATGGTGTTTCTATATCAGATCATGATGTAACCAGTCAATATACTCTCAACCACACTTCTATAGGTCTGTCAAAGTTTTAGATGGTATGCTGAATCTTCACAAACTTCTAAGAAAGTAGAGGTGCTGCTGTGCTTTCATTGTATGGCACTTACATGCCAGA
The DNA here is from genome assembly GCF_030028105.1 of Mobula birostris. NCBI lineage: Eukaryota > Metazoa > Chordata > Chondrichthyes > Myliobatiformes > Myliobatidae > Mobula > Mobula birostris. The sequence goes on from NC_092372.1 coordinate 106,389,722, forward strand.
CTCAGGACAGATGCCCTGAAATGTTAACACCAAGAATTTAAAATTGCTTAACTTCTTCACCTCTGATACCCTAACGAGTATCAGAGGCTCATGGAATTTCGATCTCCTCCTCCTGTAGTCAATAATCAGCTTCGTGGTTTTCCAGACATTGAATAAGAGGTTGTCGTCATGGCACCACCCAGCCAGAGTCTCAGTCTCAGTCCCAGTCCCATATGCTGATTTGTCTTTGATTAGTTTATGTGTAGAGGGAAACAGATTTAATATTTCAGCTTGAATACTCTTATTCAGAACAGGATCTAATGAAGTCTCTTTGACCTGAATGTTAACACCTTCTCTCTCCAGCATTTTTGTTTTTATTTCAGATTTCAAGTATTTGCAGATTTTTATGCTATTTTGTAGTCTCGAGCTTTTGCCATGCAGCCAGCAGTATTATACATGACTCTACCTCGTCACATTCTGTATAACATTAATTGGGGGTTTTGCCTTTCACAAGGCCCTGAAATTTGGATTTGTGGTGCAAATCACTTTGGACACTGTGAAGTGTCCTTTGAAAAATCATCTGCAGCAGCTGGTTGTGGAGTGAGTTTTATTGGGTGCTACTTTAGTGAAGGGTTAGTGTGGTGGCAAGGGGCGCAACCAGAAGGATGCAATATAAGCTGATCATCACGTTGTTTGACTGTGCTGACTTAGAACTAGTACTAGAGTTGTGGACAGCTTTTGCAAATCCATTCATATTGCCGAAGCTGCGTTACCTTTGAACAAGTAACAGACTAACCTGAACAAAACAGTTGTTCATCAAGCAGTTCTTTCCTTCTTGAAATCCGTGCATCAAAGTCTCTGCTTTCGGGATGTTATCTTTGATTTTATCATTTTGTGGTAGTTCCATTCTCTTTCCTGTCACTTCACTGATGTTCAACTGATTGCACTGTGGACAAGTTTTAACTTGCTTCTTAAATATACAATAAACATAAAATTAGCTATCCAAATAACTCCTGATGTTTCAGCTTTTTCCAATGAATTATTTTGTGGAGTTGAGCCTCGGCAGTTTCTTCCTTAGATTCCTTTAAATAGTGTGGATGCAATCTGCCTAGACCAGGGATTTATATCATATTTTAGTTTGATGTTTGCTTAATATGGTGCTTCTTTTTAGCTGAAATGCTGTACTACAATTTCTAATCTCAAATCTGTCAAGACAACCTCATCCAGGTTCTTGGACAATACCAAAGCAAAACAATTATTTAATGCTGCTGCCATGTCACTGGAATTATCTGTGATTTACCTGTTGGAACTTTTAATCTCATTGTGATTTTACTTTATTGATTTATGTTACTGTAGAATATTTGAAAGATTACTGTATATTCTTTGATAGTTTATTTTTTTTATATATTTCCCTCATCTCCCTTGACTCTTGACATCAAACATTCCTCCTACATTAAGCCAGGGATCATACTTGTTAACCAGGTCTCCAGGACCAGCACATCTTTTCTATGGGGCTCAAAATTATTTATAATATTCCAAATGCAATCCAACAAGTGCTGTATAAATTCTTATAATTTCTGGGTGGTTCTGAATTATCTTTTTGCCAAGTTTCCTCCCAACTGTTAATTAGGAATAATGTTTTCTGTGCTTGTTGCAGTATACTGATGGGTAGCCTCAGTAAGGATTCAACATTGAAGAGAAAATTTGGATAGGTACATGGAGGGGAGGGGTATGGAGGTCAATGGGACTAGGCAGATTAACAGTTTGTCACAGACGAAGTAGAACAAAGGGCTGTTTCTGTGTAGCAGTATTCTATGACTATTCACTGAAAATTTGCTTCCTGCACTCCCTTCTAACTCATAAGGACCTTGTCCCACCTTTCATTTCCAGTCACCTTGCCCCAATTCCCACATTCCCTCTTAACTCACCAATGCTTGATGTCTGTGCTTCCTCTAAAAATGGTTAGAATGGTTATGGTTCACTTAAAAATTGCAACATTTAAAACACATCAATTAAAAATAATATATAATCAGCACAGGTGCATCACAAAGCTGTCTGCTTAGTGCCCCACTTGACTCAATTTATACCTATGACTGTGAGGATAAGTACAGCCTCAACGCCATATCTAATTTGCTGATGACACCTAGCCATTGGTTGAATCAAAGGTGGTGAGGAATCAGCATTTAGGAGAAAGATTGGAAATCTGGTTGAGTGGTGCCACAACAACAACCTCTCACTCAACATCAGCAAACCCAAAGAGCTGATTATTGACCTCAGGAGGAGAAAACTGGATGTCCATGTGCCAGTCCTCATCAAGGGATCAGAGGTGTAGAGGGTCAGTAACTTTAAATTCCTTGGTATTATCATTTCAACTGATTTATCGTGGGTTCAGCACATGTGCAATTATGAAGAAGGCACAGCAGTGCCTTTACTTTCTTAGAAGTCTGGGAAGATTCAGCATGTCATCTAAAGCTTTGACAACCTTCTATAGTTGCATGGTGGAGAGTTGCATCACGGCCAAGTATGAATACATCAATGCCCCCTGACTGGAAAAACCTACAAAACGTAGTGAAATATAGCCCAATCCATCACAGGTAAAGGGCTCCCCACCTCTGAGTACATCTACATGGAACACTGATGCAGGAAAACTGCATCCATTATCAAGGTTCTCCAATATCCAGACCATGTTCTCTTCTTGCTGCTGCCATCAGGTAGGAGGTTCAGAAGAACTAGGTCCCACACTCCAGGCTCAGGAACGGTTATTACCCCTCAACTATTAGGCTCCTGAACCAGAGTGGATAACTTCACTCACCGCATCACTGAATTGATTCTACAACCTATTGACACACTTTCAAGAGTTCTGCAACCCATGTTCTCAATATTATTTATTTATTATAATTTGCTATTTTCTTTTTTGTATTTACACAATTGGTTGCCTTTGCTCATTAGTTGTTTGTCCGTCCTTGTGTGCAGTTGTTCATTGATTCTATCGTGTTTCTTAGTATTTACTGTGAATGTTCACAAGAAAATGAATCTCAGTTAAGTAAATCGTGATGTATACAGCATGTACTTTGAGGATAAATAATTTACTTTGAACTCTGAACCTAATTCTCATTTTGCTTTCATTCTTTCCCAATTCTGGCAAAGTACCAGGCTTGAAATTTTAGTCCTTTCTTTTTCTGACCTGCTGAGTAATCTCACCACTTTATTTGTTTTTATTTCAGGTTACCAACAAGTCCTGTTTTTATTTTGATAATCACTAGTGCCTCCTACTGAAGTTACAGATAATTTTTTACACTAGTGCAGGAAGTGCAGACATTGGCTTTGTGAGAGAAGCCAGCGAGTGGTAGTAGATGGTTGCCTCTCTGGCTGGAGGCCTGTGACTAGTGGAGTGCCACAGGGATCACTGCTGGGTCTCTCATTGTTTGTCATCTATATCAGCAACATGGATGATAATGTGTTTGACTGTATCAGCAAATTTGCAGATGACACCAAGACTGGGGGTGTAGTGGACAGCGAGGAAGCCTATCATGGCTTGCAGCGGGATCTGAATCAGCTGGAAAAATGGCAGTTGGAATTCAATGCAGACAAGTGCAAGAGAACCAATTAGGCAGGTCTTACACAGTGAACAGTAGGGCACCGAGGAGTGCGCTAGATCAAAGTGATCTGTGAATACAGGTCTATAATTCATTGAGAGTTGTGTCACAGGTAGATAGGGTCATTAAGAAAGCTTTTGGTTGATTGCTCTCCATAAATTAAAGTATTGAGTCCAGGCAATGGGATCAAACAACAGGAATTCTGCAGATGCAGGAAACTCAAGCAACACACATCAAAGTTGCTGGTGAATGCAGCAGGCCAGGCAGCATCTCTAGGAAGAGGTGCAGTCGACGTTTCAGGCCGAGACCTCTTGTCAGGGCCAACCGAAGGAAGAGTGAGTAAGAGATTTGAAAGTTGGAGGGGGAGGGGGAGATCCAAAAAATGGTTTAGCTGGTTTAGCACAACATTGCGGGCTGAATGGCCAGTTCCTGTGCTATACTTTTCTATGTTCTGTGTTCTAACTGCCACTCATTGGATGTTTGTTCTTTTCTGCACCATTCTCTGTAAACTCTAGGGTTTGTTGTGCATGAAAATCCTAGGAGATCAGCTGTTTCTCAGATACTCAATCCACACTATCTGGCACAGTGATCATTCCATGTTCAAAGTCCCTTAAATTATATATCTTCCTCATTCTGATGTTTGGTCTGAAGAACAACTGAACCTCGTGGCCACGTGTGCATGTTTTTATGGGTTGAGCTTCTGCAACATGACTAGCTGATTAGAAATGTGCGTCAATGGACAGGTGTACAGGTGTACCGAATAAAGTGGTCACTAAGTGTATAGCATTGTAAAAACATTTGCCCATGACACACATCTAGGGGTGTACGTGGAGTTAACTTTTCATCAACTGGCAGGGAGGTTTGTTAACTGAACTGAAGAGACGGAGGAAGAGGCAGTTGGTTCACAAATTGAGAAAGTTTGTAGACAGGGCAAGAGGGAGAATAGGCAGGTGATAGTGAAGAGATGCTCTCAGACCAATGTTTTGAGATGTGTCTATTTTAATGCAAGAAGCATCATGAACAAAGCGGATGAGCTTAGAGCATGGATCAGCACTTGGTGCTATGATGTTGTGGCCATTACAGAGACTTGGATTGCTCAGGGGCAGCAATGTTTACTTAGAGTGCCAGGCTTTAGATGTTTCAGATAGGACAGAGAGGGAGGCAAAAGAGGTGGGAACATAGCACTGCTGATCAAAGATAGTGTCAGGGCTGCAGAAAAGGAGGAAGTCATGGAGGGATTGTCTACTGAGTCTCTGTGGGTGGAAGTTAGAAATAGGAAGAGGTCAATAACTCTACTGAGTGTTTTTTATAGACCACCCAATAGTAACAGGGACATCGAGGAACAGATAGGGAGACAGATTCTGGAAAGGTTTAATAATTACGGGGTTGTTGTGGTGGGAGATCTTAATTCCACAAATATTGATTGGCATCTCCCTAGATCAAGAGGTTTAGATGGGGTGGAGTTTGTTAGTGTGTTCAGGAAGGTTTCCTGACACAATATGTAGATAAGCCTACAAGAGAAGAGGCTGTACTTGATCTGGTATTGGGAAATGTACCTGGTCAGATGTCAGGTCTCTCAGTAGGAGAATGTTTTGGAGATATTGATCACAATTCTATCTCCTTTACCATAGCATTGGAGAGGGATAGGAACAGACAAGTTAGGAAAGTGTTTAATTGGAGTAAGGGGAAATATGAGGCTATCAGGCAGGAACTTGGAAGCATAAATTGGAAACAGATGTTCTCAGGGAAATGCATGGCAGAAATGTGGCAAATGTTCAGGGGATATTTGCGTGTCGTTCTGCATAGGTATATTCCAATAATACAGGGAAAGGATCGAAGGGTATATGAACCATAGTGTAAAAAGGCTGTTGAAAATCTGGTCAAGAAAAGAAGAAAAGCTTACAAACGGTTAAAAAAGAACTAGGTAATGAAAGAGATCTAGAAGATTATAAGGCTAGCAGGAAGGAGCTTAATTGGGGCGGGAGAGGTTCTGGAGGATTGGAGGGTTGCAGATGTTGATCCATTATTCAAGAAAGAGAGTAGAGATGGCCCAGGAAATTATAGACCAGTGAGTCTTACTTTAGTGGTTGGTAAGTTGATGGAAAAGATCCTGAGAGGCAGGATTTATGAACATTTGGAGAGGTATAGTATGATTAGGAATAGTCAGCATGGCTTTGTCAAAGGCAGATCATGCCTTACGAGCCTGATTGAATTTTTTGAGGATGTGACTAAACACATTGATGATGGTAGAGCAGTAGTTGTAGTGTATATGGATTTTAGCAAGGCATTTGATAAGGTACCCCATGCAAGGCTTATTGAGAAAGTAAGGAGGCATGGGATCCAAGGGGACCTTGTTTTGTGGATCCAGAACTGGTTTGCCCACAGAAGGTAAAGTGTGGTTGTAGACAGGTCATATTCTGCATGGAGGTTGGTCACCAGTGTAGTGCCTCAGGGATCCATCCTGGGACCCTTACTCTTCATGATTTTTATAAATGACCTGGCTGAGGAAGTGGAGGGATGGGTTAGTAAATTTGCTGATGACACAAAGGTTGGGGGTGTTGTGGATAGTATGGAGGGCTGTCGGAGGTTACAGTGGGACATTGATAGGATGCAAAACTGGGCTGAGGAGTGTCTTACTGATGCAGAATGAGTTGGTCATGTTTAGTGGCTGTTGATTCTTTCTCATCCCATCCTACTTGCCAGTGTGGCATATGTGCTCTATTGACAAGCTAACATCCAACAAAATCCATGCGTAGGGTGTGCAGACAAATACATAAGACATAGATTTCAGTATGAGCTGGGTTTAAGGGCTCTACACATGACTGTAATTTTCTATAAAGGTGATGTTGTCAGCAGCATTAAGTACAAGAAACAATGGTATCACTTCACAATCAGTATTAATTTAGTCACATCACATGCTGGTGATAATAAACCTGATGCTGATTCTGGTTTTGACTGTATTAAGGTCACTGTTGCCTGGATGTTTCAATTCTTTTAACTATTTTATCTACTCAGATTCATTCTTCTTTATTAGATTCAGTACCAAATTCTCCCTTGTTGCAATTCTCACACACTTTGTTAGAAGTATTCTGAGTACATTCTAGCTAATCCATTCCATTTCTTCCGGTCAAATAATTCTGGAGAACAGCAAACCTTACCACATATTTAACTTATTCCTACAGGTCCCTTCCACTTTTGAATGTCTGTAAAGCCATCCCTTTTAGCGTTACTGAACTTCTATTTATGTGCTCTCTCTCTCCTCTAGGATTCCATTTTTGCCTCAGTGTTGGCAGTGTCACTTCTTATGTTATTTGTAACAAGTACAACATACTACCGTCCCCTTTCCCCTGTCTATCTATTCCTAATTGTGCAAGCCAATATCCTAATTATTTGTAGTGAAACCTGTAGTGTACCTTGAAATATACATATAATACTTCTAGTCCATTTATATAACGTACAGTTAAATTTGGTTTTAATAGCTATCCCTGTCAATTTATTTTTACATTCCTGTCTGTAACTTCAGTTACTACCTTCCCATTAATCATCCTCATCATTATGAGCCATGTCGTATAACATGGGCGATCATGGTCTTGACCATGATTGTTCTTGACAAATTTTTCTACAGAAGTGGTTGCCATTGTCTTTACAAGATGGATGACCCCAGCCCTGGCACCCTTCCCTTTAATAACGTCCCTTAATTTATTCTGCTCTGTACTATTCTTTCCATTTTTTCACATTGTTCACTTCTTGTAAATCTCTTACTCACTTCAAGGCTTTGCCATCTCACTTTCTGATGAATCTATATCCCATTCCCATTCATAACCATCAGCTGTGCCAGTACTGGCTGCTAATGCCCCTTAGAGTACCTTTCCTTGCCCCATCACTTCTTTGGCCGTATGCTGAGCCTTCTGATTTCTCAATCACAAAGCCAGATTGCATATTCCTCAGAACATACACATTTTCTAGGTCTCTGAGATGGACTGTCATTGCTCGTGTAAACATTTCAAAGGATCTTGGCATTATTAACTATCAAACACAAGTTCCTGCAGTGAGTCTAAATCAATTTATCGGCAAAGACTAAGCAAATTTTCCTGCATAGACCAAAGCAGGGAAATGGGACGAGCTTAGATAGGCAGTTTGATCAGCATGAAGGAATTGGGCTGCAGAGCCTGTTTCTGTGCTATATTACTCTATGCCTCTAAATCTCAGCAAGCTACTCATTGCATACACTGCAACTTAGGGCTGTATTATCATCTTCCGACTTGGATATATTACACTTGATCTTCTCATCAAAATGATCCATCTGGCAAAAGAACCAGAATAATCCCTGTTGCAGCCCATTAGTTATAAACTCTAACTCAGAAATAATCACTGTATTCTTACTCGTGGTTTTCTGTCTGTCAGCTAACCCTCAGTCTATTCCAGTCTATTACTATGCTCTCTGAATTTGATAAATACTTTCACTGAACTTCAGTAAATCCAAATATAGAGTACCATATCAACAGTTAATTAAGAAATCACAACAGATTTTTAAATCATGATTTCTTGATCATAACTCCCTGCTTAATTCTAATTCTAATATTATTTTCTAAACAGTTTGTTTCCACTTCCTTAATAATAGATTTGAATGTTTTTCCTATTCCTGATGTCAGTATGGATGGCATATACCTTCCCGTTTTCTTTCTTTATGTCTTTTCAATATGGGATTATGTCTACTTGCAATCTGTGGGATACAACTGAAATGTACAGAATATTGACAGATGACATTATCTCCAGAGGCATCTCCTGCAAAACAAAATGAATCAAATCATCAATTCCTGGGAATTTTAAAAAATCTTTAGTCCCATTGATCTTGCTAAAACTAAAACATTTCTACAAATGCCAATTTTGAACTCCTCCATTAGCCCTAGACCTGCAGGGATTTTGTATTTTTTCCATGAACACAGACACAAACAGCTTGCTTAACTCCTTTATAACTTCAGTTTTTCTAAATATAAATTCTCCGATCTCAATCTCTAAGGGACCCAAGTTACCGTTCACTAATCTTTACCTTCCTGCAAAGCCACAGAAGCTTTCCCAATCTGTTACCATGTTTCTCATTCATATTCAATTTGCTCGCTTCTTATCAATGCTTTGCTCCTCCTTTCTTGAATTCTGAACTTTCTCCTAATCCTCTGGCCCACTGCATTTTAAATTTATGTTAAATACCTCTTCTTTACTCTAATCTATCTTCAACTCCTCTTAAAAGTTACAACTAGACCACTTTTACTGCTTTTTTTTTCCTTATAGTGATTTATATAATCTATGTCATATACTAACTCTTTAGAAAGTCTGCCATTTTTTGGTATACTGTTGTACCTTGTAGTGTAGTTTCCAAACTTTGGCCATCCCGTGCCTTATGTCTTTGTAGTATTTATTGATTGATTTATTTTTAATTTAGAGATATAGTACAGTAACAGACCATCCTGGCCCAATGAGCCCAACCACCCATTTACACTCATACCACCTGTTTGTCTTTGGAATGTGAGAGAAAATCGGAGCAGCCAGAGGAACCCCATAGGGTCATGAGGAAAACTTGCAAACTCCTTACAGACAGCAGCTGAATTGGCTCTGTAAATACCACTATGTTAACCTTTACTTACCTCTTCTTTCCTTTTCAAGGTAGCTGAGGTCCTGTTGGAGTCTGCACTCAAACACGGATTCTTCATGGTGTTGGGTTCCCGTTCTTGGAACTTGCTTATTGGCTGTTTTCAATAGCTCGGGAGCGTCCTGAAGGCGGGTGTCTAGCGTATCACCATGGACCCGATTTCTCACCAATGTGGTGAACTAAAACGTAGCGGGAGACCAGGAATCTAAACCATGGATGCGGCTGTCGAGAGCCTTCACACTCGGGGGATCGGTCTCTCTCTCAATGGCGAGTGAGAATTTGCTGTCCATTCTCAAGTTGGGGGAACTGAAAATAAAAGTGGTGCTTCAGACTGTAACATCGAAACAGCAAACTACTTGCCTCCCCTCTCACTGTGGAAGGCCTGTGGCATGTCACATTGTCCGGTGGACAATAGTTTTTGTTGAACTGCAAGTCATGGTCTCTTTCGGGGGCTTTGCTTTGCTTGCTTGGAGAACGGTGGGTGCTGTGGTATGTGCAGGTAAGGTGGGGCGGGTTTGATGCTTTTGCTGCAGCTGGTGTGTGGAGAAGAAGACTTTGGGGATCTTATGTTTTTATTCTGTCCTTCATTCTTTGTGGTTTTTCTTCTGTTTCACGGATGCCGGAGGAGAGTAAGAATTTCAGGTTGTATATTGTGTAAATTCTCTGATATTAAATAGAACCATTGAACCTTTAAACATTACCTTGCCCCCATTTTGCTTTCTTCAGATTTAAGACTGGTTTCAGAATGAACTAAATAATTATCAATCTTTATGTAAAATTCTGCCATATTGTGAATACTGTTTCATAAAGGCCTCATAACTACCAGATCATTATTTGACCCTTTCTCATTCTATAGCAGAAGATCTAAAATATCTTGTCCTCTCATGGAGATTAAAGAGAACACTGGTTATACCCCTGATAAATTCATCCTCCAGTCTATTACTAATTTAACATGTCCATGTACAGAGTCACAGAATCATAGAAGAGTACAGCACAGAAACAAGTCTTTTGGCCCATCTAGTCTGTGCTGAACCATTTAAACTGCCTATTCCCATCAACCTGCACCTGGACCATAGTCTTCCAAACCTGCCATTCATGTACCTATCCAGACTTCTTTTAAACATTGAAATTGAGCTCAAATTAGATGAAGTCTGACATGATTTTGCATTACCCTTGCTATATGAACCTTTAATTTCCTGAATAATACCTTACCAATACTGTCCAGAACACAGTGGACAACTCCCACCATTGATATCTACCCTATGCTATCTAATAGCTGCACCCAAATTGCTTTCACTTCTTGATTTTCTGAGCAAAGTTCCTTCCTCCCTACTGTCTTTATCCTAAGAGCTACACCAACATTTTTTTCATTTTGTCTATCTCTTCAAAAAGTTAACTATCCTGGATTATTTAATTTGCAGGCTTGATCAATTTATAACCATATCTCCTAGTTTTGTTTATGGCTGAGCACTACATCCTGGATACTATACCTGTCTCATCCATAACTGTTATACTCTGTCACTTAACTCACCTGTTCTACAGCATTTAATCAAAGTGACTGCCTCCTGCAATAAAATATCCAGATAATCTTTCCCTTCACTGACGTACTGCAATGAGATGTCAGACTGCATCTCATTAAGTCTGAGCTGAAGTTCCACAAGATGCCGACACACACAGCATATATAATCACCATCAATTCCAATTGCTTCCCTTCAGCTCTCACCTAACAAGGTTGCAACATCTGCCCTGCAACCTAAGCCACAAATTGCCAGATATTCTATGTACCATAAGGTTATATTCACTTTACTCGCGGTCACGTGTGGGCATGTGGCCAAGTGGTTAAGGCATTGGACTAGTGACCTGAAGGTCCTGAGTTCGGGCCCCAGCTGAGGCAACGTGTTGTGTCCTTGAGAAAGACACTTAACCGCACAGTGCTCTGCGACGACACTGGTGCCAAGCTGTATGGGTCCTAATGCCCTTCCTTTGGACAACATCAGTGTTGTGGAGAGGGGAGACTTGCAGCATGGGCAACTGCCGGTCTTCCATACAACTTTGCCCAGGCCTGCACCCTGGAGAGTGAAGACTTTCCAGGCGCAGATCCATGGTCTCGCAAGACTAACGGATGTCTTAACTCCCGGTCATTTTCTGTGCTAACATTTAGTAAAATGGCTTGATTACATATTCCTGAGAGGTGCTCCTGTAACCACTATCCCCATTATCTGCACTTATTTAGGCCTCTAGATCCATCCTCAAGTGACACATCAAGGGAACTTTATTTGTTACAAGTCTTATTTGACACATTAATCAAAGGTGGTGACAAATCACCATACAGGAGGGAAACTGTGTAGAACACCCTGAAGGTTAACTTGCAGGTTGGGTTGGTGGTGAGGAAGGCAAATGCGATGTTGGCATTCATTTCAAGTGGTCTAGAATACAAGAGCAAAGATGTGATGCTGAGGCCACTGATGGGGCCTCACCTTGAGTATTGTGAACAGTTTTGGGCTCCTCATCTTAGGGAGATGTACTGGCATTGGAGAGGGTCCAGAGGAGGTTCACAAGGATGATTCCAGGAATGAAAGAGTTATCATATGAGAAACTTTTGTTGGCTGTGGGCCTGTACTCACTGGAATTCAGGAGGATGAGAGGGGATCTCATTTAAACATTTCGAATGTTGGAAGGCCTAGACAGAGTAGATCTGGAGAGGATGCTTCCCATGGTGGGGGTGTCCAGGACAAGAGGGCACACCGTCAGGATAGAGGGGTGTCCATTCAAAACAGAGATGTGAAGGAGATTCTTTAGCCAGAGGGTGGTGAATTTGTGAAATCTGTTGCCACATGCAGCTGTGGAGACCAGGTCGTTGGGTGTACTTAAGTCAGAGATTGATAGGTTCTTGATTGGACATGGCATCAAAGGTTATGGGGAAAAGGGCAGGAAATGGGATTAAAAAGAGGAAAACTGGATCAGCCATGTTTGAATGGCAGAGTAGACTCAATGGGCCACATGTCTTAATTCTGCTCCTATGTCTTATGGTCTTATGGGTATTGTAAATCTGTCTGAGTGGTGCCACAACAACCACCTCTCAGTTAATGTTAGCAAGACCAAGGAGCTGATTATTGAATTCAGGAGGAGGAAACTGGAGGTCCATAAGCCAGTCCTCATTAGGGGATCAGAGGTGGAGAGGGTCAGCAACACCTCTACTTCCTTAGAAGTTTGCAAAGATTCAGCATGATATGTATAACTTTGACAAACGTCTGAGCATGCATGGTGGAGAATACACTGACTGGTTGCATCACAGCATGGTATGGAAACCTCAAAGCCCTTGAACCGAGAATCCTACAAAACAAAGTGAATATTGCCCAGTCCATCATAGGTAAAGCCCTCCCCACCATTGAATACATGTATACAGAGTGCAGCATCCATCATCAAGAACCCCCACCACGCAGACCACGCTCTCTTCTTGCTGCTGCCAATGGGAAGAAGGCAGAGGAGCCTCAGGACCCACCAGGTTCAGGAACAGTTGTTAGCATTCATCTATCAGGCTCTTGAACCAAAGAAGATAACTTCACTTGCGCCATCACTGAACTGTTCTCACAACTTTTGGATTCACCTTCAAGGACTCTTCCTGTTCTCAATATTTATTCCTTATTTATTTACAATTTTCTATTTTGTATTTGCACAGTTTGTTGTCTTTTGCACACTGGTTGTTTGTCTGTCCTGTTGTGTGCAGTCTTTCATTGATTCTATTGTGTTTCTTGGATTTATTGTGTATGCCCACAAGAAAATGAATCGCAGCGTTGTATAAGGTGATATATATGTAAATTGATAATGAATTTACTTTGAACTTCATTTTGAACATCTTTCCTTCCCTCTAAGTCACAATCCTTTGCTTTTTTATGGGCTTTACATGAATATTAAACACAATACAGTAGATTTAAACATCCTATTCAATTACACAGCGTTTCTTAGCAGAGCCCTAATGGTTCTTATTCAATGGAGTCCAGTTCAATTTTCCCTCAGAGCATCAGAGGCACTGAGATTAACAATGGAAGTTCCTGCTTGATAATGCTCAATGTTTCACCAAATAAATCCACCAGGTGATTAGAGAGCTGTAGATTGGAATAGCATTATTCAAGCAAATTATACAACATGCATTCAAGCTACATTGATATGAAGATCCAGCATTGTAATACCTTTCAAAAAACTTGCAGATGAATTAGGAAGCAACGAATCAAATTAAACCACTGATTTATTTATTTCACACAGGCTGTTTATCAAACTAGATACAGGTTATTAAACTGTAGTACACAAACAATAGATTACCAGAATTGACTTCCAGATAGTCTAATGTACATAGACACCTATTTGTGCTACACTGACGGTCTCAATAGTACATTTTAATTTTATCCCAACTCCTCCAGCACACAGACATGACTGCAAATACACATTTTTATATACAGTACATTTCTGTAAATCGGACACTATGCCAGAATATCTACTGCCTTGAGATAACATTGATGACATAGCTCAAAGCTTGAATACTCTAACCAAACAAAATGCAAAATGTAGACTTAGGGAATAAATCTTAGGGAATAAAAGTGATGAAATTAATTAACTTGTTCAATGTAAAGTTTAATAATTGTGTCCACTCTTTTAATGGACAGCAACAGAATAAGGTATTAACAAGCAATTAAAAGATTAATCAAAATACCAATTCTCTTGGATTATTTTCTCTTCAGATTAAGATGAGTTTGGATTCAAAAGGCTTGAAAAAAATAAACAAATGTAAATAACTGTTATAAAAATGAGTGTGACACCTGTATCTGTATGCATGGATAATTTAAGAGAGAATTGAGTCCATTATTCCATTATTTGCACAAAATTATTAAGTTTGGAATGTGTAGAAAGATTTGCAGCTTCAAATCATGGATTTGCACTCAGCAACTATGTTCTGCTTTCAGAGTTAGATGGACAAATAATTTAACCCTTCTTTGCCACCAAAAGGAGTTATCATCCACTTCTAGTTATTTTGTATCCACTCATATTTAGCTCTGATGTTTTATACCTGTAGATTGCTTCATACTTATCTCAAAATGCCATACTAATACTAGTAAACTGCGCTGCTGAACTATTAGGAATGAATACATCTGTTTGGCCCAATGTTTGGTGATGTGGAGATCATGTCACCCAGTGTCCTGAGATTTTTCATATCTGTAGCAATTTTAAACTGAGGTGTATCACAGGAGACAATTTGCTAATAATAGATTAAAATTTGTTCAGTAAAAATAAAAAATACTTTGTAAAAGTAACAAAATGTGAGATACCCGGATAACCCTTGCAACACTGAAACAAAAAAAAACTGCATTATGAACGTGTAGATTAAAGGCAAACAATTCAAAAGCTTTATCCTGAGAACTCTTGGGAAATCCCATAAATTGCCATTCCTTATGGGGAGTGTTTTACCATTCTATAAACTCCAGGACCAAAATACAATGGATATCACTATCTCTGAACCTCTTTCCTCTAATAGCCTTCAGGCCTGAAACACATGCTTGGATCACAGACTTCATGATTTACCTCCTTTTCTATAAACTGCTCTTTTTAACGGTGTCCAAAAATATTCACGGTTGAGGTGGAAATGCTTCGGTGGTACAAGTCTCGTTGACAAGCTTGGGTACTGCCTTTCAGTACCAGACATCAGAAGAATATGTAAATAGAAAAGGCAAGTACTTGTCTCACAGTCTACTGAATACTTACAAGGTTTTGTTTTTTTTTGTATGTTCTACTTTAGAATTCTAAAAGCTGCCATATTTTGTCCTCAGAAAAAAAGGTTGTTCTTGGAGAAGATACAACAGAAATATATTTTAATGAAATTGGTCTGAATTGTTAAAATATGAGGTCACAAGAAGAAATATCTAGGTTAGGAAAGCATAATTGAATCAAACAATTGCCCATTCGGGTGGAGATCAGGAGGCACATTTTCAAGGAAAGAACATTTTTGCACAGAAAAGCCGAAGCTGTGGATGGCAGATTACATGAAATATTTATTACAAAGATCAACAACACGCTGCTAGGTATTGGTACTAAGATAAAAGGAACAAATGCAGCTCTGGAGATTAGACATGATTTAACTGAATGGCGGAAATAGCTCAAGAATCTAAGCTCAACCACCTATTACTGATTCTAAGCAAGATTTGCATGTTTTCCTTTATACATTGTGGATCCACTGTGAGAAAGCACAGTATCTGTGGTTGAGGCCAGGGGAAGATAGAGCTGGCTATCAAAGTCTCAAGTTAGGACTTGAGGTGGGATGTTATTCTGGAGGTTTGGACAGAGATGGGTTGGTGGAGGAGTGTTGCAAATCTTTAGCTTGTGGGAGTGAATGGAGACTATTGCCTCCACCTTAAAATTTAGAGATCTTCCCCCTTCCTTCTTAGTCCTGAAGAAGGGTGTCGGCCCAAAATGTTGACTGTCTATTCATTTCCCTTGATCCTGACTTGCTGAGTTGCTCCAGCATTTTCTGTCCGTGTGGCTTTGGATTTCCAGAATCTGCAGAATTTCTCATGTTTAAAATTCAGGGAATCCTGACCAAGATGTTGGACAATCAGCTGTTTGGGATCAGAAGTGTTGGGAGTGGTGCGATGAATGGCAAGAGGGTGAAGTTGATAGTTAGAGAGGCAGAGATTTTCAGAGTACAAGGTGAGTACTGGGATGTAGTATCTAAGAAGTCTGGTATTGAATATGCATGTGACAAGATGGCCCAAAATGTGCACTGCACAAAGAATGACTTTTATTTCATGCATAGAGAATGTGTAAGTATGTTCCATACCATATGTTTCTGGTTGAATTTCCAGACTGAGAATGGCTGTTATCAATCCATGTGCACCCATTTTCAAAGACAGGACTAAGTGATCAAATGGAATGACAGAGAAAGCTCGAGGAGCTGAATGATTAGCTACCCTTACTTACTTCACTTACTGAGGAGTGCATGAAAAAGAAGCTTGATATCTGTGACTGAATCAGGTCTAATGGCACTGAGAAAGGGAAAGAACCGGCAGTCCAATCCCACTGAATTTCCAGGACAGAGGCCTTTAAAGAGTAGTTTATGAATGAGGATTGAACACTGAGGTTGTTCTTAGTCCTCACCAACATATGTTGTGATGCTGAAATATATCATTTCACTCTCAGTAACATTACTCAAGCTCTCATTTTGGGATGGGACACAGATTTTCCAGTGACCCTGAAATCACTAGCCTTCTCCTCTTGGAATAACAGATTGGCATGGCTCAGCACAGAGCCTCTCCATGTATGTAAGTAGTTGGCAACATTCCCTGAGAGCCCCCAACATCTGGTAAGGCCCTGCCCAGGGTTTACCAGCCATCAAAGCTGTCATTGAAATTGAATAGTTTGCCTTTGAGATTCGCAAACATTTCCAGGAAGAATTAAAAAGACAAATAACTTTAAAAATCTAAATTGTTAAAATTTTGGAAGTTGAAACAACAAAAAACCAAGTAAATACATTTGAACTAAGCAAAGTAAATTAAACTCGAGCTGCACTTACCATTTTCATCGTAGCTATTCCTTCCCGGTCATTACTGTACTTACAGCAGCTAAGCCTGGCAGAAGGCCAGAAGGCAGACCTTCCGCACAGAGACGCAGAATCTTCACAAACATGCATTGTCCTGTTGGACTCCCATTAGAGTTCAATCACACAACAGAAGGGTGTCCAACAGCACATTACGGAAGGTGCGGCTAACAGCTTTAGAGCACACATGAGCTGGACTTTCACAGTGAATTGTGAGAGAGGTCCAGCTGGTAACCAGGTGGAAGATTCATCTTACTGATCAGATTGAGAGATTGTAAATGGGAGCATTAGGATTCATTCTGGTAGCCAGGCAGAAAGGCATGTTCACAAAAAGGCAGCTCAGAGAGTGCAATTACACTCCCCAATTTCCTACCAGCATTTCACCGAGATCGCACGGTCTCCTTAATATGACCGTAAAACTGTTTTAGTTAAAAACATTGTAATATTTTTACACTATATAAAAGTTAGCTGCAGTAGGACCTTCAATCAATAACAACTCTTTCAATTTTTTTCAATAAAATACAATGAATTTTCACTGCTAAATGAAACAGTTTCTTTAGTGCTCCCTATATATGAACTGACACACACTGTGAAACTAGCAATTAGCATTATTCAAAACCTGAGAAAATTCTCCCAATCCTTATCATTCAATGTGAATGAAGTGGTAAATTAAATTGAACTGATTACATTAACAGTGTAAAAAAGAATGAATGGACTAAAGTTAGAAGGCTCAGTTTTTACGCAATGATAAGTATGATAATATTAATACAGTTCCACTGCCAGCTCAGGGTAGTTCCATTCTATTGTGTTTCCTCAACCTGGATTTAATGGGCATCATTTTTTTATAACCTTGCTCTGGTGTCAAAGTACCCTGTCCACTGCAAGGCTGAAAAGTCTATGCCATTTTAATCAGTATTTTTAACAGGTGAAGTTTACTACAGCTAGTGTGTATCAGTGACTCAAGCCATGATATCGCTCCATGCCCACTAATAAACCACTGCAGGGATTAGAACTCTCCTTGCGGATTAGAGAACTGGTCAAAGATGACCATTAATGCGTTTTCATTGGCCCAGAACTTGCTGGAAAATGCCAGATGTTCCACATCTATCTGTTGGCATTGTTCCATATTAGTGCTATTTATTATGCTTTGGATCCTCATGTGAACATGGAAGTCAGCAGTTCTCTCCTGACAATTAATTTTGTTTGACTATTTTAGTGGATCCGAATAGTTGATATTTCCAGAATTATTGAAAGCTCGAGATAGATCTTATAATGGCTAAACTAGAAGTCTAACTTTACCAGCTGGATTAAGTTTCCTTTACTTGTTTCATAGCAAGATCTCCCCCCCCCCACCCAACCCCTCCTCTTCCACCGTCATGTGACAGCATGACCGTGGTTCTCAAACTTGCTGCTACACAGGGATGAGTTAGTTGGGAGCAGGACAGAACTGACTGCCAAGTTCTCATTGGGCATCAGCAAAAGATAAACATTCACCTGGAAAAGTTGCAAATGTGGAGAGTTTATGGCCAGTTTTCAATGTTAAAATGTAATTGCAAATGCTTAAAATTGGTGACTTGAAAAGCGCAAGAAAACAACTTCAAGATAAATCCCGGCATTTTAAATTTTGATTTTAGTAAATCCAGACCCCATCTTATTGCTGTAAAAAATCACTAGAACCCATCTTATCAGTGGAAAAAAAATCATCTTGTCTATAGTTGAGAACAAAGATTCTCCAAACTGTGACTAACTGCTCTCAGAATCCTTCCATGAACATTGTTGCAACCAAGAAAAAATCAGCCACATGACCTAATGCTAATAGAGGTGATGACATTTTGTAGCAATCACTCTTGATAATCAATATAAACACAGTGTTGATCATATTCCTTCACTAATCAAATGTATTATAACATTTTGCCAATGTCACAAAATTGCTTACGATAACAGAATAAAATAGTGCTTCAGAAAAAAAGATAAATTTGCAACAGTACCTAGTGTGGAACGAGTGACGACAATGTAAGCAAACATAAAATAGGATTTCCATTTTCAATGACAAGCCAATTTTTGTCTCAGAAACATTTTGACCGTAGTTTATGTTTCTTACCCTAAACTGTCCACACGTATTTGTGTGAATTGAAAAGGATTTCATCTTATTAGCTTCTGTGCTATTAATTGTTGCATCTTGTAAACTAATTTTAGAGACTGAATGAGATTAATTTAGCAGTTATTTTCCTATGCCAACAAGCTGTAACAGTATTGCCAACTTGACATCTCTTACTCATCAATTATATACATAACTGATATCATAAAAGCACATTGTAACATTGAGATTTGGTGCCTACAGTTCACAATATACATCTATTTTGAGTGCTGTTGATTATTCCTGCGGCTTTCACCATTGGTGTTCGTTTATAAGAGACTAGAAACAGAATGACTTCAAAAAGTCATGCCACAGTATCTCTGTTTTATCAGGAGAGTTTTAGGGCTACAAATCAGGTGACAGCTAAATAGGGCTGAAGTTCCAATAACCATGAGATGTGTTGCTTCCGAGTTCACCGTCCTGCAAGTCCTCAGGAGAAAACGCTTTCGCAGATGTTGAAGGATTACTTGGTGGCAATGCAACGGGACCTGGCCAATGCGCATTGTTCACTGCAGCACAGTACTTGCAGCTACACACACCTGTCAAAGGGCAATCTTGAAACACTGATCACACATATGTGCAAAACTTAATATTATTTCTTTGAACCGTTGTTAGTTGAAATGGAAGTGTGAAAGACGCCATCACAGTCTCTGTCTGCATTCACTGATTAGTGCTTCGGATCATGATTTGAACAAGAGTAACAGAAAAAGAGTAACGGGAGTAGATTTTACAGTACTTTGCTACTGCTTCACTTATACTCAGTGGTAGAGCAACCACAGTGGCCAGCTCATCTTTTAACTTCCCAGTTTTCATAAGGACCACTTCCAACAGCCAGAACACTGTTGCTGCCATGAAGACACTGTGAGAGTTCCTGTTCCTACACAGTAATCATGATGACAAAAGATTAATGGAGGACATTTCCTCTGTGAGGAGCAGCAGCAGTTGGCTTAAACTATGAGGGGTGATTGATAAGTTCGTGGTCTAAGGTAGAAAGGGTCAATTTTAGAAAACCTAGCACATTTATTTTTCAACATAGTCCCCTCCTACATGTATACACTTAGTCCAGCTGTCGTGGAGCACACGGATCCCTTCTCTGTATAAGTGGTCCACAGCAGGGCTGATTGATAAGTTCGTGGCCTAAGGTAGACAGAGGTGAGTTATTAACATCAAACTTTCTGCATTATCACTCAAAGAGTTGAACTGCCCGTGCATGTAATGAAAGTGTCTTGGGACCTCCAGGTGGTCCACAGCAAGGGTGATTAATAAGTTTGTGGCCTAAGGTAGAAGGAGATGAGTTATACAGCTCTCGTTCCATGCACGTGCAGTTCAACTCTTTGAGTGAAAATGCAGAAAGTTTGAAGTTAATAAATCATCTCCTTCTACCTTAGGCCACGAACTTATCAACCACCCCTGCTGCGGACCATTTCTGGAGGTCCAAGACGCCAACTTCTATAAAGAAGGAATCTGTATACTCCACGACCGCTGGACTAAGCATGTAAATGTAGGAATAATAAATGTGCTAGGTTTTCTAAAATTGACTCCTACCTTAGGCCACGAACTTATCAATCACCCTTCGTATATTATGCTTTGGGATTAATTTTTATGTGCAATCCTCCTTAACTGACTTTTGGAACTGGAGGCGCATGTGGCTGCAGTTCAGCACTGGTATTCCCAGTGTTGTTTCTTTTAGTTGCATTTGCCCTCTAAGCTGCTACTGCTGACCTTTGCTGATGTTCCTCTCCAATGTCTCTCTTGTGCACTGGCATCTCGGGAACTAATGAAAAAGGATTGTATCTATTAATTACTTCTCCAAAGCACTTTGCAGTCATTTTTGAACTGTACACTGGTTAGGAAACATGGCGACTAGTTTCAGTGATTTTGAAGGATAAGTAATGGCCAGGAAAGGAAGGCTATTGCCCTAGTACATGTTTGAATAATGCATTTAGCCCTTTACAGTCCACCTGAGAGTGTAGAAGGGATCTTGACATAACATAGCATTTGAAAAGGCAGTGGGGGACTTCCTCACTGTACCATGGGAATGTCAGCCTAGCTTTCGATGCTTGATTTCCAAAATGGGATTTGACCTTACATTCCTCTTGTTCAAAGGCCAGAGTACTACCATCTGAGCCCCAACAGCAAACAAAAGCTGATTCTGAAATTTGTGTGGATCATAACAGTGCTTATTCTGGGTCAATGAAATGCATGACCTCAAACAATTTACCAAGCACAAACAGAAATGACCTCCAATAAATTTAATTTCACATCAATTGTTCTTAACTGATCTACCAAGTTTAGCAAGCAAGAATCTAAGGACAAAGCAAAATTCTTGTGTATATTTTCATTCTTCTGGTGTGAACCAGAAATCTCTTATGCAGAATATTTTGCTTTTCTGTGAGCTCAAATTCACATCTCATATGTAAAAGATACATGGTAGGGACAAATGGAATGGATGGTAATTGACGTAATGCTTCTGGTGTGTGTGTGTGTGTGTGTGTGTGTGTGTGTGTGTGTGTGTGTGTGTGTGTGTGTGTGTGTGTGTGTGTGTCTAAGAGAGAGACTGGACATTCAGTAAAATTACCTGTCTATCAGAGCAGCTCCTATCCTGTTGTTACATGTTTAGTATTCACTTGCTTAGCAATATTTCTGCTATGACTGAGAAGGAATAGATTTCGTTGAATAAAATGGCATGGGAGCCTGCATGCCTACCCTTCTTTTGTGTCATCTCATGCTTGTTGGGAGTTTCAATTTGGATGGAGTAATCTTTATTGATGTCTGCATTAATGAACAATATTCTCAAATGAGAAATTTGAATACAGTAATGATGCACTTCCCTCTCAGTTGTTTATATGAGCGTATGTCAAACAGTTTCTGAGGAAGAACACTATTCTGCAAGCAAACTATGCTGTGAATAATTTGCAAACATTTTAAACTCTCATTATGACCAAACCCAAAATGATTGGACACTTCAGTGTTTCAAAAGCACAAGTTTATAATGACCAGGTTATGGATTTTAGATTAATTTAAATGCATGGCAGTAAAAGTAACATAGTGCAATTTTTTTTCACTGCAGATACCAGACAGTTAACCAGCACTGCACAGGTTTCATTTACAAAATGAGTCACAATTTTCTGTCTTTACAATAACTCACTCAATCTTAAGACAGGGTTGGGTAGAGCAGGTTTGGGGCCCAAACTAAACTTTATCAGTAAAACATGTAACTCAGCCATAGGCTGTTAACCCACATTTCCTCATGTGCTGTCAGCTTTGCAATACCACATGCCAGCATATGGAAAGATTAAAGAATATTTTCGGTTTGCAGAGGTATAGTAGAAAGTTGCTTATTTTTGGCAGTCACTCCAAGCTTGGGAGGAAGGACTACTGGAGTACTGGATGCTGTGTGTTGAGACTGGTAATAGGAAAATTGCTTCCAGTTTTCCAACAACAACTATCTCATCACTTTTTGCAGTTCTTCCCTCAGCCAAGTGGGCAATGGCAGACCCAGTTTGTAGAACAGCTTGGACAGTTCAATGTTGTGGTCTTTGTAGTATCGTGAGAGAAATGTTCGGGACTGCAAGGAGGAATAAAAGAACAAAATTAAATACATTAAAACAGAACCAGCATTTATTTTTAGGTACAAAGCGTTCAAATAAAATATCCCCAACCTAAAGATATATTATTTGATTTACACATAGTTAAAAGCTTTAATGCTTCAATTCCATCAAATGTTATTTAGGTCATAAGGCTCCAGAAATCCTCGGAAATTACAATGTATTACCTAAACAAAGGCTTCAGTATGGATTAGGGGTTGCATAGTGGCCGGTTAGCACTCCAACCATAAACCATACTCAACTATTTATTGACCACAGCTTTGCCTTCAATATCTATTTTCCACGAACCTTATAGATGGCCTACACTTTGATACATGTGACAATAAAAACCAATTTGCCAATCAAAGCAAAGTATGAAAATGGGTTTTAGCTGAGTAAACTCACAATCACTCATATTATAGATGCATGGGGATAATCAAATTTGTAACTCTTTCTTTCTCAATCTTTTTTATTAAGTTTTGAATTGATAAACATAATAATAATGATACAAAGAGATCAGGATTACATTAATAACAGTTAACGTATACAGACACAGACTCCGAGTAACATATGTAATTTAAGCCTCCCAATCTCTTAATAACTGAACATGAAAAAGATTCAAAAAAATTTATACAAAGAAAAAGTCCCCCTACACTAAAAAAAACAAAACAAAGGCTGGGCTGGCATGTTTCATCAGTTAAGATCATTATTTGTCATTAACTCCGCTCCTCTATACACAAACAAAAAGTGATTGAAAAGGGTTCGGAAAAGGTCAGCTGACATCATATGAAAATGTTGAATAAATGGCCTCCAAGTTTCTTCAAATTTAGCCGAAGGATCGATAGTACCACTCCTAATTTTTTCCAAGTTTAAACATGTTATAGTTTGGGAAAACCATTGAAATGTAGTAGGGGGATTAGAATCTTTCCATTTAAATAAAATGGATCTTCTGGTTATTAATATAACAAATGCAATCAAACGGCAAGCTGAAGGGGATAAATGATTAGAGTCCATCACTGGTAATCCAAAAATTGCAGTAATAGGATGAGGTTGTAAATCAATACACAAAACTACTGAAATAATACCAAAAACGTCTTTCCAATATTTTTCCAAAAGAGAGCAAGACCAGAACATATGTGTCAAGGAAGCTACCTCAGAATTACATCTGTCACAGACAGGATTTATATGACAATAAAAATGAGCTAATTTATCTTGGACATATGGACCACCTTAAGTTGTATCAAAGCATGTCTAGCACACATTGAAGAAGTGCTAACTAGTTGGAGAATTTTCTCCCATTTCTCTATAGGTAAAGATACCTGAAGTTCTCTTTCCCATTCATTCTTAATTTTAACAGATGTACCTAGTCGTATTTTTGTAATTAAATCATAAATAATTGCTATTAAACTCTTCTGATAGGGTTTTAAACCCAATTTTTTTCTGTAATTTCAGTTTGATGTGATATCGGAAAAGTAGGTAAAATAACATTCAAAAAGTTTCTAATTTGTAAATATCTGAAAAAATGTGATCTAGGCAAATTATATTTATTAGACAACTGTTCAAAAGACATGAGACAGTTATCCATGAATAAATCACGAAAACTTGTTACTTCCTTTGTTTTCCATAAAAGAAAAGCTTGATCAGTTCTGGATGGATGGAAGAAAAAATTGGATATAATAGGACTTGATAGGATAAATTTCTTCAATCCAAAAAATTTACGGAATTGAAACCATATTCGTATTGTATGTTTAATCACTGGATTAATCGTTTGTTTATTCAGTTTAATAAGTGCAAAGGGAAGTGAAGCCCCTAAAATAGAAGCCAAAGAGAACCCTTGTACAGACTCGCACTTGAGGTTCACCCATCGTGGACACTGAATTTCATCCAATTCTTGTGTCTAGAACGTTAGATATCGAATATTAATTGCCCAATAAGTAATAGAATCTAAAGTTCGGCAATGCCAAACCGCCATCCTTTTTTGATTTCTGTAAATATTTCTTGCTTAATCTAGGATTTTTATTCTGCCATATATATGAAGAAATTTTAGAATCAATAATATCAAAAAAGGATTTAAGAGATGAAGATTGGTAACACCTGAAATAGATACAGAAATTTATGTAAAATAATCATCTTAATAGCATTAATTCAGCCAATCAATGATAAGGACAATGGGGATCATTTAGTAAGTAGTTGTTTAACATGATCAATTAAGGGTAAAAAGTTAACTTTAAATAGATCCTTATGCTTCTTAGTAATTTTAACACCCAAATAAGTAAAATAATCAGTAAGCAGTACAAATGGTGATTGTCTATAGATTGGACTTGCATATTTAATGGGAAAACTCACTCTTACTAAGATTCAATTTATAACCAGAAAAACTACTAAACTGAGCAAGTATTACTGTGTTGGTGTGTGGCCAAGTGGTTAAGGCGTTCGTCTAGTGATTTGAAGATCGTTAATTCGAGCCTTGGCTGAGGCAGCGTCTTGAGCAAGGCATTGCTCTGCAATGACACCGATGCCAAGCTGCATGGGTCCTAATGCCCTTCCCTTGGACAACATTGGTGGCGTGGAGAGGGGAGACTTGCAGCAAGGCAATATCAAATAGTAAAGGGCTTAAACGACAGCCCTGTCTAGTACCTCAAAAAAGCCTAAAAAAGGAGGATCTCTGATTATTGGTAAGTACAGAAGCCAAAGGTATATGATATATCAATTTAATCCAAGATATGAATTTTGGGCTAAAATTAAATTTCTCAAACATGTTAAATAAGTATTCCCATTCAACTCTATCAAACGCCTCCTCGGCATCAAGTGAAATAACACATTCTGGAGCTTTAGATGAAGAAGTATATACAATGGTCATTAACCTCCTAACATTAAAATACAAATAATGATTTTTAAGAAATCCTGTCTGGTCATCAGAGACAATTTGTGGCAATACATTTTCCAATCTAATCGCTAATATTTTGGACAAGATTTTGGAGTCCACATTCAACAAGGATATAGGTCTATATGATGCACATTTAGTGGGATCTTTATCTTTTTTTAGAAATTAAAGAAATTAGGAATTAGCAATTAAATAAAAAGGATTGTGGTAACTTACCTACAAATAAGGCATCCTTGAAGATTCTACATAACCAAGGAGAAAGTAGATTTGAAAAAGATTTAAAAATCCTATTGTATACCCATCCAGACTGGGTGCTTTACCAGAATTCATCGAAGAAATTGCTTTCTTTATTTCTTCTTCCGTAATGGGTGCATCTAGTGTTCAACATTCATTAAGTGGAAATTTACGAACATTCAATTTCCTTAAAAATTCATGCATTATGGTAGAATTGTCAGGAAATTCTGATTGGTATGAAGAGGTATAGAATCTTGAAAAGTTTTATTAATTTCGTCATAGTCAACCGTCAAAATACCATTCTGTTTACGAACTTTAATAATCTGATGTTTAGCCGAAGCAGCTTTCAATTGGTTGGCCAGTAATGTACCCAATTTATCACCTTGTATATAAAATCGACTATTAGTTTTAAGTAATTGATTTTCAATCGGCGATGTTAATAACAAGCTATGTTGCATCTGAAGTTCAACTCTCTTTTTATAAAGCTTCAGATTAGGAGCAGCAGAATATTTTTTATCAATTTCTTTAATCCTATCAACCAATGTATGTATTTCATTAATAATTTGTTTTTTCAATCCAGCAGAATATGAAATAATTTGCCCATGGATATATACTTTAAAGTATCCCATAATATCCCACTGGAAATTTCTTCCGTAAAGTTAGTTGAAAAGAAAAAGGCAATCTGTTCTTTAATAAAGTTAACAAAGCTTAAGTCCTGAAGCAGAGTAGGATTGAACCGCCATTGTCTAGCACTGAAAGTTACATCAGTTAATTTGATTGATAGTTTCAAGGGCGCATGATCAGAAACGGCGATTGCATCGTACTCACAGGCAGTAACAGACGAAACTAATCGACAGTCATTAAAAAAGTAATCAATTCTAGAGTAATTACGATAAACATGAGAAAAGAATGAGAACTCTTTATGGTTAGGATAGAAAAACCTCCAAACTTCTACAGTTCCAGAGTCAACTAAAAAGGAATTAATAAAGATAGCAGATTTGTTTGGAAGTACCTGATTGGGTGCAGACCTGTCCATCAAGGGATTCAGGCAACAGTTAAAATCTCCACCCATTATCAACGTACATTCATTTAAATTAGGAAGAGATGCAAATAAATGCTTAAAGAATTCAGGAGACTCGGTATTTGGTGCATAGATATTAACCATAACAACTTTTTGGTTATAAAGTAAACCAGTAATTAACAGAAACCTACCATTCAGGTCTGAGATTGTTTCATAGTGAAAGAATGAAATTGAAGAGTCTATAAAAATATGGACTCCTTTCACCTTAGCTTATGAGTTTGAGTGAAATTGTTTTTCCTTCCAAAACCTAAAAAAAAACACCGATTATCCTCCTTCCTCACATGAATTTCCTGGGCAAAGATAATCTGAGCATTCAATCTATGAAAAACTTTAAAAATCTTCTTCCGTTTAATCGGATGATTCAAACCATTCGTATTACATGAAACAAAGTTAATAATATTATCCATTTTACTTGAGTAAGCCATATGGTATGTAAAAGGTTAACCGTACTGCATGGGAAACTCATGAATCAGGAAAAGGGAAAAAGGTTTAAAGGGGAACAGGAAGTTATGACAATTCAGACATATTTGTAGTTTCAGATCAGCCCAGATGAAAAAGACAAATGTAGGTCCCCTACAGACAGAAACAATACATAGACAGCAGCAATACATAGAGACACCAACTAGAGAAGGAGCAGTGTTGGATCTCCTGTTAGGGAATGAGATAAGACAGGTGACGAAGGTATGTGTTGGGGAGCACTTCGGGTCCAGTGATCACAATACCATTAGTTTCAATATAATTATGGAGACGGATAGGACTGGACCTAGGGTTGAGATTTTTGATTGGAGAAAGGCTAACCTTGAGGAGATGCGAAAGGACTTAGAAGGAGTGGATTGGGACAATTTGTTTTAGGGGGAGGATGTAATAGATAAATGGAGGTCATTTAAAGGTGAAATTTTGAGGGTACAGGATCTTTATGTTCCTGTTAGGTTGAAAGGAAAGGTTGAAAGTTTGAGAGAGCCATGGTTTTCAAGGGATATTGGAAACTTGGTTTGTAAAAGAGAGGGATCTACAATAAATAGAGGCAGCTTGGAGTAAATGAGGTGCTCGAGGAATATAAAGAATGCAAAAAGAATCTTAAGAAAGAAATTAGAAAAGCTAAAAGAAGGTACGAGGCTGCTTTGGCAAGTAAGGTGAAAATAAATTCAAAGGGTTTCTACAGTTACGTTAGTGGCAAAAGGATAGTGAGGGATAAAATTGGTCCCTTGGAGAACCAGAGTGGACGGCTTTGTGCGGAGCCAAAGGAGATGGGGGAGATTTTGAACTATTTCTTTTCTTCAGTATTCACTAAGGAGAAGGATATTGAATTGTGTAAAATAAAGGAACCAAGAAGGGTCGTTATGGAAAGTATGATGATTAAAGAAGAGGAAGTACTGGCGCTTTTAAGGAATACAAAAGTGGATAAGTCTCCGGGTCCGGACAAGATATTCCTTAGGACCTTGAGGGAAGTTAGTGTGGAAATAGCAGGGGCTCTGAAAGAAATATTTTAAATGTCATTAGAAACAGGGATAGTGCCGGAGGATTGGCGTATTGCTCATGTGGTTCCATTGTTTAAAAAGGGTTCTAACAGTAAACCTAGCAATTATTGGCCTGTGAGTTTGATGTCAGTGGTGGGTAAATTGACGGAAAGTATTCTTAGAGATGGTATATGTAATTATCTGGATAGACAGGGTCTGATTAGGAACAGTCAACATGGATTTGTGCGTGGAATGACATGTTTGACAAATCTTACCGAATTTTTTGATGAGGTTACTAAGAAAGTTGACAAGGGTAAAGCAGTGGATGTTGTCTATATGGACTTTAGTAAGGCCTTTGACAAGGTTCCACACAGAAGGTTAGTTAGGAAGGTTCAATTGTTAGGCATTAATATCGAAGTAGTAAAATGGATTCAGCAGTGGCTGGATGGGAGACGCCAGAGAGTAGTGGTGGATAACTGTTTGTCAGATTGGAGGCCGGTGACTATTGGTGTGCCTCAGGGATCTGTACTGGGTCCAATGTTATCTGTCATATACATTAATGATCTAGATGATGGGGTGGTAAATTGGATGAGCAAGTATGCAGATGATACTAAGGTAGGTGGCGTTGTAGATAATGAAGTAGGTTTTCAAAGCTTGCAGAGAGATTTAGGGCAGGTAGAAGAGTGGGCTGAAAGATGGCAGATGGAGTTTAATGCTGAAAAATGTGAGGTGCTACATTTTGGTAGGACTAATCAAAATAGGACATACATGGTAAATGGTAGGGCATTGAAGAATGCAGTAGAACAGAGGGATCTAGGAATAATGGTGCATAGTTCCCTGAAGGTGGAATCTCATGTGGATAGGGTGGTAAAGAAAGCTTTTGGTATGCTGGCCTTTATTAATCAGAGCATTGTGTATAGGAGTTGGGATGTAATGTTGAAATTGTATAAGGCATTGGTAAGGCCAAATTTGGAGTACTGTCTACAGTTCTGGCCACCAAATTATAGGAAAGATGTCAATAAAATTGAGAGAGTACAGAGGAGGTTTACTAAAATGTTGCCTGGGTTTCATCTCCTAAGTTACAGAGAAAGGTTGAACAAGTTAGGTCTTTATTCTTTGGAGCATAGAAGGTTGAGGGGGGACTCGATAGAGGTGTTTAAAATTATGAGGGGGATTGATAAAATTGACGTGGATAGGCTTTTTCCATTGAGAATGAGGGATATACAAACAAGGGGACATGAGTTGAGAGTTAATGGGCAAAAGTTTAGGGGTAACATGAGGGGGAACTTCTTTACTCAAGAGAGTGGTAGCTGTGTGCAACAAGCTCCAGCTGAAGTGGTTGAGGCAGGTTCGATGTTGTCATTTAAAGTTAAATTGGATAGATATATGGACAGGAAAGGAATGGAGGGTTATGGGCTGAGTGCAGGTCTGTGGGACTAGGTGAGAGGAAGAGTGCGGCACGGACTAGAAGGGTCGAGATGGCCTGTTTCTGTGCTGTAATTGTTATATGGTTATTTAGTTATATCTCTGTACAATATGTATGAATGAATTTCTGAAGATATCACAAACTGATGAGAAAGAGACTGCGGTTATATATATTCCAGATTGTTGAACAATATTGAAAATGGTCTCTTGGGAAGTTTTAGGTGAACTTGATAAAAAAAATTCCTTGGTGTTTTGCTGTGGCTACTTGCACGGAATTCCACTTATCAAATGGCCCCACATGTACTGACAAGAATGCATACCATTGTAAACCATAGTTGCAAGGACAGTAAAATTGAATTATCAATGGACTATCCAACTTTGAGCCATGTCGGTGCTGAAAAAGGCTGTATTCTTCTATGTGAACAATATTGCGGGAGTCTAAAATGTAAGCACAAGACCAGTTTGTGGAGCACCTACACTCAATGGTCATGCTGACCTCCTGTTGTCTGCCATTTCAGTTCCTAATCACACTCCGAGGGTGAGGCCAAATGCAAGCTAGAGTGACAAGTCCTTATATTCCCCCTGGGTTGTTTATGAGCCAATAATATAAGGTTTCCAATTTCAGGTGACCCTCACCGAATGTTCCTTTTTCCCTTCTTCTGATGCACACAGGTTTTCGCAGCTTCCTCTCTCCTAAACTTAGTTATATTCCTCTCTCCACGTGGTTTCATTTGTCACCTTATGCTTCCTGGGTCCCCTTATCCCCTCACATTTTTGTTTCCATCCATCCATCCCTTAATTACTGCTTTCCTTACGTATCTGATTCCTGCATTTGCAACCTCCTGTGCTTCTACTTACTATCTTCCAGCTTGTGTCTCTACCTCCACCCTTCCCTCTCCACACACGGCTCCATCTGCTCCCCTCAAGCTGTTCTTTCTCTCTTTATCGCACAGTCACTGTCTCCCAATTCCATTCCTCCTCCTCCTTCACTTGCTCAAACTGCCCATCATTCTCTTCTCCCTGATCACCTATCCACCTATCACCCGCCAGCTTTTGCCTTGTCTCCCCTCACCTATTTACAGTACCCACCACCCCCTCTATTCTCAGTGTTGATACAGGATCTTGACCCAAAACATCAACCACCGCTTTGCTTCCACAAATTTTGCCTGACCCCCTGAATTACTCCAGCAGTTTGGTTTTGGCTCGTGAGAATCTAAGCAGAGTTTTGACAAAAGATCACTGACATAATGAAGATGACCTGTTTAAAGATGTCTTGCAGAAACTGGAAGAGTTTTTTGTTCCAAAGCCATTAGCAATGAAAGCCCTTGCTATGTTTGGAACATGAAGCTAGAAGCAGAATGGAACAACCAATCTTTGCATTGCAACTTTGATGTGTTATTCAGAATATGTTTTTTGCAAGTTGAGTTTCTGTGTTGATTGGTACTTGAAAGTGTTGAACAAGACTCAATTCTGTACTTACAAAATTTAAAATAGCAAGGGGTAAATTGCAGTGGCCCACAACCACAGAGCTAAAACAAGATCTGGGCTACAAATGTGAACCTGAAGACAGCTGATGAGAACAATTTAAGTCACATACTATCATTGCAATAGTGATCATTCATGATAGCCTTGTCAGTTTAGAACTGCCATGTGGCAAATTAGAAAATCACATTTTCAGAACACGCAAAACCAACACCAAACCAGGCAACAAAAAAATTTCAGTGGCAATTTAACAACAGAAAAGAGGATCTCACAGCTTGTAAGTTATTGTCACAGAGTCATAAAACGCTACGGCCCAAAAACAGGCCCTTCAGCCCATGTCGTTCACTCTGAACTATGACCTTGCTTCGTCCCATTGATCCGCAGCTGGTGTATAGCCCAGTACACCCCTCCCATCTATGAACTTATCCAAGCTGCTTTAAAATTTGCAATCGAACTCACATCCACCATTACTGCTGCCAGCTCATTCCACTCACACAACGTTCTGAGTGAAGAAATTCCTCTCGGGTTCCCTTTAAATGTATCACCTTTCACTCTAACCTATGATCTCTAGCTCTATTCTGATTCAACCTTAGAGATAAAAGCCTGCCCCTCATAATTCTGCACACCTCTAAAGCATCCTCCCTCATTCCTTTTCGTTTCAGGGAATAAAGTCTTAACCTATTCAATCTATAACTCAAATCCTCAAATCCTGGCAAAATCCTTGTAAATTTTCTCTGTACTTTTTCATTCTTATCAATAGCTTTACTGCAGGTAGGTGACCAGAACTGCACACCACATTCCACATTTGGCCTCACCAACATCTTACACAACTTCAACATAATATCCCAACTCCTGAACTCAATGACAAAGAAGAGAGAATCTGCAGATGCTAGAAATCGAGCAACGCACACAAAATGCTGGAGGAACTCAGTAGGCCAGACAGCATCTATGGAAAAGAGAACAGTCAACATTTTGGGCCGAAACCCTTCAGCAGAAACAAGTAAGTTCTGCCTGGCCTGCTAAGTTCCTCCAACATTTTGTGTCCTGTACTCAATGCTTTGTTTTACTACGACCATTGCGAACCTATTTGCCTGAGATGGCACTTTCAAGGAATTATGGATCTGAATTTCCAGACTCCTCTGTTCTACTGCAGTGCTCAGTGCCCTACTGCCTCACTGTGTAAGATCTGCCCTGATTTGTCCTTCCAGAGTGTCCAACCTCACACTTGCCTGCATTAAATTGCATCTGCCATCTGCCATTTTGCCCACTGGTCCAGGTCATGCTGCAAGCTTTAAGAGGCTTCCTCACTGTTGACTATGCCCCAATCTTGGAGCAATCTGCATATTTATTGATCCAGTTTACCACATTGTCATCCAAATTAGATGGCAGATGACAGCAGACCTACCACTGATCTCTACGGTACACAGTAGACACAAGCCTGCAGTCGGAGAGGAACCCGTCTATCACCACTCTCTAGCTTCTCCTGTTAAGCCAACATTGAATCCATTTACTACTTCATCCTGAATCCCAAGCGACTGAACCCTCTTGACCAACCTCACACACAGGGCTTTGTCAGAGGCCTTAACTTTGTACGTCCACTGCCTTTCCTCCATCAGCATTCCTTGTAACCTCCTTGAAAAACTCTATAAAATTGGTTAGATATAACCTATCTTGCACAAACCCAGTTGATACCCTATCTATCCAGGTTTTGTCTGACAGTGAAGAACTGGGATCATATGGAGTCTACACCACAAGCAAAATGATTTTCAAGTGGAGGTATTAATTAAAATCATTGAGTTGCACACTAATCAACACTGTTACAAATGCCTCATTGCACATTAAGGTACTTAACTTCCAAGATCCATCAGAGAAAAATATGAAACAATTAGTTCACCAATTAATTTTCCCTACTTATGGCTTTTGGTTGTTTTTATTTCTCTCTGTTATTTTTAATGGTTTTGGATTAAAGAAATGTTGACATTCCTGCACATCTCTTTGTTTTAGACTCTCACAAGCAGGGAGACCACAAACTAAGAATATAATATCTGCAACACCTCACCTGCGCTGATGAGATCTTACAAATAATATGGCAAACAGAACACATTTGTACTTATGAGAGACAACTAAGATAAATTGAAAGAATGCTTTCAATTTCGATGCTTCAAAATTATAGAGTAGATGTGGAGAGGATGTTTCCTATGGTGACAGAGCCTAGGAACAAAGGACACAGCCTCAGAATTGAGGTGTTCTTTTAGAACGGAGATGAGGAGAAATTTCCTTGTCCAGAGTGGTGAATCTATGGAATTCATTGCCACAGGCAGCTGTGGAGGCCAAGTCTTTTTGTATATTTAAGGCAGAGGCCTACAGTTCCTTGACAGGTCAGGGCATGAACGGATATGGGTAGAGGGCAGGATATTGGGGCTGTGAGGAAAAATGGATCAGCCATGATGAAATGGTGGAGCAGAGTCAATGGGCCAAATGGCCCAATTCTGCTCCTGTATCTCATGGTCTTAAAATAGTACAATAATACATTGTTGGTAGGGTACGGCGATTTGTCTGAGGCTGCAAGCAATGCACACATTTGTATTGGGACATTTGCATAGTTGGTCTAAAGTTTAGCCATACCAATCCAGTGCCCTATAAAATGTCAAGCTCAGAAGAATCTGGATCACTTCAAACAAAGTGCTGTGCTTGGGTAACTGACCAAAGTGAGCAGGCTATAGCCAGCTGTGTCTGTGCCTCAGAGGGCAAACAGTGCAGATGTGTAAAAACCAGTCACACTAAATGCAAGTCATTCATTATGGATCCACTTGACCCTTAGCAAAAACCTAAAAATAAGACTTGCCAGAAAAAAGATATTCATAAAATATTGGATCTCTCCAATTACAATGCAAAAATGAACATTGGCAATGATAGTCAGTGGTACCTAGCACACAGAGTTCTATTCATAATCAAGGCTACCATATGCAGTTGTGTTTTCATCCAAGCTTTTCCAGGCCATAATGGATCACTCGCTGTATATACAAGATGATCTGTTGATTTCCAATTTTAAGTTTGGACATAGTATTCATATGATTTTTTATGCATAATCCGAAGTTGAAATGAAGTAAATGCATTTTTACAAGAACTTTGGTTCAAACATTGATGGTAATGACCTTCACCAAGGCACTAAAAGTCTAAAAATATCACAGCGTTTGGGTTGTTCTAGGGGATGATGCTGGATTTTGCACAGCTCCTTCCAGATGCAGTGGTAGTGCTCAGAGCAGTGTTTCACTTGTTCAAAAAGAATCTTAATGCACGTGGAGCAAGAAATAACAAAGTGTGTTTGATGAATACGATATTTGCAAGTGAAGGTCTCCTAATTGATTATAATGGCATTGAGTCAGGAACCAAAATATTTGATTAATTTTTACCAGTCAGATCCCCTTCCTTAATAATAGATGATAAGCCACTTCATGAGATACTATCAAATCAGCAAGTGACTGGCAGAATCAGGAATGCAAAGAAAAATAATCATTTCATTACAGAGTGACCACTGGTACAAGCGTTACGAGCACAATAGTTTTGCAGATGCTTTATTTGACTACTACAGTAAAACCCAGATGGTGTTATATGACTTACAGTTGCTGTTCATGTAAAAGAAAAAACTAGCTATCATTATGAAAATGTTTATTTTGGCAAACTATCATTCCATTTAAAGTGTAAAGTAAGTATAAATGAACTTTAACAAAAAATGGGAATAATATGATGTTTCCAGATGTGGACCAATTTTGGTGGGCGTACTATAATCCTGTTGGATGGAAGAGTCTTGTGATATCTTGCTTTGTAATAATACAGACTGTAGCAGAAGTTTGAAGGTTGAACATGTATGTACATGAAGTGTACTACATTACAAATAAACTACTACTTCTTTTGATATATACACATTCTGCTTACAGCACATCTGAAGACTGCACAGGAAGAAACTGAAAGAAGACTAGTTGAAATACTGGCATAAAGCCAGCAGTAAGACTGAAGTATCTCATGTTTCTTTGGCTGCTAAAAATCAAGTGGTGTACTGAGCTCTTCAGACCTGTGTAGGAAGCCATGGGACGTTGGGCTTTGAGGTTTATAGTGCACCTGAACTGGTTACTTGCTGTTTAACAAACGTTGTTTATCACTTAAGAGTTCCTTCTGTTTTTTCTCGTGGCCCACTCTTTGTACTGCTCTCCTGGTGCTTTCTGTTTAAATTTATTAAGTTTATCTTAATAGGTCCAGGGATTCGGTGTTGCTTGCATTATCTCAGTGGACTCCTGACTAGCGCTAATCACAGGGTCCTAGTTTTGAGAATGTTACGTCTCACAGTGTCGCTCAGCTGAGCCACCGATGTTCTGTTGGAATTCTTATGAATAAACTCTACATCAGAGTCTGTCTTTCCTTTGCACTTGTGTTCCGACATCGCTAACACACAAGGTGACAAGTGGTAGTTACCTAAAGCCTATTGTCTCAGAATGTCGGCAATTGCATCACACACTCTGGTACCACAAGCAGGTTAGCAAATTCCTTAGTTACGTTTTGGTGATATCACCTGATGTTTTTTCCCAAAGGTCACTCATTGGCTGATAATTAAATAGACTATATATTTCATGGTGCTGCTTTTGATCAATAAAAGCCTTCTTGCCTTTGCATTCAGCATTTTCTTCCACTTGCTTTCTGTGTTGAATACTCAATGATGGTTTAAGATGGCCTCCATTGGCATCCTAATGAATTGAACTCAAATTCTTGGCAGAATCAGAGTGGAAATCTATTAGTGACCTTTATACCACAGATCTTAGCAATCCAAGGGTTTTCAGCCTCTATACCTTTTGAATATTAGCCCTTAAACTGCTGGAATATTCAAGAGGGTACTACCTTGGATTAACATGGTTTGCTTCTTTATTTCTGTGTAATAATGCTGAAAATAATATTATTGTCATGATGATACATCGACCATGTTAAGAAAAGCTTTATCGATGCACGAGAGAGTAGTGTGTATAACACTAGACTGATAATTCATATGCCTGGAACAAAAGATTCAGACAATGTGAACTAGAATCCCACCAATGGAAGTTGACAATTAATTCAGCACTCATTGCCTCAAAATAAAATGAATTGGTGGCAGACAGAAGTGACCTTGAAGGAGTCAGGTTGCTCATAAAATCTAACTGGCTCACAGGAAATAAACTTTTCATCCTTAATTGGTCAGCTTTCGAATGTAACACCAGTCCTCTCAGTGTGCTTTTATCATCTTTGCAAAGCAACAAGTGATGGAGTACTGTATAAATGCTGTTTTTGCATCTTGAACATGCATAATTTTAGCAAAATACCAACATTTCTATACTTGTTCGGAGGTCTCAAATTTGCTTCATTTTTTAAAAATTCTGTGGTGTTTATTCAGTTTGCAGTTAAGACTTTTCTTCCTGCCTAATCCAAAATCCTTAGTTTTGTTCCTTTCTGCAGAATGATGTGAGCTGGAAAGGGGTCCTTAACATCCAGTCACCTGAACAGCTGAATTTATAAGATAAAGTGGAAAGGTTAAACCAAAGAGAGATCTGCCAAATGAATAGACACATCAGTCAGTGTGCTTAGATTAGCACGCTCATGTATGGTTCACCAAAAGACATTATGACAGGAGTAGTTTCTGCACGAAATCATTTTCTTAAGGATAAAAACACCAATCTAGAGAGAAGTAGATATTAATGCATGCAGAAATATGCTTTATGCTTTTTTTAGTTAGGAAGTAAGGCAGATTATAGCAGTTTTAATGCTTAAGGGATATTTGCTGATACAGTCCTCACATATGGTGCATCAGAAAATTGCAATATTCCCTGCTGCGATGTTCCAAGGACTGTTTGCAGTATTAAAAGTAGCACACAGTACGAAAAGACTTGAAAAATCTCCCCTTGAGGACTCACAGTGTGACAAAGCAAAGTGAAATAAGTCAAGGTGATGTGAAATCTGTATTAAGATTCAACAGCTAATTTATTTTCTTTGAAGAGAAATAAATACCTCTACATCCATTGCTGGATATTTCCTGCCTTTGCTTTTACCCAGACACTTTGTCTTTCCTCCTTCAAGCAACTGGCACCAGAAGCCTTTTTGTGGGTCAAACCTAGAATACATAAGGCACTTGCTTAACCATTTGCTACCATTATTAATTATACCGATGGAATGTCCACAATCGTTCTATTGACAATAACAGCTAATAGAACAGCAAATTACTTCAACACAACAGGTAATTGAATCTCTATTTGGTATATGCTATCACTGCTTACTGCATTTCATATTTCATTTTAATTTACACAAAAGAAGCATTTCTTTTGAAAAGAATCTTTATGGGAAATATTCTCTCCACAAGGTATTTAACTGTTTCACAATGAGAGTTCTGCTTAATGATTTCAATCTCCAATCTTTTTATTGGACTGTTTCTACTTTATCAAAACCCACATGTATATTAAATATCAATATTCTAAATTAAAATAATGTGTAGAAAATAAACAATTCCTGTAAACATTCACCTTAAGACATAGGAGCAGAATTAGACAATTTGGTCCATCTTAGCTCTGCAAGCGTGACAAGTGCTATATCTTCCCCTACACCTCCTCCCTCAGGGCCCCAAACAGTCCTTACAGGTGAGGCAACATTTCACCTACAATTCTGCTGATGTCACCAATTGTTTTTGGTATACCTAGTGTGGTCTCCTCTACATTGGTGAGAAGTGACTCAGATTGAGGGATCGCTTTGTCAAGCAGCTTTGCTCTGTCTGCCTCAAAAGGCAGGATCTCCCTGTGGCTACTCATTTCAATTCTACTTCCCATTTTCATTCTGACATGCCTCCTCTACTGCCACAATAGGCCACACTCAGAATGGATAAGCACAACCTCATATTCTGTATGTGTAGTCTGTAACCAGATGGCACGGACATCGAATTCCCCAACTTCCAGCAATTTCTTCCCTCTCCTTCCTTCTCTCTGTTTCCATTCCTCATCCTGGTTATCCTCTCACTCCTTCTCCTCACCTGTCCTTCATCTCTCTCTGGTTCCTCTCATCCTTCCCTTTCTTCCATGGTCCACTGTCCTCTCCTAACAGATTCCTTTACCACTCCCAGCCATCACCTCCTAATTTCTTACTTCGTACACCCTCCCCACTCACTCACTCACCTTTGACCTCACCCGGTTTCACCTATCACCTGTCAGCTGGTACTCCTTTCCCTCCCCCGCCTTATTCTGGCTTCTGACACCTTCCTTTCCAATCCTGCTGAAGGGTCTTGGCCAGAAATATTGACTGTTGATTCCCCTCCATAGATGCTGCCAAACTTGCGAAGTTCCTCCAGTATTTTGTATGTGTTGCCTCACATTTATAATGTTTGGAGAAACATACCTCTACATATTTAATCGTCGTCCTGCTAAAAATCACTTCTACTTGTTAATCTGAATCTTTCAAACTGTATTCTCCTTCAGAGCTTACTCTCCAAAGATTTTCTTTTCCTCTTCAAAATTTTAGATGACAATTTCAATAGCTAAGGTAGAGTTTATATTGTAATATTTAGATTAGAATGCTTGTGAGTGCCCTGCTCTTTTATGTGGTGGGGTGAGGGTAACACCTTTAATTCTGTGTAAACTAATGACAGCTAGGTTGTTAACCTTGGATATGCTGGCATCCAGGTTCATAAGGAATCAAACTCAATGGACTGCCTGATGGACAGACATCATTTCTCACACACTTCAATCCAAAACCCAAGATGAAAAGACTTAACAATGGAATCATGGTTTGAAAAGAAACTTGTTTTGCTTTACAAACTGATGATTTTGGTAGGAATGAATTGCAAAAAGTGATGTTCATTGGGACAGTGTTAACTCCTTATCCTCAGATTTATGACAGAGATGAAAATGAGACCCTGCAGAACACTTGGATCAGGAAGGATCAAACACAGAAAGCATTGCATGGAATCAAAATGTAATTCCTGTCAATGTTTGCTAAGGGAGCACATAAATCTTTGATTCTTTCTTAATGATAGCTTGCTTTAAGAATTCAGTTTCAGTAAATGATGTACATTTACTGCTGCACAGTTGCAGTGTGCCCCAATGCAGGTATGAGAATGACATCTCATCTTCTGAATGCCATGTGGCAGACTTCTAGATTCAACAGTGAAGTTTCCAACTTTAGATAGCCTCCTCATTCTATCATGACTGGCTATCTGAGCCACTCATCCACCTGTGATTGTAGCTGAGTTTTTCTCTATGCTCATGGCTTGCTGGACATGCCCCAAATCCCTGCTTTCAGGAACACATTACCACAGACAAAGAAGAAGAACGTGTTGGTGATTACTGCACGAATTTAAGTGGTCTTACCCTTTCAGAGATATTCCCGACATTCTACCCATCCCTCCCCCATCTTCACTGCTAAGGAAAACAGACCTGCTTTCTCTCTTTTCCAGTTTTGTCAAAGGGTTAATTCTGCTTCACTTTTCATAAATGCTGCCTGACTTGCTGAGGGTTTCTATTTTTTTCTGTTTTAATTTCAGCAAACCAGTCCGATGATTCATTAAGTGGCCATTTCATTGGGTGAAATATCAGTGGGGGCTGTGAGAAGCCAGTCTGAAGAATATGATTTATTTTCCAGACATTAAATCACAAGATACAAATGATATCATACATCCATTTTGCTGGCATTTATTGTACTCTGTGAAGTGGAATAGACCGAGGATTACGTGCGCGATGTGGAACCCAGTGCAGTGCAAGATCAAAACTACAATATAGATACAATATTTATTTATTAAAGCTGCAAACATATCATAAGCTTACGTCAGAGCTTGAGAATAATTGTAGAACTGGGAAACACCGAGGAATTTCTGCACTTCATCCATTACAGCAGCAGGGTCAGTTCTCAGCTTGTGCCCATCGATAATGTGTAACTAAAACCAGTTTAAACCAGATATTGTTACTAGACAATGAACAACTGAAGCAATAGCACAAGAATAAAGCTCAAAGTTAAAAGTAAACTTTATTTTCAAAGTACGGACATATATGTCACCATATACTACGCTGAGATTCACTTCCTTGCAGGCATTCATAGTAGAACAAATACAATAGCATCAAAGATTTCAGCACACAAACAAAGCGAGAGTTAAAATAAAAAGAAACAACAGCTATCCACATCTATCTGTCCGGCACTTGGTAGCATTTTTAGTGGGCTGTCTCACACTATGTGAGGGAGTTGATAAAGTGTGCTAAGATTTGAGCAGTTATGCTATCGTAGGTTTGATTTCCCATTGGCAAGCAGCAGTGATATACTGCTACAGGTTTGACAAAAAAAAATCAGTTGCTCCCAATTCCAAACAGCCGTTTTTTTCCCAGATGCAAGAGCAGCTAATTTAAATTTATGTAATCTCTACAAAAACAGACACCACTCAAAGAAGCCACAATACAGACTATCAAGGACACGTGCTGGATGTTCCAACCATAATTATTCCAACATACATTTTGCCCGATGCCAGCCCCCTAGGCCTGAGTCGATGTAGTAGTGCATTTTGGAAATTTTTCATTGTTGCCTTAAAGATGTCAAAGGTTGTTAAAATGGTTATTGCACTATTTTCTTCCTTGCAAACAAGATACATATCTAGTTTTCCTTTGATATAAAGTATATTTTGGCTACATCCACACTAGACCGGATAATTTTGAGAACGCCGGTTTCGCGTAAAAACGATAGGCGTCCACACCAGCTGTTTTTGAAAATACTTCTGTCCACATTAAAACGGGTATTTGGGTGAATATCCTCCTGTTGGGCACGTGCAGGACACATCTACAGAAAACAAGCAAAGAGGAAATGGTATGCTATTTCCATTTCCGCAGCGGCGTTGTGCTATTTCCATTGGTCAACAATTAGAGTACCTACAATAACAGCAAAAGAAAGTTTTCAACAATGTCTTCGAGGAATACAAAGAAAACCTCCGCTGGAAGAAGCAGACTGGACTTCTTCGTTTGGATGGACGATGAAGTCTAGCTGTTTCTGTGAGTTATAAACGACTACAAAGTCAGCAAAGCAGTGGAGAACGTGGGACTGGGAGTCGTGCCAAACCAAATACAACGACATCCTCGACCACTATAAAGAACGCTATATGCGTTCAAGAGAACAATGAAATGCCGCGCTGCTGCCACCATCTGTTCTGGCACGTCATGACAGTGTTTTAACAAGTTCCGGCACACACTACACTGCCCGACCGGCGTTTTCAGATTTACACACTCTGCAGAGCATTTTAGAAAAGCTCCGTTTTCAGAGGAGGAAAACACCGTTTCAGTGTGGATGGAGGGTCAAAATGAAGAGAAAAAGCTTCGGTTACAGATTTATCTGGTCTAGTGTGGACGTAGCCTTTGTTTGTCCCTTAATGTAAAAATGCCACAGTGGCAGTTAACTGTGACAAAGGTGTGTTGTCATGTGGTTTCACAGTATGGCCTTGGGATACAAACTTCCCAAATCATAAAATTACAACTGGAAAATTATCAATGGGATTTGCCAGACCAACTGTTATTTTGAAATGTTAAAGTCAGCTTTCCTTTTGCATCACTGATATTATCAAATGTAGGACAATAAGATCATAAGATATAGGAGCAGAATTAGGCCATTTGGCCCATCAAGTCTGCTCCACTATTTCATCATGGGTGATCCATTTTCCCTCTTAGCCTCAGTCTCCCACCTTCTCCCCGTATCCCTTCCTGCACTGACTATTCAAGAATCTATCAACCTCTGCCTTCAATACACCCAATGTCTTAGCCTCAACAGCTGCCTATGGCAATGAATTCCACAGATTCACTTCTCTCTGGCTAAAGAAATTCCTCCACATCTCCATTCTAAAAGGACGCCCCCTATTCTGAGGTTGTGTCCTCTGGTCTTAGACTCTCCCACCATAGGAAACATCCTCTCCACATCCACTTTATCAAGGCCTTTCAACATTCGATAGGTTTCAATGAGATCCCCCTCATTCTTCTGAATTCTAGTGAGTGGAGGCCCAGAGCCATTGAATGCTCCTCATATGACAAGCCTTTCAATCCTCGAATCATTTTCGTGAACCTCCTTTGAACCCTCTCTGTGATATTATCTGTACAAATCTCGATCTGGCCATGGACAGGCATTGATTTGACTCCTTGAAGAAGTGTGGCCTGAGTAGGTAAATATAATCTCACTTGGTTTTCTCATGCAGCAGCAGTTATAAAATTAGTAACTTTCATGTGTTTGTACTATAATCAGAGACAACTCAGAAGAAATTCTCTGGATAGAAAGGAAGGCTTATCACTAACATTAAACCTGTTCTTGAGAGGATATTCCTACATGGAGCATACCCACACTTGTCTCCAGCTGTTTCTTGCCTGGTTGACATTAGTGTATTTAAATGCTTCCTCAACAGCAATGCTTAGTTGACATATTTTAAACCAGCTCCCACTGTGAAATCTGGAAGGCTGATTTAAAATTGCTTGTAACAGCAGAGGTAACCATCTCATGGCGGAGGTAATTGCTGATGGCCACAAAAGGTGACTGGCCTTTTCAGCACATTGGGTGCCATGAGGACTTCATTTCCTGCCCCTCAAGAACAACTCAGTGTTTCCTAGCCTGTTCCAAAATCATCCCATTCCTGATGCCTCTGAACACCCCTCGCCCACACTTCCCATTCCCCTATCCTCTCCCACAAGTGACAGTACTCATCCAGCCCCAAACTCCCTTGCCCACCTTTGACCAGGGGCTTTCTTTGGGCATTGTCTGTACATGTCCTTGGTTATGAGCTGCTGCTGTTAGTATGTCCCTTTGACCACTGCACTTGTTGCCACTGAGTCTGTCTGCAGTGTAGG
Source organism: Mobula birostris (assembly GCF_030028105.1). Lineage (NCBI taxonomy): Eukaryota > Metazoa > Chordata > Chondrichthyes > Myliobatiformes > Myliobatidae > Mobula > Mobula birostris. The sequence goes on from NC_092372.1 coordinate 106,432,671, forward strand.
AGTACTAACGCAAAAAAATAAGAGTGTGGTCCTACAACTCACTGCAGGTGAATCCATGTGGGCCCACCATCCCGGGTACCTGAATTTTATGATTTTCTCCTCATTCTCTCTGCCTTTCCATAAATACTGGGGCTATGAATGATACTGTATATACATCGCAGGGCCAAAGTGAATGTTTACTCTGAGTGAAAATCCCCAACAAGTTCAGTAAAACTTGGTGGAAGCAGTGTAACTGGCCTGAAGTTTCACCCTCATACTACATGTCCCACCTAAGAAGGAAGGCAGAGGGTTGGGACATGGAAGATTGAGTGTCATCCAGCTTCTTCCAAGTTCTCTTCCTGCCAAGGTAAACAAGGGCCAGGATTGATGGCCATTAAAGGGAGTGCTCTGGTATTACTATCCCAGCACTTCTACCTGCCAGGGCGATTTGAGATAGCAAGAAAAAAATCAACATCAAACTTAATAAAATGTACAGAGACTTTAAAGACATCACATAAACTACTAGAACAGTTGTTTTTTTGTCTGTTTAAGTGCTCACCTGACTTGCAGGGTAGTATGTTAGCCACCTCTCGACATGAACTGCATACCAACCAGGTACCAGGCACCGATTATGAAGGGCCCGAAGTTCAGGAATGGCTCGTCGGCCTGCCGTGATCACCTCATAAAAACTGTAGCGTAGAGCTGCTGGATCTTCGTGGGCTCGCTGGTGCTGTGTGCATCACAAGAAACAGAGAATCCAGTAGGTTTCCTGCAAACCTAACTAAACAGAGGACTTTATGCTTAAGCAAGCTGAATGGTCAGGATTACCTGGTACCAGGAGTAAGCCCGATCTGAAGGGTTGATGAGAATAGTAATTATCTTCACCTTTGGCAAGAGGGCAGCAGCTCGCTTTGGGGCATCCTCAGAGTGAAAGTAGTTTGCACTCTTCTCAAACAAGAAGTCTGTGGTCACATTGGAAGGCATAGGAAAAAAATTCATGTACCTACATAAATAAATGAGAGGTAAGATCTCATTACTTGGAATGTACATGTCAACAGATGCAAAACAGACAAACAGTAAAGATTTATGTGCTTAACCATCCCAAAGATAACAAGGTGTTTTGCTGAGATTGACAGACTATTCATGAATTATCATGGCTGGTTTATAACACATATGACCATTAAACATGGGAGTAGATTTAGCCCATTGAGTCTGCTCTGCCACTCCATCACGGCTGATTTATAATTCCTCTCAACCCCATTCTCCTGCCTTCTCCCCGTAACCTTTGACTAATCAAGAATCTATCAACCTCTGCTTTAAATGTACTCAATTACTGGCCTCCTCAGCCATCCATGGCAATGAATTCCACAGATTCACCACCCTCAGGCTAAAGAACTCCCTCCTCATTGCTGTTTCAATATTTGATAGGTTTCAATGAGATCCTCCCTCTTTCTTGTAAATTCCAGTGAGTACAGGCTCAGAGCTATCAAATACTCCTCATCCGTTATCCCTTTCATTCCTGAAATCATCCTCGTGAACCTCTTCTTCCGGACCCTCTCCAATGCAAACATGTTCTTTCTTAGATAAGGGGTCCAAAACTGCTCCTAATACTCTGAGTGCAGTCTGATCAATGCCTTATAAATCCTTTGCATTATATCTCTGCTCTTACACTCTAGTCCTCTCAAAATGAATGCTAACATTGCATTTGCCTTCCTTACCATTGACTCAACCTACAAGTTAACCAGTTACCTCTTTCAGAACCCTGGGGTCTAGTCCATCTGGTCCAGATGACTTATGTACCTTCAGGCATTTCTGCTTCCTAAGCATCTTCTCCTTAGTAATAACAACTACAGTTACCCCCATAAGCCTCTTGAATTTCTGGCATACCATTAGTATCTTCCACAGTGAAGACTGATGTAAAATATTCATTAAGTTTGTCTGCCACTTCTTTGTCTCCCATTAATACCTCTTCACCATGATATTCCAGTGGTCTGATGTCCACTCTCATTTCTCTTTTATTCTTTACATATTGGAAAAAATATTTATATTATTGACCAGCTTACCTTCATATTTCATATTTTCTCTCCTTATGGCTTTTTAGTTGCCTTCTGCTGTTTATAAAAGCGAGCCAGTCTTCTAACTTCCCACTAACGTTTGCTATATTATATACACTCTCTTTTGCTTTTATGCTGTCTTTGACTTCCTTTGTTAGCCATGGTTGCCTCATCCTCCCTTTTGGATACTTCTTTGGGATGTATCTATCCTGCAGCGACCGAATTGCTCCCAAAAACTCCAGCTACTGTTATCCCCGATACTGTTCCCTTCCAATCACCTTTGGTCAGATCCTCTCTCTGATGCCTCTGTAATTCGCTTTACTCCACTGTAATACTGATACATCTGACTTTATTGTCTCCCTCTCAAACTGCAGGGTGAATTCTATCACATTACGATTACTGAAGTAAACCAAAATAAATGTTTCCACAGAATTTGGTACAACAAATTTGGACAGACTATAGTGGTTTTTGATTACAGACTGATACACTCAAAAATGACTTCCCTGAAGTCTGTTTTGAGGATAAATGAGGACTTGATACAAAGCAATTGGATTCATTTTAGTGAGAACCAGTGAGAAAGCAACTCATAATATCTATTGATGCAGCTCTATGTGGGATTATCACTACTTAAAGAAAGTTAAAACTAGAATAATTTTGACAATAAGTGACCAAATGCCAAATACTTTGAGCCAATGTCATCCTGAACATCTTTTGTACCAGAAACAAAGTCCCTGGGTTTGTCAGATTGGAGTCGAGTGTAAGAATGCACATTTCAATGGGAGCCAAATATACCAAAACTTAGCCAGTCAACCGATTGCTGTTGGGAAACGGAATGGGTGAAATGTCTGTCCACTCCATGCTTGTCCTTTTATACCAGAGGAAATGAGGGCAAAGGAATGGCCTCAGCTATGGAACACCCTAACTTCATGGTCTCAGATTCCAGATTTCATACAGGCCTTAACTACGCGGCCAGAATACCTGCCAGAAACAAATGGAAGTTTCATTAATACATGTAAATCAGAGAGGTCATTAAGCTGGAAAAAGTGCAAAGTTGATTTACTAGAATATTGCTAGGACTCAAGGGCTAGTGTTATAGAAAGATGTTGGGCAGGCTACGACTTTATTCCCTGGAGTGTAGGGCACTGAGCTGTGATCTTATAGAGGAGTATAAAAACCTGAGGGGCAGGGATGGGGAGAATGGTTACAGCCTTTTTCCAGAGTGGGGAATCAAATATTTGTGGAAATACTTAAAGGGGATCTGAGGAGTAAATTCTTGACACAAAGGTGAATCACATATGAAATGAGTTAGCGGATGAAATGGCGGAGGCAGATCCAATTTTAAACCTTTGGGATTTGTATGTGGATATGACAGGTTTGGAAGAATATAGATCAAATGCAGGCAAATGGGCGTGTTGGATGTCATGGATGAGTTCAGCTATTTTTTTATGCATTACTACAGCAAAATTATTGTTCATTTTAATTCGTGTTATTATGAACAGCTCTTCATTATTTCCACAACTTTTTGTTTGAGATGTAACCAATTACATAGGATGAGGAGGGACATTAGATGGTGCTGAGAGGAAGCTGCAAAGAGACATGACATAATAACTGCCTTTGTACTGCTGGAGATGTTGTAGAACTTTCCTGCTGATGAATGCTCCATCATATCAATTCCATATGCTCCATTAAGATACTGCCTGTGCCTTGGTCAAATCTGACTAAGCTGGTGTATGTGAGCTGATTGCAAGTTACTAGATCTGAATTAGCACTTATTCAATGTGTGTGACCTCATCCAGTAACACGATGGGCTCTACTGAAAACCAAGGATTTAGAAGTAATTTAAAATGTGCTCCCTGTATCACCGTATTGTCCATTTTGCACCATCCCTTGAGGGCCTCAATATACAGTATCTTCAGCTTTCAAAGCACATAGTTCGTGCTGAAGTTGACCAATCCAATGGATTTCCTTGAGCTCAAAACTGCTGATAGGCTGGGGAAGCAGAGTGGTTGAGCCTAAATACACTCTGCAGAAATCAAGCTAAATGAGCAAATTAATAGAATACTAACCTTGCAAAAGCTGGAACAAATGGATTTGATTATGGCTGTAGAGTGATGTTTGAAGTAATGTAAGTTGTTGCAGGCAGGATTAATCATTGGATGAATTAGTTTTGCTTCCTGAAAAATAAGTTACTTTTCCAATACACCTAGGCTCGTTTGAATATAGAACATAGAACAGTACAGCACAGTACAGGCCCTTCGGCCCACAATGTTGTGCCGACCCTTAAACCCTGCCTCCCATATAAGCCCCCACCTTAAATTCCTCCATATACCTGTCTAGTAGTCTCTTAAATTTCACTAGTGTATCTGCCTCCACCACTGACTCAGGCAGTGCATTCCACGCACCAACCACTCTCTGAGTAAAGAAACCTTCCTCCAATATCCCCCTTGAACTTCCCACCCCTTACCTTAAAGCCATGTCCACTTGTATTGAGCAGTAGCGCCCTGGGGAAGAGGCGCTGGCTGTCCACTCTATCTATTCCTCTTAATATCTTGTATACCTCTATCATGTCTCCTCTCATCCTCCTTCTCTCCAGAGAGTAAAGCGCTCGCTCCCTTAACCCTGATCATAATGCATACTCTCTAAACCAGGCAGCATCCTGGTAAATCTTCTCTGTACCCTTTCCAATGCTTCCACATCCTTCCTGTAGTGAGGCAACCAGAACTGGACACAGTACTCCAAGTGCGACCTAACTAGAGTTTTATAGAGCTGCATCATTACGTCGCGATTCTTAAACTCTATCCCTCGACTTACGAAGCTTTCATAACTACCCTATCTACCTGTGAAGCAATTTTCAGGGATCTGTGGACATGTACCCCCAGATCTCTCTGCTCCTCCACACTACCAAGTATCCTACCATTTACTCTGTACTCTGCCTTAGAGTTTGTCCTTCCGAAGTGTACCAAACTTCGCCGGGTTGAACTCCATGTGCCACTTCTCAGCCCACTTCTGCATCCTATCAATGTCTCAATGTCTCTCTGCAACCTTCGACAAATCTCTACACTATCTACAACACCACCAACCTTGGTGTTGTCTGCAAACTTGCAAACCCACCCTTCTACCCCCACATCCAGGTAGTTAATAAAAATCATCAAAAATAGAGGTCCGAGAACAGATCCTTGTGGGACACCACTAGTCACAACCTTCCAATCTGAATGTACTCCCTCCACCATGACCCTCTGCTTTCTGCAGGCAAGCCAATTCTGAATCCACCTGTCCAAACTTCCCTGGATCTCATGTGTTCTGACTTTCTGAATAAGCTTACCGTGTGGAACCTTGTCAAATGCCTTACTAAAATCCACGTAGATCACATCCACTGCACTACCCTCAGCTATATGCCTGGTCACCTCCTCAAAGAACTCTATCGGGCTTGTTAGACACGATCTGCCCTTCACAAAGCCATGCTGACTGTCCCTGATCAGACCATGATTCTCTAAATGCCCAGAGATCCTATCTCTGAGAAGCTTTTCCAACAGCTTTCCCACATAGACGTAAGGCTCACTGGTCTTTAATTACCTGGACTATCCCTACTACCTTTTTTGAACAAGGGGACAACATTTGCCTCCCTCCAATCCTTCAGTACCAGTCCCGTGGACATCGAGGACATAAAGATCCCAGCCAGAGGCTCAGCAATCTCTTCCCTCGCCTCGTGGAGCAGCCTGGGGAATATTCTGTCAGGCCGGGTAACTTTGAGAAGACTGCAGAAGCTGGAATCTGGAGCAACAAATGTCAGAGGAACTGAGCAGGTCAGGCAACATCTGTGGATGGAAAGATCCAATCTAGCGACTGTCCATTTCCTTCCACTACTGAGTTCCTCTAGCATGTTGTTTGTTGATCAGTTTTGGATGTAGCCTTGAGTTCTCAGATCACACCCAAAGTTCTGTAGGCTTGACATGCTTTCATTAAGTATTTCAATCATTTTAAAAATCTGCAAAGTTTCCTCCTCATTCATTTTCTCCAGTGAAAGTAATTTCAATTTTAGTCTCTGGATATTTGAGTCATTGGGTCAAAGAGCTAGAGGGCACAGATAAAAATAAATATTTTGGCAGGCTTCAATCATTGCAAACCTTCACTTGTTTAGCTGCGGCAGCGTGAGGGTTAAAAGGAGCTCAGGGCCTTTCTGACCTTTTCAGCAGGCTTCAATCATTGCAAGCACTCAGTTGTTTGGCTGAGGCGATGCAAGGTTTAAAAAGAGCTCTGGGTCTTCGGGAGTCTTCTGCAGGCTTCCATCACCACAGTCTATTAGACACTTAGCAAAGGCCCATAAAAAGAAGTGAAGTTCAAGTGGAGTGGCCATTGTTAGAGCAGTCAGGTTTTGGGTGGAAAGGGGCAAAGGCCAAGGCAAGATTCTGTCAAGTTTTCTTTCTTTGTTGATAAGTACATTGCTAGTGTGGTGAGAATGGATCTAGGGTTAGTGTTGTACTCTTTGTGTGAGACGTAGTAACTCAGGGAGACCTTCATTCTCCCTGGTAACTACCTCTGCATGAGGTATATCGAGCTGCAGCTCCTTAGAGACTGTAATAAGGAACTGGAGCTGCAAGTTCATGACCTTCAGCTCATACAGGAGGATGAGGAAGAGATAGATTGTAGCGAAAGGGAAGTAGTCACTCCTAAGTTGCAGGAGGCAGGTAGCTGGGTGACTGTCAGGAGAGGAAAGAGAATAAGCAGCCAGTACAGAGTGCCCTGTAGCCATTCTCTTAATAATAAATATACCACTTTAGATGCAGTTGGGGGGAGGGGGGGCGCGGATGGCCTTCCAGGGGGAAGATTCAGTAACCTGGTGGCAGCCACTGAGTCTGGTTCTGTAGCTCAGAAGGAAAGAGGGGAGAAGAGGATTGCACCGTTAGAGGAGCAGGGAAGAGATACTGTGAATATGAAAAAGATACGGGGGGATATGTTGCCTCCCAGGTGCCAGGGTCAGGAATGTCTTGGAATTGGTCTACAGCATTCTAAAGGTGGAGGGTGAACCAGTGGAAGTTGTGGTATATTTTGGTACCAATGACAGAGGTAGGAAAAGAGACTCCCATCACCCAAGACATGCCCTCCTCTCACTGCTACCATCAGGAAGGAAGTATAGGAGCCTGAAGGTAAACACTCATGAATAGCTTCCTCCCCTCTGCCTTCAGATCTCTGAATGGACTTTGAACCCATGAACACTACCTCACCACTTTTTTGTTTCTTTGAGCATTACTTTTTTATATATATATATATATATATATATATATATATAGACACACACACACTTCTTACTGTAATTTACAGTTTATTATTATGTACTGCTCCCGCATAACAACAAATTTCATGACTTATGCCGATGATATTAAACCTGATTCTGATTATAAGAGTCTATTTAAGACATGTAAAAGAAGGTTAATGGCAGAAAACAGGAGCTGAGAAAAATGTGAAAGCTACTTATTTGATGTAATGGTGCTAGTTTGGATATTTTATCAAAGTTGTTAGTTCTTTTAATCTGTGCAGTGACCTGTGTAATGTCATAAAATGTGTATAATTTTTTTTTGTTAAGGAGGTCCCATGCAATTTTGAAACTGAGTGTCATTCAAGTAACAATGGAAGCTCCGATAGTCTAGTTAATGAAGGTTCTAAATTTTTTTCCAGAATTCCATAACCACATGTTTATATGTTAATGTTCTTTATAAATTTAGCTAAAAATGTTGGAATACGCAAAAGCATTCTATCATCATAGAGGCTCAGCACAGACCTCAACCTTTCAAAGCGAGTAATTAACTTCTCTACAGATACTGCACTTTGAACTCAGAAGTCTAAAAAAGGCCTTAGCATTAATGAGAAAAGAATCCCTTTGCTTCAGCTATCTTACCAGTCAATTCCTTTGTGATAAGCATTCCCACTGAAGAACTGCACTTCTTCAAAGGTCTTTGGGTTGGGGAAGTTACTGGTGATGGCTGGATGCATAATTAGGAAGAGGTACAAAGCTGTGGTGCCTGAAAGCAGAAAGTACCCGCAAACGTAATGGTGTATTGTGTAGAAATTGCCACCAGCTATTCAAGATTTTTTTAATCAGCAGAGCTCCGTTCTACAAAGCCCTTGAAAAATGCATTGGTCTGTGTAATGCTGGATTATTTAACTAGAACACAACAATTACTGAATATTAGCATAAGTAAATGATCACCATTTTTACGTCATGGTTGGTGGAATAACAGAGAACAATTCTCAGTAAATAATTAAAATACATATTTAATCTTTCAGATTACTACTGGCAGTGCTAATGTATTGAACATCATAAGTAAGTGAATGGCTGGTAACATAGAGTTGCATTTGAACAAAGGTTACAGCAAAAGAATATCCTTTTGTATTATTGCTTATTTTTGTTTGTCTTTATATTGTATCCAGTCATTTATATGTAAGAAATATTTATATTACTTCGAGCATCATTCTACTCTGTATAAAAGTTTGCAATGAGCAGCACCATATTGAGCTGTGCTTCTGATATTGTTTATATGTAAGATATTTGTGGAATAGAAATAAATGCACAGTTGTTGATAATGGTGCAAGATTAATACTACAGAAAAACCTATAGGAAAATATTTCATATGATCAATAATACATAAATAATAGGGGTAAATGGAAAATATGAATCGTTGATTTGAGGCAGATCTTTGGCTCTCCTGAGGACACCAGTGACTAGCACCTGGGACAAGGATGCAGAATTCTGCTGGAAGGCCAGTTCTGATGCATCAGTAGGGCACAGAGAACTGCAGGAATTTTATTCTCCCAGCACAAGTATACAGCTGTACAGTCTGATTGGCTTTGACTCAACCCTCAGTTTTACTGGCCTTCCAGCATTTACGATCAAACTATCTTGGGACATGTTAAAATAGAACAGTCTTTAAAAATTAAAGTAATTAAAAACTAATGTGCTGAGCTGGTTGCAGATAACATTGCCACAGCTTCCACTCAGGCCCAATCCAGTTAAGGGCAGATTTGTGCAGATTTTGGTAAAAGTACAATCCCATGGGACCCGTCAATAACTATACCAGCATGTTGGGCTGGTACAGCGTCTGTGCTGCCCTGACCCATAACAAAGCTTAGGGAGCTGGTTTCACAGTGGAACCTTGTGTGCTGGCATTCCTAGACAAAACAGGGTTGCCTTGGGCAAGTGGTCTCTGGCTTCAGTGCAACAGAAGATCTACCCCAGACCCTCAGGTAATGACAATTTGAAATGTAAACATGCTTCAAAGTGAAGTGGTTAAGTTCCATGGTGTCCTCCCACTCATTATTATATTTCTAATGTGAGAACTACAGACATCCAGGGAAAAGTTCTGTCTTTTCTTAAGGATTCTCCAATAACTTTGTCAAAGTTATGGAAAAAACTCCAGGAAAATTCACCTTCCCCTTTATGGGTCTACATTGCCTAAAATATCCAAAAGCTTGGAGATGGTTTACTAGGTTTCAATTTATGGCATAAAAATCATCAACATGTTATTACTAATTATGATTTTAGCCAGGTACTTTAAGGCTGTCACAGTCAGGGGGTACTAGCTTCACTACCTATTAAATGTTCTAATAGCCTCTGACAACCATGCCCAGCTCCTGGCCTTCACACTTGGCTTAGCTACTAAGCCCAGTGGAACCATTTCTACTGAGAGGAGAAGGCACAAAGTAGTGTTACTGGCGCCTTAAAACTAGTCACTTGGGGTGGATGGGGGCTCATCAGCTCATCTAGGAGAAGGAAAACTCTGATCTCAAACATCCGCTGCCTTGCGGCTATACCCACTCGTGGGGACGATGTCAAGAGTAAACTTCAAGGAGAAATCTGGAACTGAAGTCCCTACGGTAGTCCTATGTTGAGTTCAATGCTGACTAGCAACTCCTGCTATGCTGCTGGTACCAAACTGGATCAGCCTCTGCCGTTCCTTTGGATTCATCAGCTGCGTGGGAAGGGGGAGCCTGCTGTATAGGCGACAACTTGCTCTCCGTATCAGACTGCCATCTTGCGTATCACATAGTCAACTAGGCTGCAATATCCATGGTCAACTCTGACCACGGGAGGCCCTCACATTTTAGTCACAAAAGTTTCATTCAATATACTTCATGTAATAGATCAAATTTTAAACTATTTTCCATTCAAATGATTGTATACCATAATCCATTCAAATAAAGTTATTTTTAAGATTTTCCATTCAGGTTTACCTGTTTTTTGGGGTCCAACCACCAGAAATTTTGGTAAACGATCACAGGTTTTCTCTTTCGACCAGATGTCCTTGTGTCGTTTATCATCACATGGATTCTGTTGATAACAAAAAGAAAACTGGTTGTGAACTTTTACATTCCTTAGGATTTATCACAGGATAGATGCTGATGGTGAATGTTCTTAAAGTATGGGATGCAAAAGTCCAGTAGTCTTGCAGTTGAGTCAATCTAATGGTGTTAAGTCTTAACAGCTGTGTTAATGTCTTTGGCAAAATTAGGCAATCTCCTAACAGAACGATGTAAAAAAACCAATATGCATCTAACCTCTTGTTAAAATGGTTTAAGCAATACCCAATGAACAGCAACATCTTACATTAAAGCGATGGCGCAGAAGAAAGGAAAACCCATGACGTGTTGACCAAAAGACCCCAGTCAGTCTGAGTTGGCAACAACATCTCAAGCTCCATCACGCTGAGCACTGGTGCCCGCCCCCCAGAGCTGTGTGCTCACCTTGCTGCTGAATTACAACTGCACTGCCAGATCCAGCTCAGACTGCATCAATAAGTTCCTTATGCTTAGACTCATCAGTAACAATGATGAGTCAGCATACAGAGAGCAGGTAGAGAGGCTTGTCAATTGGTGCAAAAACAACAAACTACGTTTCAACATGGACAAGACAAAAGAGATGATTGTGGGCTTCAGGAAGGCACAGGTCAACCACTCTTCATTGCACATCAATTGCTCTATCGTGGGCAGATTAAAGAACACAAAGTTCCTTGGTGTGCATGTAAATGCAATCTAACCTGGACCCAGACACCTCCTCACTAGTCAAGAATGCACAGCAGTGTCTACACTTTCTGAGGAAATTGAGGTATGTAAGACACCCAACCCTATTCTATCAACTTTCTACAGGAGCACCATCAAAGTGTCCTGTCTGGCTGCAGTATTGTGTGGTAGGGAAGCTGCAAGACATCGAACTGTAAGACCCTACAGAGGACAGTAAAAACTAGGGTCTCCCTCCTCCCTATTTGTGACACTCACTGGAGGTTTTGTCTACGAAGGGCCTGAAGCACTATTGGGGATCCCTACCACCCATCCCACAATCTCTTTGACCCACTGCCATCAAAAAGGAGGTACAGGAGCATCAGAACTGGCAGTGCCTGACTGGGTAACAGCTTCTTCCCCCAGGCTGTGAGATCAATGAATACCTTCCCACCACTGAGGTCACGTCACTAGGGCAAAAAAGCTGCTTACTCTTTACTCTATTGTCTACTGTTCACCTAAGCCATGTACTTCACATACATTTTGATTTATATTTTATTAACTTATTTGTGATAAGATTTTGTTTTATGCGCTGTGTGCGATATATATATATTATGGTGCACTGTGGTCTTGAGGAATGTTGCATATAAGTACAGGGAGATGACAATAAACAAACTTGTATATCATCATGAACTACATAAATTTATTCCATTTATCTATGAATGTAATTGGTGGAAACAGGTACAAAAGTACAAATAAACTCATTTTGGGCTTTTAGCTGGGTATAGGTATTGACTATAACTGACATTTCGATGACAAACTTGAATCGATACCTGTACCTGGCTTGAAACCTGAAAAGAGATTCATCATATACACCAGGAAAGCACTCAGAGGAGAATTATATCATTTTTAGAAGATGCATGGTATCACCAGTGGCACAGTAGTTAGTGTTGCTCCTTCACCTCCAACAACCCTGTTATAAGCAGAGGTTGGATATGCTGGATTGTTCTCACTGGAGTGCAGGATGCTTTATGAGTGACTTCATGGAGCTTTAGAAAATCATCAGGAGCACAGACAGGGTAGTCTTTTTCCTGGAGTAGAGAAGTCCAAAACGAGGTTTAACGTGAGAGGAGAAAGATTTAAAGGAGATCTGAGGAGAGACTTTTTCACACACAGAGGATGGTGGAACAAACTACCAGAGGAGCTTGTAGAAGCATGTACATTCACAGCATTTAGGTAGCATTTGCACATGCACATCAAAAGGCAAGAAATAAAGGTATATGGACCAAATTCAAGAAAATGGAATTAAGTTAGATGAGTATCTCCTTCAGCATTGCTAAGTTGGGCCAAATGGACAGTGGGCATACTGCATGACTCTATAACACAGGTTCAGTTATGACCTGAGTGGAGTTTGCATGCTCTCTCCCTGGCACTGTGAGTTTCCTCCAGATACTCCTGATGTTTCTCAAATGCCAAAAACATGGTGATACTTTAATTAGCTGCTGTAAGTTCTGTATTAGTGTGGATTAGTGAAAGAAAGAAATAAAGAAGAACTGATGGGCATGTGCATGTGGGGGAATAAACTGTATCGCTACAAACAGGACTAATGGGATTTTTCTCCTGGAAGCCAACGTGGAACTAACAGCCAAACAGCATCCTTCTTTGTCCACTAACCCAAAACATTCAGGCTGGCACGAGGAAATCTGCAGATGCTGGAAATTCAAGCAACACACACAAAATGCTGGTGGAACGCAGCAGGCCAGGCAGCATCCATAGGAAGAGGCACAGCTGACGTTTCAGGCCAAGACCCTTCGTCATGACTCCCGACCCTGACGAAAGGTCTTGGCCTGAAACATCGACTGTGCTTCTACATTCAGGCTGGACAAGTTTTACTGTACTTAAAAGAGAGAGAACAAAAATAGTGTGTGAATATGGGGAATGAAGCTTTGAGAGCCAACACACAGTAAATGGGTCTCATGGCCTCATTCTGTTAAATTACTCGATAATTACAGCCCACCAGAAAGGAAGAAAATCAGTGTGCGGAATGATTGGAATCATTTTAAGCTGATCAACATTAACAAAAAAATATATATGTCTTTGAATTTGAAACACATAACTGTACTCCCCCCCCCCCCCCACCCTTTCCCACTCTGGTTCATGGACAGAAAACTCAAATTCCGTTTCAAACAAGCATCTGACAATAATCATGTCCACAAAAGTGTTGGCAAACCTTTCACGGGGAAATTGCAGTGTTGTTTAAGGTCCATGTCTAAAACATTTTTCTGTTTGGTTTTTCAGCATCTGCAGATTTTCTCTCATTTCTGTTTGTTCCACCAGTTTCCAAAAAAAGGTTTTAGCCATCTGAAGGCTTGACTCAAATATTAACTGAATTAACTCAAAAATTAATCTTAATTTTCAACTACTTCTGACCAGACATAATTGGAATCCAAATTAGCACAGAGAACATTGGCATAACAAATTCTGTGATTGCTCCTAATGAAACACCTGTAAAAATTTATGACTATCCACACTGGGAATGGAACAACTTCACTTCCTCACAAGACGTTTCCATGCAGTCATGGAGGTTGTGCAATGTGAAGAAAGACGTATTGTTTTAAAGATATATCTGGATTTGGAAAGATGATGGGAACACTTTGACAAGGCTAACAATAATTACTTTTCCACTTGTTACTTCCTACTGTTAAAATCAACTTGACACTCAAAAACAAATGGTTACTAGCAAGACAAAGGGTATCTTGGAAGTTCAGCTTCATTTGCACACAAAAACAGGCACAAGACTATTATTATCATGGCATCATTTCAAGAAGGATTGGATCCACACCTGCCACAGTGGTTCCTTTTGCTCAGGAAAGAGCTCAAAGTATTTGTGTGCCAGATGAACAGGAGGCATAGTCTGTAATTTCAGGTTGGTCCAGCAGTGAACAAAATTGGCCAAGTTCACAAAGGTGTAGAGTCCCAGTCGATCATTCCCATAGTTGGATAAGTGCGTCATGAATATGCTGATCTGAAAGGAAATAAAAAGGTCACTCTTAGATCCGACATATTAAATTAAAACCATTTAATCTACCATCTAGATTGAGCAGACTAATGTGTTTATTCTTGCATTATTGCTTTTAAAGGCAGCAACTCATTTTGGATTATGGTTTTAAGAATAAACACTGCCATTGAATACCATCAGCTAAATTCCCATAATCATTGACAAGCTGGTTATCTGTTATATGAACTAACATATCATAACTCGTAAATTTCCCCAGCTACTTTTTGCATTAATGATACTTGACTTCTATGTCATGGCCAGAATTTATTATTAACTGTTAGGGCTGAATTGATTCACTTAATGGCCATTATTAATGAACAAAAGGACAAACTATCTAATTCAGAAACAAAGCAGGGATTTTTGGAAATAAATGCACTAGTCACATCATTATTTGTAAAAGGAATAAAATTGTTGACATTCAAAATGTAACCACTTACATATGGACAAACTAATTTCATGTGGAGTGTGATTACCACCATGTGCACTGGCTGATGAAGGATGAGACATAGGTGTACCACAAGAATTGAGAAGAGATCAGAATGGAAGTGAAAAGAGTCAGTAGGAAAATGAAGAGAGCAGGGTTGGATCAAGCAGTGCTGGAAACTCTGAATGGATCTGCGACTAGAGATTTCTGCTCAGCACCTGCTGCTTCATTGTCCAATATCTTTTTTTAACCCCATCTTTGAAAACTGTGAAATAAAATAGAAAATAATCACCCCTTTTCATGTTCTTTCCCATAGCAGTGTCCAGGAGATTGACCTTTAACTCCTGGGACTCTGAAAAGAAGGAAAGAGTAACATGCTAATAAAATGCCCTCCATATCCCTTTGAAACAAATTATTTAACTGGGAGATATCATGATTAAGGAATTCTTATTGCAAGCACTGGAAAGTTCAGGACATAGATCTCCTGTGACAATGCATCTCCACGAACAACAACAAAATATTATTAATTATTTGCTAATGTACTGTACATAGTTGTTGCTTGTCCTACGAGTCAGACTGCGGATTTTATTTTTAAGATTACCAGCTTTTTGGCAAAGATGACCAGCAGCAGAAAGGTGTGATCCATTGGTGGTGGGACAACAGCTGCTGACATTAGTTGGTAGCTGTGTGATTGTTCTGAAGCTAGGCAGGAGATTTTGGTCTTTGGAATCAGGAAGAGTTCTGCCACCAAGAAGGCTTGTTAGGGAGAGAGTGAATGGATGTTTAAAGAGACAGGCAAATTAAACAACAGCAACTCACACACAAAAAAGTGCTGGAGGAACTCAGCAGGACAAGCAGCATCTATGAAATTAAATAAACAGTCGATATTTGGGCCAAGACCCTTCTTCGGGATTGGAAAGGGAGGGAGAAGATGCTAAAATAAAAAGGTGGTGGTGGGGGGGGGGGGAAGAATCAGGAGAGCTAGAAGTTGATAGGTGAAGCCAGGTGGGTAGGAAAGGTAATGGCTGGAGAAGAAGAAATCTGACAGGAGAGGAGAGTGGAGCATTGGGTAAAGGAAGAGGGAACTGGGGGATGTAGTAAGCATGAGAGAAGATGCAAGAGGCCAGAATGGGGAATGGAAGAAGAGGGGGCGGGAGGGGCAATTTTTTTTTACCAGAAGGAGAAACCAATATCAAATGAATTTGGGAGGTACCCAAATGGAATATGAGGTTTGCTCCTCCATCCTGTGGGTGGCCACATCCTGGCATCAGCGGAGGGCCATGGATTGACACGTCAGAGTAGGAACAAGCATAGAGAGGGAGAGAGGGAGAGGGGAGAAGGGGAGAGGGGGAGAGAGAGAGGGAGTGAGAGGGGGGAGAGAGAGAGGGGGAAAGGGAGAGGGGGATGGGGAGAGAGGGGGAGGGGGAGGGGGAAGGGGGTGGGGGAGAGAGGGGGAGGAGAGAGAGAGAGAGAGAGAGAAATATATATATGGATATGGGGCTCCGATGAGGGATGAAGACCAGCAAATGGGGACTCACGGAGAAATATACAGATAGGGTAGGGGGTTTCAGGAGACGGATGGATAGATTGCTTTTATTTTCTTTCCAAAATGAGGTTTCTCCTGTTTGTTTCCCCAATGCTCCCAGTTGGTTCTGCAAAGGGAGGGGACAGGTTCTGCAAAACTGCCACAGAAAGCTGCTTAACCAAAAGCAGGAATGGAAATTCTATGATACAAGTAAATCAATATTTGTAAAATCAGATCAGATTTTCTGATGGCACATGATCTGATATATAAAAAAAGACAGACGAGCACTGGATAAGCTCTCAGCAATGCCATGAAGTGGAGTTGAGTTTCCAAGCAAAATTGGGGTTGGCAGCAGGTATTTTGTAAAAGGGAGACGTTTTTTTAATATATTCAGAGTTATGGGTGAAAACAACCATCGCTATCAGTAATAAATGTTTCCCTCACTCACAAACAGTTAGTTGACAGTGACCAAAAGCTGCATCTTAGCTAACTTGATAGTACCATGTTACTGAGATACTGCATTGTTGCTCAGGCTGAGGTCATGCCAGTGTTGGAGTTTAGGTTTTCATTGTGTATCAGAATCAGATTTAATACCACCGGCATATGTTGTGAAAATTGTTAACTTTATGGCAGCAATACAATGAAATACATAATAAATAAGTATCTAAAGATCTACATTAAGTATATATATGTCTATTAAATAGTGAAGTTAAAATAAGTAGCACAAAATAACAGCAATACAAGAAGTAGTGAGGTAGTATTCATGGTTCAATGTCCACTTAGAAAACGGACGGCAGAGGGGAAGAAGCTGTTCCTGAATCACTGACTTTCCAGACGGTAACGGTGTGAAGAGGGCATGTCCTGGTGGTGGGGATCCTTAAGGCTGGATGTATACGTAAATGCATGGCAGCTATACAGTGTGCCAGCCAGGACAGCATAAATAAGAAGTTTTGTAAAAAACTGAAATTGCTAAGTATACTGAGTAGTTCATGTAGCATCGGCAATGAAACAAAATGGGTGAACAGCTCTGCTACGAAACAGAAAATGCTGGAATCTCTCAGTGAGTCAGGCAGCACCTTTGAAAAGAGAAAGTGGGTATCTCCTCAGGTTGAAGACCCTTTGTCAGAGATAGCTCTTCAGAACAATGATGATGAAGAACCCATGACTTGAAATCTTAAATCTGTTTCTCTTCTCACAGTTGCTGCCTGACCTGTAGAGAGGTTCCAGTATTTTTCAGATTTCTGACAATTGCATTAAAAAGTTATCAATAGTTTAAAAAGACACAAAGAGGGAACTGTTTTCATCCCACACAGATGTTACCTGTGATGCTGAGTATTTCCTCCACATTCTGTTTAAACCATAAGATACAGGAGCAGAATGAAGCTATTTGGCACATTGCATCTGCGCCACCATTTCAACAAAACTGATCCACTTTCTTCTCCTCCCCAATCTCCTGCCTTCTCCCTCTATCCTTTCATGCCCTGATTAATCAAGAATCTATCAACCTCTGCCTTAAATATACTCAAAGACTTGCCCTCCACAGCCGCCTGTGGCAAAGAATTCCACAGATTCACCACTCTCTGGCTAAAGAAATTCTTCCACATCTCTGCAGGCTTCCAAAATCTGGTAATATTTTACTTCAGTATAAATAATAACTTAGTATTTAAATTGAAAACTATCAGATTAAATGGTTCTGCTTGGGACTATGACCCCCTACTTAGTAGATCCAAGTAGAGCCATTTAATCTGATATCAAGATGCAGGCTTAGGTATCATTTACAGTTAATTCAAATGTCGGAAGCCTGTAAATTGAACTGATCTGTAATATTAATTCATCTCTAAATGTATACATCATAGTATACTTCAAAATATACAACCTATATTTCAGGACGTATAATTTAGATTTCAAAACATACAGCCTGCAATTCAGAATCTATCATCACTGTAATTACAATATGGAAGCACTACCTATGTAAGAAAATACTTTTTAAGCTTTAAGATGACATTGTAACAGGCATTTAAAGATAAGAGATTCCTGTGACTATCTCATCCTTAGTTCAAGTTTAGTATTCTGCCAGAGATGGAGAAGGGAATCAAAAATATAATGGCGCATCAAACTGAACCAGAAATATTACTGCAAAAGCCACTAGAGGGGGCCAAGTGAATTCTAATGGTACAACCTCATTGTTGCAAAGCTCAATTTGTATTAGAAAGCAGTAATTAAACAGTTATTAAATCCTGAAATCAAATTCACACATTAAAACTAGTGAGCTGCGTTTCAGAAACAGAAGGGTTTCTGTAGATGCTGGAACTCAGCAGATCAGTCAGGCTGCACCTATCGAGGGGAATAAACAATTGATGTTTTGGGTTGAGACCCTTCAACAGCACCTTTCAGCTCAACCCCTTATATATTTGCTGATGAGCTGCCACACCACCTGAAGATTTTGCACATAAGAACTCCTGCTTGTGCTGTTGCCATGCCATTGACCTTAGCTTCGGACTTTGACAACACAGTTCAAATAATCAACATTAAGAGCTACACTGGCCCTACCAGGGTTCATAATGTATAGGTAATAACATCAACAGATGCAATTTATATTGCAGAATCTGATTATGTTTGACTGGAGTTCTTTAACAACATTTTCTTCAATCATTCTAAGGGTATTCTATAACAACACACACAATACGCTGGAGGGTCTCAGCTGGTTGGACAGCATCTATTGGGGAAATTAAACAGTCAATGTTTTCTTTTTAATCTCCCTCCACAGATATTACCTGACCTGCTGAATTCTTCCACTGTTTTGTGTGTGTTGCTCAAGATGTCCAGCATCTGCAGGCTCTCTTGTGTGTGCTGTATCAGCTTATTGTTCTACATAAATTGGTTGAAGATCATATTAAGAAGCCAGCCTATCATTCCCACAAATCACTACCTGTTTCTCGTCCAAGATACCTTTTAAAGGATATTTGATTTTCATGTAACCCATCAAATATATATTTTGGTTTATGACCTCAGAACACAAGCATATTTATTTCAGACAAATAGACTTAACTCTTTAATACATTTATATTGTGCATGACACCGCTACTGTTTAAAAATTACTTAACAATATGTGAAATAAATGTTGGCAGAGAACATACATACGTATATAACAAACATAAATACATATACGGTACCATTGTACATAATCTAAAAAAAATTTGACACATCTGGACTATTATCTTTTCTGGACAACTGAATTTTGTTTCTACTCATACTTAAATGCTCTTTCAACTCTCTATATTTTTTGCTGTTACACAGTTGAATAATATATTTTCCAGTAAACTAAGTTAAAAAGAAGACAGGAAATAGAACAAGTGGGTTTAAAAGGACTGTGGGAAACAGGGTCCCAATAATTTTAAAGGGAACACCGGAATGGGACATTTCTGGTGAAACATGGGCATGGATGGCAACTGGGAGCCTAGTGAGGGGATCTGGAGTATGGGAATCAACGTCCCACTGAGTGAAAAGAGAACATGGAAACTGAGGTCCAGTGGGTAGAAGGGAGTGCGGGAAATGTTGCCCTGGAATGTTACAAAGACCAGACCCTGAAACCTGATATATCAGTAGAGCAATCCAGCCCTAAGATTTCAGCATGGCTCCATGAATGAGAGTGATATTAACAAAACTCATTCTTGAAGAAGAGTCCAGACTCAGTGGCCACTTCATTAGGTACACCTCATTAATGCAAATATCTAATCAGCCAATCATGTGGCAGCAACTCAATGCATAAAAGCATGCGGACATGGTCAAGAGGTTCAGTTGCTGTTCAAACCAAACATCAGAATGGAGAAGAAATGTGATCAAAGTGACTTTGATCATGGAATTACTGATGGTGCCAGACAGGGTGGTTTGAGTATCTCAGAAACTGCTGAACTTCTGAGATTTTCATGCACAACAGTCTCCAGGGTTTATAGAGAACGGTGCAAAAACAAAAACAAAAATCCAGTGAA
This sequence comes from Mobula birostris, assembly GCF_030028105.1. NCBI lineage: Eukaryota > Metazoa > Chordata > Chondrichthyes > Myliobatiformes > Myliobatidae > Mobula > Mobula birostris. The sequence goes on from NC_092372.1 coordinate 106,452,688, forward strand.
TGGCAGTTCTGTGGGTGAAAATGCCTTGTTGAGGAGAGAATTCAGAGATAAACGGTCAGACTGGTTCAAACTGACAGGAAGGCGACATTAACTCAAATAACGACACGTTACGACAGTGGTGTACAGACAATCATTTCTGAATGCACAACATGTTGATGGGCTACAGCAGCAGAAAACCACAAACATATACTCAGTGGCTATTTTATTAGACACAGGTGGCACCTAATAAAGTGGCCACAGAGTGCATTTCTCTGCCAATAGATGCTTACTTTATGCCAAAGCATCACTGCACAATCTGTCACCTGAAAATATCTGGCCCTGTAAATCATGAACTGATGCACATTTTCAGAATTTGTAAGAATAATTAAATATCAAGGAACTGCACACAAAACTTCAGGAGCAGCCCAGTCTGAGTATTAGCATATCTAATATTCTCAGATTTTGACAATAATTTTCTGTGTGATTTTAAATAAAAATTCTTACTAAGAATATATTGTATCAATGACCCTGTGGTTTACAATTTCCCTGCAACCTACACTTTCAGAAGGACTATGTAGTTGGAATGACCTTCTCAGTGGGAACGCTACTGTGAGGGAATGAGCAGCAACAAAGAAATGAAGCTGCAGCAATGAATTGGGCTGGGGTGGCGTTTAGGATCAAGGATAAAACAGTAAAAATGGCTACCAAGACATTTTTCTTACTGACATTGTCGTGTGTGAGCAGTCTGTGCATTTGAACAGGGGCCCAAGTCAGCGAAGGAAAAACAGATCTAATGCCAGTAATTAGCTGCATCTCACAACAATGATCAGTCCACAGAGCTGAAAACTATGGAAGTATAATGTAACACACACAAAACTTTGGAGCAATTCAGGCAGCATCTATGAAAATGAATAAACAGTCGACACTTAATGTAATAGTTCAAAGTATTCCATATCTGGAGTGGGGTGGGGGAGCTAGTGATGGCATCAGAGGTTTTTGCTGACCTGGGCAACTTTCAGTTTGTCTATGAAACAGAGTAATTCTCTTCTCATGTCTCTTTTTTCTTTTTCAAGGTGGCTGGGGTCCTGTCAGAGTCTGTGATTTACAGCTGCTGATCAAACTACTATTCTTCACAGGCTGTGGGTTCTCACTCTTGGAGCTCGCTGAGCAGCCTGGTGTTCAAGGTCTCCAGGTGCAGCTTGGAAGGCGTGCACCTTCTAGGTGTGGCCCTGAGGCCGACCCCATTCCTCGCCAGTGTCACTGACTGAAGCATTGCGAGAGATTGAAACATCGACATAGCAGGCAGGCAGAGTGCACTGCTGTCAAAAAAGGCCTCTGCACTCGAGCAATCTTTGTCTCTCTGTCTCGATGGTGAGTGGGAGTCTGTTGTTCCTTTAGTCAGGGGGAATTTGGACAAGGATGACGCAGCAGTTTGTAACATGGAAGTAGCAAGCTGTTTGTCTCCCCTCTTGCTGTGGCAAGAGCGATGCCTCTCTCTCCCTCGTTACTGAGAGAGACTCTGTGAGATGTCTAAGTGTTGGGATGGACTGTAGTTTTTGATGGACTCTAGGTCATGGTCTGTGGGGGCTTTTGTTGAAGCAAGTGAGGGATGGTGGAAGGGTGGAGAACTGATGTGTTGGCTGCAGCTTGTGCATGGAAGGGGGTTCTAACATTTCTGTCATTCACTCTTCGGGTTCTTTTCTCTGTTTTATGAATGCCTGTGAAGAGAAAGGATTTCAGGCTGTATACTGGATACATTCTCTGACAATAAACTGAGCCACTGAACTACTGAACCACTGCTTTCTGCATGACTGCTCTGTATGGATCTTCACAGCTCTGGAGTGTGCCATCACCAACAACAGCAATAACTCTGGAGTTACTACTCTGTATATAATTTGTTCTTCTGAGTACTGTCCGGAGATGAATTAAAATGAAGCCAGGTTTCCTTCAATCCTCTGGCAAAGAAAGATGATAGGCATAAAGTCAGAGCAAATGACAATTTAGAACAAAATAACATTAAGGAACATGCAGATGAAGAAAGACAAATGGCAAGGAGTTGAGGCCAAGCACTGCAGACGGTGAAGCTTAAAACAAGAGAAGAAGCTGCTCTATGGAAAGAGAAATGGTTAATTTTTCAGACTTGCTAAATGTTTACCAGCATTTTCAGCTTTTGTTACAGCAAGTGGGAGGACTGACGTTAGGGCCAAGCACCAGTAAACTGATGGTCATAGACACCACTAGTCTCCATGCCAATTTTTGCACAAGGTTCTGCAAGACTAAAACTTCCTCTGCCAACAGCACAGGAAACATGGAAGAATAGCTGGGCTGCATTTTGCCATTCACTGAGATCATGGCTGATCTGGGTCCAAGTTCCATTTACAAGTTTTTTCGCTGTATCTCTTAATACATTCAGCCAATAAGCTGGAGTTGGGGCAGGGAATATAGAGTCAGAGAGCCATAGAACATAACAGCAGAGATACAGGCCCTTCAGTCTATTTAGTTTGTGCCAAAATATTTATATGCCCTGTACCTTCGACCTGCACCTGCTCCATAGCCCTCCATACCACTCTCATCCATGTCCCTATCCAAATTCCTCTTAAATGTTGAAATCATACCCACATCCACCACTTCCACTTGCAGGTCGTTCTACACTCCCAACACCCTCTGAATGAAGAAGTTCCCCCATCATATTATCATTAAACATTTCACCTTAAACATTAAATAAAACATTCCAACGAGTACAACCCAGTCATCAAACGTTCCTAATATGATAAGTCTTTCATTCCTGGGATCATTTTTGTGAACCTCCTTAGAACCTTGTCCAATGTCAGCATTACATTAGGAGCCCAAGACTGCTCACAAATCTTCAAGTGAGGCCTTATAAAGCTTCAGCATTAAATCCTAGTTTTTATATTCCAGTCCTCTCAAAATGAATGCTAGCATTGCATTTGCCTTCCTTACCATTGACTCAACTTGCAAATTAACCTTCAGGGAATCCAGCACAAGGATTCCAAAGTCCACTTGCAGCTTGGATTTTTGAATTTTCTCCCCATTTAGAAAATAGCCTACCCTTTATTTCTTCTACCAAAGCACATGACCATACAATTCTCGATGCTATTTTACATCTGGTACTTCTTTGCCTGTTCTCCTAATCTGTCCAAGTCCTACTGCAGCTGCCTATTTTCTCAAAACCACCTGCCCCTCTATCTGTCTTTGCATTGTTTGCAAACTACTCCACCATCAGGCTCTTGAACCAAAAGGATAACTTCACTCAATTTCACTTACCCCAACATTAAACTGTTCCCACAACCTATGGACTCACTTCCAAGGACTCTTCTTCTTATGATTTCAATACTTACTGCTTATTTATTATTATCATTATTTTTCTTTTTGTATTTGTACTTTGAAAAGAAACATACTTTGAAACTTGAACTTTTATGATAACTAGATACAAATTATTCCCCTACACAAATCTTTAATTGGCTGGTGGCATAGTGGCATCAATGCTGGACTTCAGGGCGAGAGGTCCCGAGTTCAAATCCAGCTGGCTCCCTTGCATGCTCTTCATCCATGTCTGGGTTGAGTGTCGAGCGACCTTGTAATAAAAAACCTGGGGAGGCATGGGCTCAGCCAGGTTTCAGATGCCCAGGACATGCCGTACGATGAGCATACCAAAAGCTTGTCTTGATGGTGCCCCGATGACTCCACCAGGAGTTAAGGGCGCACACACACACAAATTTTTGTCACCTGCCCTAATTCCCTAATTGGAGATCTAGTATCACACTTGCTCTAGTTGGGACCTCTATTAGGGAAACGTTTCTGAACATATTTGACAAACTCTATCCCAACCAATCCTTTTATAATATAGGAGTCCCAGTCCAAATGTGCAAATTTAAAATCACCTATTATAACAACCTTATGGTTTGTAGAGAGTCTGCAATCCCTCTACAAATTTGCTTCTCTAAATCTCGCGGGCTGTTGGGTAGTCTCAAATATAATCCTGGGTAGGTTAAAGTATAATCCAATTAAAACAGTCATCTCCTTATTCCTCAATTCCGCCCATATAGCCTCATTAGCCAAGCTTTCCAGTCTGTTTTGTTTGATTGCTGCATGACATTCTTCCTGACTAGTAATGCCACCCTCCTCCTTTATTCTTTCCCGCTCTGTCACATCTAAAATAACACAATCCTGGAACATTGAGCTGCCAGTCCTGCCCCTCTTGCAACCAAGTGTCACTAATGATTATAATATCATAATCCAAGTGCTGATCCATGCCCTGAGCTCATCCACCTTTCCTACAATACTCCTTCCATTGAAATAAACACAACTCAGAATACAGACCCACCATGCTCAAACTTTTGATTCCTGTCTTTGTATATAGGCATAGCAACATCTTTCCCCATAACTACAGGAGTATCTGTACATGTGTAAATCTGACAGGAAATGACAGAGTAGTGTCAGTGTGGGGGGAGGGGTGTGTGGTGTGTTAGTGGGTGGAAATGTTGAGATCAGCCTTACTGCTTGTGGAAAGTACTGCTCTTGAGTTACTAATATCCTTGAGTGGGGATATTAGCCCCCCTCCAGTTCAGTGCAGACTGCCCTGTCTGTACAGTTAACACCTTCCCTGGGAGAGAGCCTAACGATCCAAAAATCTGAAGTCCTCCCTCCTGCGCTATCTTCTTAGTCATGTGTTAAACTATATGATCTTCCTGTTTCTGGCCTCACTAGCACGTGGCATGGGTAGCAATCCTGAGATCACAACACAGGAGGTCGCAGGTCCTGTCCTTTAACCTATCACCTAACACCCTGAACTCTCAGTGCAGAACCTTGTCACCCTTCCTACCCATATCATTTGTACTGATGTGGACCATAACCTCTGACTTCTCAACCTCCCACTTAAGAATGTTTCAGAGCTGTGTGTCTTTTGTATAGTAGCACAGTAGATGAGAAAATAAATCTGTCTTAGAAAACAGAATCCATTTCAGACTTCAGTAATGACTGGATGAAGTTGCAGAGACTAGACAGGAACGCTATTGGTAATGTAATATAATGGAAAGGGAAGTTTCAATTCCATGTGAGGGGCAGGTGAGTGAGTCAGTGACAACGTGAGGAATGTTGATAAAAAAAAGGGACTCAGTGACTTAGAGAATATATCGGCAGTTTTAAAAAATTACATTTCACCTACCAGGTTTTTTTAATGTCATAACTCAAAACTCTGGAATATATTGTTTGATTTTTATTTTCAAGGCCATGACTTGATGGTCATTTATCATTTTTGATAAGAAAATTTGAATATATTTTGCTAAATAGTTGCTATCAATTGTTGAACACAAGCTGAGTAAAGCTCAATTATCTCTTAGAAACAAAGGCTACAAGAATTTGCTAAATTAATTCCACTTTTCTTCCACTTCTGTCTCTCTCAGTTACTTGCTCTCGTGCTTAATTCCTTTATATTCATTTTCCCCTTTTGTGTTCTTTGACAGTAATCTTTTGCTTTGCTTCTTTAGCACTAAACTGCACATGAGGTGACCGTAGTGGGCAATTGGGTGAACTTCCACTCTGTCACTGAAGAGAATTCAAAATGATTCACACACAAACACACACTCATACATACACACTCACAGAGGATCGAGTAGTCCACCTGAAAGACACTCCATTTCCCATTTCAAAATTAATTCCCACCATCATGGCTAGAACATTGTGGCTACTTTGTACTCCATCCACTAAATGCACTACACTTACTCTCCAGGGCACCAAATCCCAAATTAACTTCTGTCACTAAAGAGGACAAGGGCAGCAGGCATATGAAAAATCACCATACACCAGTTCTCTTCCAAATCACACACCATCTATGCTTCGTCAGGCTGGATGTACATCTTGTAACTATTTGCCCATAAATGTGAGTTTCTTCACCATGATTGCAGCAAGGTTAAGAAGATAGATCATTACCATTCTAAAGAATAGCTAGGGATGGGCAATAACTCTTGCTGTTACCAGTGATAGCTGCATTCCATTAGTGAAAGCATAGCAAACACACAGAAGGAAGTGTAAAGAAAATATTAAATAGTTTTAACTTGCCATCTACTACAGACTGCTTCTTTCAAAGGCACAAAAGCTTAACATTAAATAATTTGTTAGATTTTCTTAGCAAATCTTAGATCAAATGATGTGTTATAAGCACCCACCCTTTCTCCATGTAGAGACCTTGCCTGGGGGACTTGGAGAAGGACTCTTATTCCTGCTGCCCCCAAATTTACCACTTCAGACTTTTGCTTAATCCAGCAGAGTTCAACATTCATCATGACCACAGCAGAAATTTCAACAGATCCAACATTAAGTTTGCTCAGGGCCCAAGAGTGATAGCACTTCAATTTGCATATATTTATGAAGCTTTCACGTAGGGGCAAAGGGTTGCAAAAACAGCTAGACATGCCACATCAAATACATATTTTTATAACCTAGAGTAATAACTTCAGAAATGATGTAAGTTGCATATATAATGTCAAATATCCTGACAAATATGCTTTCATTTCCAATTATACATAATTCTACATTCATGACTTTGCATGTAGGGCTGTCACTATAGTTCAGAGATAAAACTGAAAAGCTTAAATGCAAGACACAATTAAGGAATGTCATTTTTAAAAATATCTTGAAAATAACTGGAAAATATACAGCATCATACAATGGGTGAAGGATATCATAACACTCCTGCTGTGCTGCCCAGGGAACCATCAGTAACACCCTGAAGCACAAATCTGTTATCCTCCCTCAAGCTGACTGTCCCTGCCACTGTCTGCTGCCCATCAGCCAGCCAGACTGGACTGCTCCTGTCCATGCCCCTGCTACATGCCACAGGCTGCTTGGTCATCCTTAAAAGCTCTCTGCAGTCTCCAGTGGCTTTCAGCTGCCATGCTACAACTACGGACAACAGAAGCACATATATGACAGGCATTAAAGGAATGCAAATGTGTTACATTGAATTATCAACGCCAAATAGCATGCTTTGGTTTATCGGTTTGGGCTAATGTATTCAATGTGTACCTGGCCAAGCCGAATTTTCCATCATCTGCAGAAAGTGGAAAGTGAGCAGCAACCCTGTTCAATGAATTGGTTATGGACAGCTGGCTAGAGATTCTCTGCTTTGACTTCTTTTACCCTCTTTCATGGTTTTCTTGGCCACCTCTAGTTACAATGCTGAGGAGTTGGCAAGACTTGGCTTCTCCTGACAGCAGACATCAGCCAGGAATCTCAGCACTGTTCTGCAGAACCCCCCCCCCCGGATGGTCCATGTGTTTGAATATCATTCATGAAAGCTAATGATTTGCTCAATTGCATTCTGTGTAGCCTCCCATATGCATATTGGAGCCATGATGTCTTGAGTCAGCAATTTTAAATTACTTGGCGTTACCAGTTCAGAGAACCTGTCTTGGGTCCAGCATGTAACTGCCACTACAATGAAGGCACAGCAGTTTTCGTAGAAGTCTGTGCAGATTCGACATGTCATCTAAAACTTTAACAAACATCTATAGCGTACTGACTGGTTGCATCATGGACTGGTAGAGAAGCATACAGAAAAATTATAAATAGTGGATACAGCCCAGAGCCCTGTCACAGGAAAACAGCATTCATCATCAAGAACCCCAACTATCTAGGCCATGCTGTCTTCTCACTGCTGCCTTCAAAATAGTAGTACAGGAGCCTCAGGACCCACGACATTGGGTTTAGAACAGTTATTACAACTCTTCCATCAAGCTCTTGAACCAGAGGGGATAACTTCAGATCCCAACACTGAACTCATTCTACAACCTATGGACTCACTTTTAAGGACTCTACAACTTGTATTCTCTATACTTGTTGCGCATTTATTTATAATTGTCGCTTTCCTTTTCTTTTTGTATTTGCATAGTTTGTTGTCTTTTGCACATTGGTTGTTTGTCCATCTCTGTCATTTGCAGTTTTTCATTGATTCTATTGTGTTTCCTTCTACTTACTGTGAATGCCTACAAGAAAATTAATCTCAGGTAAATATATATGGTGGCGTAACATTAATTTGATAGAAATTCTACTCTGAACATTGAATTTATTTTAAGTGGCCTTTCTGCACAAATGACAGTGCATTGAAAGCTGACACTCTGTACGTAAGGTCAAATCTTCTCACAGAGATGGAGCAGTAATAATTGTTGCCCAGGAGTCATCCTTCGGCTTGTTGTGGTGGCTCCAATACTGAATCTACTGTAATTACATTGACCAATATATTAATTTTCACCAAGGCATTGAGGGATGGCAGTTTTTTTGGCTGCAATTCTGCTCACTGGTGAAATGTGATGCCTTAGAATCACACTGTATGTGGTGAACCCAACATTCAGTAGTCCTTATAAAGTCACCTGCTTATTTTGGCTACTAGGCTGGAAAGGAGACTGAAATGCAGGCAACTCCCTTTGCACAAGTGTATTAGTGAACTTCCTAATGGAACAGCAAACTGAGGTATGACAAACATCTTGACAATCAAAATCAGTTTGAAAGACTGAAAAAATACAATAAATAACACTCTGCAGGTCAGGCAGTATCCATTAACGTCAGTTCTGATAAAGAGTCTTAAGCCTGAAGTCATGGTTCAAATATGTGGCCAAATACAGTGTTCTGCTTCTCTCCTTTCACCTTCTATTGACATGTCCTGCTCTGTGAGCTGTCTGCTCATTCTCCTTCCTATGCTGTACACCCTTCTGGTTTGGAATTGATTTGAATTGAATTGCCTTATTATGAGGAAGTAACAGCCAGCATAGGTAAAGGAAAGTCAGCAGCTGTAGTTTACTTGGATTTTCCAAAGGCCTTTGACAGGTGCCACACTGTTCAACAAGATAAAAGCCCATGGTATTACAGGAAAGATACCAACACGGACAGATAATTCGCTGACTGGCAGGAGGCAGAGTGGGAACAAAAGGGGCCTTTTCTGGTTGGCTGCCTGTACCTAGTGGTGTGTTCTACAGGGGTTGGTGCTGGGACGACTTCTTTTCGCATTATATATCAATGATTTGGATGATGGAATTGATGACTTTGTGGCCATATTTGCAAATGATACAAAGATAGATGCAGGGGCAGGTAGTGTTGAGGAAGCAGGGAGTCTTCAGAAGGACTTAGATTGGAAGAATGGGCAATGACGGAGCAGATGGAATGTAGTCTAGGGAAGAGTATAGTCAACACTTTGGTGGAAGGAAGAAAGGCATAGACTATTTTCTAAATGGGGAGAAAATTGGAAATCAAAGGTGCAAAGGGACTTGGGAGCCCTCATGCAGGATTCTCTGATAGTTAACTTGCAGGTTGAGTCAGTGGTAAGGAAAGCAAATGCAATGTTAGCATTCATTTGGAGAGGACTAGAATATAAGAGCAGGAAAAAAAGCTAAGGCTTTATAGGACATTGATCAGACCACACTTGGAGTATTATGAACAGCTTTGGGCCCCTTATCTAAGAAAGGTGTGCTGGCATTGGATAGAATCCAGAAGAGGTTCACAAGTATGATCCCAGGAATGGAAGGCTTGACATACAAGGAGCACTTAATGCTCTAGGCTTGAAGTCACTGGAGTTTGTAAGAATGAGGGGGGATCTCATTGAAACCCATCAAATATTGAAAGGGCTGGATAGAGTGGTTGTGGAGAGGATGTTTCTATTAGTGCAGGAGTCTAGGACTAGGGGGCACAGCTTCAGAATAGAGGGACATCTATGCTCTAAAACAAAGATGAGAAGGAATTTAGTCAGAGGGTAGTGAATTTTTGGCTGTTGAGGCCAAATCACTAGGTATATTTAAACAGAGGTTGATAGGTTCTTGATTAGTCAGGGAATCAAAGGTTACAGGGAGAAGGCAGGAGAGGGATATTAAAGTAGTCATGATGGAATGGCGGAGGAGACACGATGGGCTGAATAGCTTAATTTGTTCCAATATCTTATTATTATCACATGCACTAAGGTACACTGTAAAGCTAGAATTGCATAGTGTTCACACAGATCAAATCATATCTCACTTGGAATCACTCGAGTCAAGTATGACGTTCTCCTACAATGTTGTCTATTGGTGGGTCCCTAGGTGGCTGGAGAGCCCGATCTGGGATCCACATATTCTTGTACAGTGTGGGCAAAAGTAATGTGTGTGGTTGCTGTGGTTAGTAGTTGGGTCTTTTGGTTGTTCAGTCTCTAATTTTGCATCTGCCAGTTGTTCCCTAAGGCACAGCAGAGGTTGTCCTCATGTAGTGCAGCTCCCTCTTGAACAGATTTCCTCCAGGTGAATCTATTGAGTGCAATGCCTTCCCAGTTTTTAGATATAATGTTACGTTTCTCCAGGCTGATTTTGATGTTATCTTTGAAGCATTTCCTTTGCCCACCAAGGGCTTGCTTCAACTGGGAGTGAAGGATCTATTTGGGGACACAAGAGCTAGACATCTGGATGACATGACCTATCCCTCAGAGCTGGTATTGCTTTATCATGCTGTTAATGCTGGCCCCCTCCAGTATTAGTGTGCATGTTCCTCTAACCAACCCTCAAAATCTTTCTTAAGGATCTTTCATAAGGTAGAACTTGGCAAGATGTGAGGGTTCCACAGTTCTATGGTCCAAATGACTGCAGGTTAAACTCCCTGCACTCAAAGGACGGGAAGAACAGATCAAATCGTGATACAATGACTTAAGTGGCATAAAGTATAACAATAAAAGAATAAAGTCTAATAGCTACAGAGAAAGTGCAGTGCGGTAAATAATAATGGGCAAGTTCAAAACAAGGTGGATTGTGAGGTCAAGTCCACCTGCTGTATCACGATTAATTATTTACTTTGTTCTTAGCACTGGAACAATGACACATGGAAAATGTACTGTAGCTGACATGGTTGACATCAGAAGAATTAATGAATTGATACAACTTCACTCGCCACAGCAAATGCCACAGACTCAACAGCAAAGGGTGATACCTGTCATAAAAATAGCAAATTAGAAGTTTATAGTTTTCATGAGTCAAAGCCTAATACCCCAAAAATCTTTCTCCTTCTGGCATTTTGAGCTGCTCAGAAAGTTCTGCTGATAGGACTGAATGATATCTGCTTCAAACACAGAGGACTTAAAGCATGGAAACATGGTTAATTTTTATAGCACTCATGCATTCCTCACATCCCCATTTTAATATCATTCCCTCCCACCTCCATCTATCAGTCCTACCAGTCTCTGTCTCACCCCTCCTGATTTTTATACATTGGCTGGCTTCCCTCTTACACTCAGTCCGAATATTGGGTCTCAGCCTGAAATGTTGGCAATCACTTTGCCTTCACAGAGGCTGCATGACCCACTTAGTTTTTCTTTCTTTTTCTGCAGAAAATATTTCTCTTCCTCTTAGCCAAAATTTACTGATCATTTATCCCACTCCCCAGATCTTAATCCTCATAGCTGGAACCTCATCTACCTTGTTAGGCCCAATCAGATCTTAAATGAGATCACCTCCCATTCTTCTAAACCTACAGAGCATAGGAATGAGATAGAGACTGGGAGGGCTGATAGGCAATATGTGGAGGGGGGAAGGGATGATGGGCAGAAGGGGATGTGAGGAACGAGGAGAAGAGGTTTTGGGACAAAGGCTGGTGATAGCTGGAAATATAGGAAAGAATAAAATTAAGGTGTTAGGATAGAGGGGATGTTGGGAAATGTTTGGGGAGGGGTTGCAGAGGGAGAAGCTGGCAGGTGATGTGGAACCTGTCATGGTCCGGTCCATGAAGTCCACATTCCGGTTCATAGTCTAGTCCGTGGACTCTGGACTCCGGGTCTTCCAGCTGTCCTTTGTTTTGGTTGAGTTAATCATAGGCACCTGATTCCCATCTTGGGGCTTGGAATATAAGTGGCCTTGGGGTCAAGTGTGAGCTGCTGGTTTGTCTTGTCAAGATCTCCTGGGAGCAACCTGCCAGTGGAAGGCTAGAGCAGCCACTTGCCATCTTTAGGCTGTGTTAGAGAACCAAGCCCTCATGGAGCCTTGCTGTCAGTAGTCAGAGCTGTCTTTGTGGTATGGACTCGGCTGTTTCCTGGGCCAGCTGAGTGGCTGTCAGCCACTCCAAGCTCGGTAGGGATCCAGCTGTTTCCGTAACCAGCCGAATTTGCTGGCTGTAACTGTTAATCGGAGCAACCCCAATGCAGAGATAGAACTGCCTGTTGTTCTTCAGTGTTTGTCCCTTCTTGTCCTTGCCTCCTTGGGGTAAGTCAGGCTGTTCTGCTGTTGCCCTGCAAGGGGATCTGTCTTGTCTTGTCTTGTCCTTGCCTCTGTGGGGTAAGCCAGGCTGTTCTGCCATTGCCCAACAGGTGGACTTGTCCCACCTTGGTGTGGAGATAAAGTTGAGTCCCAGCTTTTCAAAGGATAGTCCTGGCTCTATGTTGATGTACAGTTCCCAGCCTGTCTCCCAGCTCGAGCCTCCAGACCCCAGCCTGTCTCCCAGCTCGAGCCTCCAGACCCCAGCCTGTCTCCCAGCTCGAGCCTCCAGACCCCAGCCTGTCTCCCAGCTCGAGCCTCCAGACCCCAGCCTGTCTCCCAGCTCGAGCCTCCAGACCCCAGCCTGTCTCCCAGCTCGAGCCTCCAGACCCCAGCCTGTCTCCCAGCTCGAGCCTCCAGACCCCAGCCTGTCTCCCAGCTCGAGCCTCCAGACCCCAGCCTGTCTCCCAGCTCGAGCCTCCAGACCCCAGCCTGTCTCCCAGCTCGAGCCTCCAGACCCCAGCCTGTCTCCCAGCTCGAGCCTCCAGACCCCAGCCTGTCTCCCAGCTCGAGCCTCCAGACCCCAGCCTGTCTCCCAGCTCGAGCCTCCAGACCCCAGCCTGTCTCCCAGCTCGAGCCTCCAGACCCCAGCCTGTCTCCCAGCTCGAGCCTCCAGACCCCAGCCTGTCTCCCAGCTCGAGCCTCCAGACCCCAGCCTGTCTCCCAGCTCGAGCCTCCAGACCCCAGCCTGTCTCCCAGCTCGAGCCTCCAGACCCCAGCCTGTCTCCCAGCTCGAGCCTCCAGACCCCAGCCTGTCTCCCAGCTCGAGCCTCCAGACCCCAGCCTGTCTCCCAGCTCGAGCCTCCAGACCCCAGCCTGTCTCCCAGCTCGAGCCTCCAGACCCCAGCCTGTCTCCCAGCTCGAGCCTCCAGACCCCAGCCTGTCTCCCAGCTCGAGCCTCCAGACCCCAGCCTGTCTCCCAGCTCGAGCCTCCAGACCCCAGCCTGTCTCCCAGCTCGAGCCTCCAGACCCCAGCCTGTCTCCCAGCTCGAGCCTCCAGACCCCAGCCTGTCTCCCAGCTCGAGCCTCCAGACCCCAGCCACGTCCTGTCCTGTAGTTATGTCATGTCCTTGCCTGGTTCTAGGTCCCGAGCCTGAGGCAAGACCCAGGTTCTGGGTCCTTGTCCAGTCTCTGGCTCAGAGCCCAAGCCCAAGCTCTGAGTGCATTGTTCCTTGTCCAGGTTCCCTGTCTTGTCCATGTCCCAGCCCAAGTCTGCATTCTTGTCCTTGCTTGTCTGTATCCTGTCACGTCCCTACTCTAGACAAGTCCTGTTCCTTGTACTTCAGTGTCTGTGTCTTGCATTTGGGTCTGCCACCATTGTGACAGAACTGGTTTAGGGAAAGATGGAGGGCGGATGTAACCAGGCAGGGCAGAGTAATAAAGCCTTCACGGCCTTACTGATGAGGTGTGGCATTGTACTTGTATGGGACATTCATGACAAATATGAGATACTTGGGATCAGGGGACTGGAAATAGGCAAAATGGTGAAGTGCAGCTCAAAATGGCCTTAGGAACTTGCACATTGAGACCGCTGAGCAGTTCCTCAAAAGGGGGCAGAGGTTTATCTGCACCTCCTTCAAAATAGTCTATTGCATTTCAAGCATGTGATATAGTCTCCTCTGCATTGATAAGAGCAAGCATAGATTAAGCAATCATTTTGCAGAGCAATGCACTCTGTCCACAATGGCCATCCTGAGCTTCCAATCGCATGTTATATGAATTCCTTCTCCCATTCCACACTAATTTCTCTATTGGCATGGTGAGGCCAGTTATAAACTAGAAGAATAGCCCTTCATATTCCACTTGTATAGCCTACAGCTCAGTGATGTGAACATTATATTTTCCAATTTAGGTAACCAGCTTCCTCCAATCTACTTTCTCTCTTTATTTTCATTTTCCATTTCTTCCCAAACACTCATTACCCGGACACATCTTCCTCTCTACCCAGTTCCATCTGCTCATTACCCAAATAACTATTTCTCTGGGTTTCTTCTTGATTTACCTTTATTATTTCTACCCCCACCTATTTAGTTTCACTTATCACCTCCAGCTCTGTGTCTCAAGGCTTCCCTCTCTCCTCCCTCAGCTGGCTTCATCTGTCTAAAACCCTGGTTCTACCTCTTACCAGACAGCTTCTGTATCATCACTCCCTCCCTCTTTTGTAACCTGCCATCTTCCCTCTATACCCTTAGTCCAGAAGCAGAGCTTTGACCCTAAATGTCAACCATCTTCATGCCTCCACAGGTGCTGCCTTACCCATTCAGTTCTTCCACCAGCTAATTTTATATTCATGAATCTGGCCCTCTGCAACTGTATCTTTGATTCCCTCATTGGGAGACCACAGTCTGTGTGGATCAGAAATAACATCTCCTCCATGCTGACAATCAACACTGGCGCACCTCAAGGGTGTGTGCTGAACCAACTCTCTACACACACAGTTGCATAGCTATGCACAGCTGAAATCTATAAATTTGATGATGACACAAGTACTGTTGGTAGAGTTTCAGGTGGTGCCAAGGAGGTGTACATGAGTGAGATAGATCATATGGCTGAAAGGTATCGCAGCAACAACCTTGCACTCCACATCAGTAAGATCAAGGAACTGATTGTTGACTTCAGGAAGGGGAAACTGAGGGAGCACACACCAGTTCTCATCAAGGGAATCAGAAGTGGAAAGATTATTTATTTATTTATTGACATAGAGGGTGGAATGGGCCCTTTGAACCATGGCGCCAAGTAAACCCAATTTAATCCTAGCCTAATCACAAGGCAATTTACAATGACCAATAAACCTACCAATATGTCCTCTTTGGGCTGTGGGATGAAACTGGAGCACCCGGAGGAAATCCACACAGTCACAAGGAGTATGTAGAAACTCCTTACAGGCAGCTGTGGGTCACTGGAACGGTAAAGCATTGTGCTAACCACTACTCTACCGTGCCTCCCCAAGCAGTTTAAAGTTCCTGAGTGTCAACACCTTTGAGGATATATTCTGGGCCCAACACAATGATACAATTACAAAGAAGCATAGCAGCAGCTTCATATGGAGTATGAGGACACTTGATATGTCTCCAAGGACACTTGCAAATTTGTACAGATGTACCAGGGAGAGCATTCTAACCAGTTATATCGCCTTCTGGTATGGAGAGGCCACTGCACAGGAATGGAAAAAACTGCAGAAAGTTGTAAACTCAGCCAGCTTCATCATGGGCATTAGCCTCCCCGAGCATCGAGTACATTTTCAAAAGGTGATGCATCAAAAAGATAGTATTCATCATTACGTGCCCCCATCAGCCACAACATGCCTGCTTCTCATTGCCACCATCAAGGAGGAGGACAGGTGCCTGAAGACACACACTCAGTGATTCAGGAAGAGCTTCTTTCCATCCGTCATGAGATTGCTGAATGGACAATGAACCCACGAGCCTCAGTATTTTCTCTTCTCCTTTTGCATTACTGTTTGTAATTTATAGCTTTTATTAGTTTTATGTATTACAATGTACTGCTGCCGCAAAACAACCAACTTCACGATGTATGTATGCCAATGATATTAAACCTGATTCTGATATTAAGATTCCAGCATCTTCATCCCATTGTGTCTCCAGAAATTTCTATTGGATGGCTGCCAGCATTTGGCATTCGTTACTCCAAAGGGTTGTGATACTGTGTACTGGGGAAGAGTTTTGGACTAGCCTGAGGTATCTGCTGCCTATTCTGGCTTGATTTCTTTGTACTCTGGTAAGAGACTGATATCCAAACTACACAGCTTAATCACTTCTGCCTAATGCCTTTTTGACTGATGCATCCTGGCTTTCATGAAGCAAAACTCAAATAGAAATAAACGTCCATCGATATTCTGATTTCCCACCAACTTCAATGGAAGAAAATCATCAAACAGTCTGATTATAATTTCCCAAATTTCAAATGTAGAATCAATCTTGTCTTTTTACCAACAGTGCTTAGATTTAAAACTAGGCCAGGCTGATGGGAGTAGATATCTCCTCTTGGTTCAAGATAAATGCAGCTCAGGTTCAATAAGTTGGAGAGTCAGCGCTCCCTTTCATATTCAAGTTGCAAAATTGTCCATGGCTTAATTTTGAATTGATGATTTTTATTTAGAAATTAGAAATAGAAATGATCCTCTCTAGGCATGCTATTCTTAGGTGGGTTGGAAGTTTCATTATGCCAGTAAAGGCTCCAGCCTGTGTCACCAACCCAATACACGTGACCGTTGACATCACTACAACTTGGAAGTAAAAAGTATTTTTTTTCTCACCCTAAAGAGCCATATCAGTTTGTGACCCTGACACAGAAAATCTGCAGAATTTCACTAATGTTATAAAATTAAACTCAACCTAATCACCTCTGAAAGTTTAAAATGGAATGAAAGAGGAGCTCTGGCAGTGAAGAGCATCATTCTTGTACAGCTGTGTCAGCCTGACAAGTCATTTTCCATGCAAAGCTAAATGTTTTAACTATTAATGATAAAATTGTATTTGCATGTTGCCTGAATTTCGAAAGTAGGTAATTATTGCTATTAGACATCTGGCAGTCCTTCACCACATTCAAAGGTACTACCAGGGAAAGTGACATTTGGCACCCATATTTTCAGTTCCTTCATACTACAGTGCATATGGCATGTTAACGTCATGAACAGCATTCACAAATTTGACACAATGGCTGATATGAATGGAATGCAGAAATGGAATTTCTTTTTCTATCAGAATAATCTCTGTTAATAATGACAAATTATCACTCACAAATTTAATGATTTCTTGCCCACAAGATATCACATTGGTTCTATTGCATACAAATTTAAGAAGTGAGATTGCTCATATAAGCTGCATTTGTGATTAAAATCATCTTACAGTAAATTCACCCTTGCCTTCTTTTACATTGACAAGTAGAATCTCAAAAGGACATATAGTAATATTCTGTTTATAAGAAAAAATGGCATAGAAGGGTAATCTGCTGTGAAAATAAGAAAAAAAAGCAGAATCTTTAAATTCCTTACCATTTTATGGTCCCTAGAACATTTCTTTTAATCAGTTATCTGTAAATGTATCATCCAATTTTAGAAACACCAGAGAATACTCTGTTCTTAAAACTCCTTTGCTTATAATTTTATGCCTAAGTGGCTTATTTCAAAACAATGCAACAAATCAATAATACAGTAGTTAATATGTTTTCTACATGCCAGTGGCTCACATCAAAAACTCAAAACCATCGACTTTTCTCATACAGCTGTGCAGATGTTCATGAATCAGAAGTGAGGGCGGAGGATATGAACTTTGTTTTCACCGCAGATCACCCTTCTATGGACAGCTACATTCTGCTTTTGGACACCACATGGAGTTAGGCAGGACGATGTGAATTCTCACAGATTTCCCCCACTTTACCCACACAACTGATGAGATTTAACTAGCTATTCTGGGGATAAGTCTGCCACATCCTGTGCTGTCGTGAGCCCCATCAAACAGCTTGCAGCCAGACGGATAAAAGCACCCAGAGAACTCGGCCCAGTTCCAAGGGGAGATGCCCACCAAACATGAGCTGTTCCCTGGTTAGCAGTTCTACTCTAACATGATGAATAAATATTGTAGTTTGTGAGGAGTACTTCAGCTTCAGATATTATGCCAGTAAATCAGCCAGATAAGTAGGCAAGCTGACACAACAGACCACATCCTAAGCAAGATTAGGATATTTCTGGAAGAAGAGATACTAAGAGATTTGAAATCTCTTTCAAACCTCTTACTAGCTCTTCTTTCAGTTAGTCCTGACGAACGGTCTCGGCCCAAAACGTCGACTGTAGCTCTTCCTATAGATGCTACTTGGCCTGCTGCGTTCCACCAGCATTTTGTGTGTGCGTTGCTTGAATTTCCAGCACCTGCAGACTTCCTCGTGTTAGGATATTTCTCCTGACGCTCTGAACCCACATCTGTTAGTTGTACTCTTGAACAGTCTGGCAAGTATCTGCAGAAGTGATGCAGATCACGGCCCTTATCCATCTGGATTCTGGATGTCAAGAATATAAATTTGGTCAAAAAGGAAAGGAAGCCTATGTAATATTTAGGGACTGGGCAGGAGGAACATGAAGGAAGCAGGAAATAATTGAAATAAGTAGGGGTATGAATTAGAATCAGGTTTAATAACACCAGTATATTCTGTTAACTTTGTGGCAGCAGTACTGATCCAATAAAAGTTGGTGAAGAATAATATCTCCATAGAAGTCAAGAAATCCAACCCTCCTAAGGATTGCCAAAACAGCCTCAGAAATTGGATGGCAGAGGGGAAGAAGCTGTTCCTGAATCGGTACGTGTGTGCCTTCAAGCTTCTGTACCTCCTTCCTGATGGTAACAATGAGAAGAGGACATGTCCTTGGTGGTGGTGGTCCTTAATGATGGGCACTGCCTTTTTGAGGCACTGCTCCTCAAAGATGTCTTGGATACTATGGAGGATAGTGCCCATGATGGCGTAGACTAATTTTACAGTTTACTTTGATCCGGTGCACTAGCCCCCCCACCCCCCCACACCTCATACTGGACGGTGATGCAGCCAGTCAGAATGCTGTCCACGGTGCATCCATAGAAATTTGCAAATGTTTTAGGTGACACACCAAATCTTTTCAAATTCCTAATGAAATATGGCCACTGTCTTGCCTTCTTTGTAACTGCATCCATATGTTGGAACCAGGTTAGGTCCTCAGAGATATCAACACCCAGAAACTTGAAATTGCACACTCTCTCCACTTCTGGATGTCAATGGTCAGTAGGATTAAGGTGGTATGTTAGGCATACATTAAGAACAAAAAGGTAACTATGGAGAATACAAGGCTACTCAAGGACAAAGAAGAAAATGCATGCATGGAGCCAGAGGAAATAGGGGAAGTCCTAAATGAGTATTTTGCATTGGTGTTTACCAAGGAGAAGGACATGACATGGAATATGGAGAGTTCAGGGAGAGGTACGCTGATACGCCAGGGCATATTGATATCAAGAATAAGAGCCTTTTAGAGAACTGTAAGGAGGATTCATTCCAGAGGCTGATGGAACCTATCCTGGATCATTGAAAGAGACAAGAGAGGAGATTGCCAGAGCCCTGTATCCTTGTATCCTAATCTTTGTATCCACTCTAGCCACAGGCAAAATCCCAGAGGAATAGAGATGGCCCCAGAACATAGAAGAGTACAGCTCAGGAACAGGCCATTCGGACCACAATGTTGTGCTGACTGGCTAAAAAGCAAATCAAAACCACCCAAACACTAATCCCTCCTAGCTAAACCAAGTCCATACCCATCCATCTTCCTTACATCCCTGTGCCTATCCAAATGTCTCTTAAAAGCCTCTAACGTTTTTGCCTCTACCACCATACCAGGCAGCTCATTCCAGGCTTTCTCCACTCTCTAAGTAAAGAATTTACCCCTCACATCCCCCTTAAACCTACCCCCTCTCAGCTTCAACGCATGCCTTGTGGTATTCAACATTTCAACCCTGGGAAACACGTACTCTCTGTCCATTCCATCTCTGCCTCTTATAATTTTATTAACCTCTATCAGATCTCCCTTTAGCCTCCACAGCTCCAGAGAAAACAACCCAAGTCTGTTCAAGCTCACGTTATAGCACATTCCCTCTGAACCAGGCAACATCCTCGTGAACCTCTTCTGCACCCTTTCCAAAGCCTCAACATCCTTCCTATAGTGGGGCGACCAGAATTGTACACAGTACTCCAGATGTGGCCTAATCAAAGTTCTTTAAAGTTGCAACATAACCTCCTGACTTTTGAACTCAGTGCCTCGATTGATAAAAGCAAGCATTCCATAAGCCTTCTTAACCACCTTATCGACCTGTGTAGCCACTTTCAAGGATCCCAAGATCTCTCTCTGCTCAGCAACACTACTAAGGATTTTGCCCTTAACAGTGTACTGCCTCCTTGTATTTGTCCTACTGTGCAACACTCAGATTTATCTGGGTTAAACTCCATCTGCCATTCCTCTGCCCATATTTACAACTGGTCTACATCACATTGCATTCTTTGCCAGTCTTCTACATTATCAACAACTCCACCAATCTTGGTTTTATCCACTAACTTACTAACCCACCCATTTACATTTTCAGCATGGTCATTTATATACATTACAAACAGTGGACGGAGGTCCCAGAACAGATCCCGGCGGAACTCCACTAAATACAGACCTCCAGCTCAAATAAATCCCTTCAGCCATTACCTTCTGTCTTCTATGCACAAGCCATTTTGCAGAGAATATTGTTCCTTTGTTTAAGAAGGATAATAGGGTCAAACCAGTAAAATGATAGGCTGGTGAACCTTCTATTGGTAACTGGAAAATATTCTTCGGGGTAGGATTTACGCACATCTGGAAAGCATGAACTCATTAGGTATAATCAACATGGATTTGTGTGAGCCTTATTTAAGGAAGTGACAAAGATGACTGATGAGGCTAGGAAAGTGGATGTTGTCTACATAGATTTGGTTAAGCATTTTACAAGGTCCTCAGGGTAAGATCATTAAGACGGTTTAGGCATGTGGGATCCGTGGAGACTTAGTAGACTTTATTCAAAATTGGCTTGGCCATCGAAGACAAGACAGAGGGGAGTGGTGGATGCGCATTCTAAATTCTCCAGTTTGCAAGGGGGAGATTTGCAGGCAACGGAGACGGCAATACTTACTGGGTATCAGTACAAAGGAAAACATAGGAATTATTTAACTCTTTGTAAGACTGATAATAACAGATACCTTGTTTTCTCCCTGATGAAATAGCAGCCCTGGAATTAACCTTACTGATGGCATGGACCTTCTCTGAGTAGAGGCCACCTTCTGAACATGTGTGAAAAACTTCCAAACATCCACTATAAAAGAAGAAATCCCCTGGTGCAACAACACCTCCCATACACCCACGGAATTTAACCCCGACTAATTGTGATTGGGCTTGCATCATTTGAGAAAAAGTGTAGGACTGGGGACCAGAGAGTGGATGTGTACCAATTTTTAGTTGCTTGTCATGCAGTTTATTTTATCTTATTGCTTATCTGAAGTTTGTATTATAATCCCACTGCTTAAGTAATTATATTATAATAATTCTAGTTAACTTGCATTTACTGTAATTTTTGCATAATGTACAAATGTGGATCCAAGGGGTGGAGTGTAAAGAAAGAACTAAATGTGATTCTTCCTGGGTATATGCTAAAATAAAATGGAAGTCAGTAAGACAGTTGGTGTTAACTTGGAGTGGAATTGCTTTGAGAAAGTACAAGTGAACCAGTCCACAACAGTGTTCTGAGAAGTTTAAGGAGGTAAAAATCTGAAGCCATATTAGTGGATAAAGGTAAAAAACATATTTACCTGGGCTGCAGGTTGCAAGTTAAAAGGGGGTGCAGCTGGTCCCAGTAAGCGACGGAAAAGTACTCTGGTGATTATAATGTTATGCTCGAAGGAATCGTAAAGGGTATAAAAAAGAGACACTTTGTTTGTGCAGGACGAGAGGTTTGTCTTAGGCTAGGTCATGACTGGTGCTGGTGCTAAGACGTGGAGAAGATAAGGACAAGTACGTTGAGAGAGAGGGGAGAGGGGGAGGGCAAGAGGGCAAGGGAGAGGGGGGTAGAGGGGGAGGGAGAGGGAAGATAGGGGGGAAGAGGGGGAGAGAGGAGTGGAAGAAAGGGGTGGAGGAGAGTGGTGGGGGAGAGGGGTGGGAGAGAGATTGGCAGGTCTAGGCAGGATCTGAGGATTTTTCATACAGTGTATGGTTGCAACCTGGAACACATAGTCTGCAAAAGTGGTAAAATCAGGTGGTTCCACAACATTTAAACTATGAAAGGATGAGCACTTGAATCATTTGGGTATAGTACACCGCAGACCAACTGCTGCTAAATTGGACTAGGATAGATGGGTATTTCACGGTTGCTACGGACATGGCAGAGCAAAGAGTCTGTTTCTGTGCTGTATGACTCCATGAAAACGAAGATTATTGTATCCAATTCATGTTGCTCTTAATTTTCCAGCTGTAAAACATGGTCAGGTATCTCATCGATTTAAACACAGCCACATTTGAATTCTACTGTCAGTTGTCTATTCTGCATTCTCTTCAGCCAGACTGAACAGGACTCAGTTTTGAGCTTCTGCCTTGTTGCGCTTACAATAGTGTAAGTTCACACAGGAACAGACTGCCTAGAGGCCAGGGTTAACCTACAGCTTTGTTTGCATTATACAATAACCCAAGAGAGGGAACAACTCAATCTGTGCATTTCATGTCAATGGAAGTTCAGCTGTTTTCTGTGCTCAAGTAGTTAAGCTAATTGTAGTAAGGCATGACTATGTATGATGGGTCAGTATGTGTTGACTGATTTTGCCAAATTTAAGACTGATCAATTATCTAGCATTTTCACAATTTAATCAAAAAAATGACTTATTAATATCATATTGCTCAAAGACAATGAGCTGTAAAAGAAAATAAAAAGGGTTGAAAATTAGATGGGCTTCCTGACAGGAGAGTGCTCAGACAATTCAGCATACAACAGTGCAAGAACAGATCTAGTGGCTTAGCTCAGAATTAATTTGAATGCTTGAACACTAAGTTGATTTCACAATATCAGTTTGCATTTGACAACAATATATTGTATAGGCAGGGTTGCTTGTCATGCATCACAGCCCTGATCTCAACAATGCATAACACAAACAAAGAAACATAATGTGCTTCTAAATGACACATGGATACAGTTGGTCTCACACATTCAGAAATATCCTCATTCTTCTACCCATCCGTTCCCCGTCTTCTAAGCAGTTTTCTCTTTCCCAGTTCTGACGAAGGATCTGAAACCTGAAATGTTACCTCATTTTCTCTTTCCACACAAGGTGCCTGAGACTCGAATTTGTGCTTTGAAGAAAAGTAGATGCTGGTCTAAGTCACTGCAAATGGAAATTACAATCTTCCTTTCAAAGAAGAAGGGAAATACATTAAGGATAATCAGGTCTGAGAAATTTCTTTCCCTCTTAACTCACAGAATAATAAAACTATCTAGGAGCCTGCTCTGTAAAACTGGGTGTTGATGAATGGTTGGGAAAAGTACAGACAGGAAGTTCACATGAACACCCCTTTATAGCTGATGTATGATGGGTCAGTAGGGGCTAATTGACTTTGCTAAAATTGAAGCTTATCAATTATCTAACAATTTCTTAAATGTTTTTCAAAAAATTGACTTATTAATATCACATTGGGGGCATCAATTCTTTTGTGGATGAAAAAAGATCATATTTGGGAGCTTAACATCCAAGGATACACATTGTATTGAAAGGACAAGCAGATAGGTGGAGGGGTTGGGATGGTTCTGTTGGTAAAAAAAAAATGAACTCAAATCCTTAGAAAGAGGTGACATAGGACTGGAAGATGTAGAATCCTTGTAGATAGAGTTAAGAAGCTGCATAGGTAAAAGGACCCTGACGGGAGTTATACACAGACATCCAGACAGTAGCCAGGAAGCTGGATATAAATTACAAAGGGAGATAGAAAAGGCATTTAATAAGGGCAATGTTACAATAGTATTGGGAGATTTCAATATACAGGTGGATTGTGAAAATCGAGTCGGCACTGAATCCCAGGAGAGGGAATTTGTAGAATGTACTTCCAGAACAGAAGGAGGAATTATTTTTAGTCGAACAGTGGTAAATCTGTGGAATGCTCTGTCACAGACTGCAGTGGAGGCCAAGTCCATGGGTATATTTAAAGCAGAAGTAGATAGATTCCTGATTGGTTAGGACATCAAGGGATATGGTGAGAGGGCAGGTGTCCGGGGTTGAATGGGATCTGGAATCAGTCATGATGAAATGGCAGAATAGACTTGATGGGCTGAATGGCCTAATTCTGCTCCTTTGTCTTTTGGTCCTAAGTACCCCGAAACCTCATCCTTAATAACAGACTCCAACATGGCTTTGTTGGGATAGTAATTCGTTTCAATGAATAATAATAAAGGCCATATTGTATTAATATTAGTCCTATCCTCACACACTCTCATAGTCTCAAAAAGTTTCATAACAGTATATTTCAGTCATGAGCAAGTTTGCTATTTTTCTTAATAATTGAGGGGACCATTTTATGTAAGTAGAAATTTTTTAAAAATCCATGCTTGTAGGGTTTAATGTTGAGAACATTACTGGTGTCATTTTCCACTTTTGCATCTACAGTGCAGAACACCAAATTACCAGGATTCAGTATCAGAATATTGAGTTGGATGACTTTGTGTAAGCAATGTACAAAAGCTAAGAACTTAGCCTTGACTATTTGATGGTATACGGTTTGCTGACCCGTAAAATTCTAAACTCAATGGAAGATTTCTGGTCAAATTTCTGGTCAGGGTGGTGCCAATGAACAATGATTCCTTGGGCAACATCTTCCAGAAAGTCAATTATTTCACTTTTCTACACCTTTTACTTATTCATTTTATCTTAATCCTATTTTGGAAACTGTCAGAGCCTGTGACTTACAGTTTGGAGTTCCGTCGATTGATCTAGTGCTCTGCTGTCCCCAAGAAAATTCTAGGAGAGGACTATGAACACAAGATGTCTCAAGCAGGAGATCAGAGACGGAGTATGGAGCCATGATCAACTCCATTTTTCACCAATTGAAGCATCAAGGAAGATTGAAACATCAAGGTGAATGTGGATGAAGCTGGATCGGCAGTTGTTCTCCACGGTTGGGCCAGAGGTCCAGAGGCCGTGTCAATGCAGAGGTTGGGGAGCCTCAACAGGCTGGAGGTTGAGAGGCCATGGGCCAGCAGTCACTCCCCGCAGAAGGGCAGAGTTCGAGCTGTTGATTGATGCTGATGGAGGATGCTTCCAAGATTCTGAAACATATGTGATTAATGCTGTGGACTGTAGTTTATATTGGTCCCCCTCAGGTTTCTGTGTCCTCTTTCTTGCTGTCAGTTGGTGTGTGGGCAATATGTTACTTTCTTTGAGTGAGGGAGGGACTGGGGATTTGGGGTCTGATGTTTTGTTGACGTTTTTCTGTGAAGATTTCGTGTGTGTAAGGGGTTTCTTTTTTTTATGTTACTGCGTAGTCTAATTAAAATGGCTTCTTTGTTATGTTATAACTGAAAGGGCTTCTTTGTTATGTCAACTGCTGAGAAAGTCCTTCCCACTAGCAGTTTGTTCTGGATTATCTATTGATATGAGGATGAATGAACCAATTGCGATAGTTGTTATGCTTTTGGTGTGTCTGAAGATATTGTATGCGCGGGGTTTTGGGGCAGAAGGCGGGAGAGAGAGGCAGAGGATGGACCAGGTGCTGTGAGTTCGCTAACGGGGTCGGACCCCGAGTGGGGCGTTCGGCGAGGAGAGGAGACGGAGACGGACTCACGTGGAGTGTCTGGTCGACCACCTTTGTTAGTCCCAGGTGGCCGGTCAAGGTAGTCCAAGGGGTCGCAGGGTGAAGAAGAAGGGTCCTGAGCTCCAACTGTTTGTGCACGAAGAGATTGAACTTTGATAAGTGTGGCGCCTTTTATTTTCCTTTTATATTTTACTCTCTATTAATTATATAGTTCCAGTAATATCTATAAACTGTAAATCATTTAATCATATCTGGTGTATTGTTTGTTATTTGGGTGGGGTGGGGTACATCACACAGCATCCACGCAAACTAAGTACCCAGTTTGGCGGGACTGAGGGCTATTTCCCTAGACGACAGCAAGCCGAGCGACCCTGAGGCTGGCCAGGGGGCTACATGTGCGAGAGAGGGGTTGGGGTTTGATGCTATTGTTGCTGTTTTTTATGTGGGAGGTGTTGGGAGGGTTTGGGATTTGCGAGTTTTGCTTCTTTTTTTGTGCAGGGGGATTAATGTCTGTTCTTCCACTGACCTCTATGGTTTTTCAGTATTTCATGGCAATCTGGAGAAGAGGAATCGCAGAGATGTATTTTGCGTACATACTTTGATAATAAAATGAGCCTTTGAACCTTTAAGATTTGAAGGTTTATCTGATATAGGCAGCTATGAATATCCTGACGAAAGGGTTATAGCTTGCCCTACTCTTCAAAGATTTGTTCAGTTCCCTGTTTATCTTCCATGAAGAGTTTAGCTGTCAATATCCATCTTTTAAGCAGTGTATTCCCCTTCTCTACCAAGGAGGGAAGTGTAGAAATTGGTGGGGCCCTAGCAGAGATATTTAAATCATCCTTAGTGACAGGAGAAGTACCAGAGGATTGAAGGACAGCCAATGTTGTTCTGCTGTTTTAGAAAGGTTCAAAACATAAACCAAGAAATTATAGGCCAGTCAGTCTGACATCAGTAGTGGGAAGGTTGGTGGAAGGTATTCTATGGGACTGGTGGCACAGTTACAGATTGGTATGTATGATGTTGTAAGCATCACTGAATCATGGCTGAAAGAAAATTATAGCTGGGAACTTAACATCCAAGGATACACATCGTATCAAAAGGACAGGTAGGTAGGAAGACGGGGTGGCATGGATCTGTTGGTAAAAATGAAATCAAATCATTAGAAAGCAGTGACGTAGGATCTGAAGGTGTTGAATTGTTGTGGGTAGAGCTAAGGAACTGCAAGGGTAAAAAGACACTGATGGGAGTTGTATACAGACCCCCACACAGTAGTAAGGATCTGGTCTACAAATTACAATGGTAGATAGAAAATGTATGCCAAAACAGCAATGTTACAATAGTCATAAGGATTTCAATACACAGGTAGATTGTGAAAATCAGGTTGGTGCTGTATCCCAAGAAGGGGAACTTTAGGATAGCCATGAGATGGCTTTTTAGAGCAACTAGTGTTTAAGCCCACTAGGGGATCAGCTATTCTGGATGGGGTGACGTACCACGAACCAGAATTGATTACAGAGCTTAAGGTAAAAGAACCCAGAGGAGAAAGTAATCATAATATCAGTGGTCCCCAACTTCTGGGCCGCGGACCGATACATTGCCGCCTTTGATCTGGGCTGACATTTACGTGCCGGGGGGCACCTAATTAATTGGCTTGTTTATTTCGGCTCTTTTCTTAAAGATGTGCTGGGTGCGTTCCGACTACTGCTACACCACTGCATTCTTCGCAGCAATGTTTCAGTCCGCGGCACGGAGGTTGGGGACCACTGGTAATATGATTGAGTTCACCCTGAAATTTGAGAAGGAAAAGCTAAAGTCAGATGTATGAGTATTACAGTGGAGTAAGGAGAGAAGCATGAGAGAGGAGTCGGCCAAAACTGATTGGAAAAGATCACTGGCAGGGCTGATGGCACAACAACAATGGCTGGAATTTCTGGAAGCAATTCAAAAGGAACAGGATATATAGATCCCAAAGAGAAAGAAGTGTTCTAAAGGGAAGATGAAACAACTGTGGCTAACAAGAGAAGTCAAAGCCAATGAGAGGGCATATAATAGAGCAAAAACTAGTGGGATGTCAGAGGATTGAGAAGCTTTTGAAAAACAGCACAAGGGAACTAAAAAGTCACTTACAAGGAAAAGTTGGAATACAAAAATAGGCCAGCCAATAACATTAAAGAGGATATTGAAAGTTTCTTCAGGTACATAAAGTGTAAAAGAGAGGTGAGAGTGGATATCAGACCACTGGAAAGTGTTGCTGGAGAGGTAGCAAGGACAAGGAAATGATGGATGAATTGAGTAAGTATTTTGCATCAGTCTTCACTATGGAAGACACCAGCAATATGCCAGAAGTTCGAGAGCATCAGGGGTCAGAAGTGTGTGATTGCCATTACTAGGGAGAAGGTTCTTGGGAAACTGAAAGATCTGAAGGTAGATAAGTCAGCTGTACCAGATAGTATACACCCCTGGTTCAGAAACAGGTGGCTGAAGAGATTATGGAGGCATTAGTAATGATCTTTCAAGAATCACTAGTTTCTGGAATAGTTCCAGAAGACTGGAGAATTGCAAATGTCACTCCTCTTATCAAGAAGGGAGAAGGGCAAAGGAAGGGAAATTATGGGCCAGTTAGATTTACCTCAGTAGTTAAGAAGATGTGGAATCAATTGTTAAAGAGGTGGTATTAGGGTACTTGGAGGCACATGATAAAATGGGCTGTAGTCAGCATGGTTTCATCAAGGGAAAATCTTGCCAGATAAATCTGTTAGAATTCTTTGAAGAAATAACAAGCAGGATAGATAAAAGAGAATCAGTTGCTGTTATGTACTTGGATTTTCAGAAGCCTTTTACAAGGTGCCACACACAAAGCTGCTTTGCAAGTTACTTCAGGAAAGATTCTAGCATGGATAAAGCAGTGGCTGAATGGCAGGAGGCAAGGACTGGGAATGAAGGGAGCCTTTTCTGACTGGCTGCCGGTAACTAGTGGTGTTCCACAGGGTCTGTGTTGGGACAGATTCTTTTTACGTTATATGTCAATAACTTGGATGACAGAATTGATTGGTTTGTTTCAAAGTTTGCAGATGATATGAAGATAGATGGAGGGGCAGGCAGTTTTGAGGAAGTAGAGAAGCTACAGAAGGACTTCGGCAGATTAGGAGAATTCGCAAAGAAGGTGCAGATAGAATATAGTGTTGGGAAGTGTATGGTCACGCACTTTGGTAGAAGAAATAAAAGGGTAGACTATTTTCTAAATGGACCGAAAATTTGAAAATTTGAAGTGCAAAGGGACTTGGGAGTTCTTGTGCAGGATTCCTTAAAGGTTAATTTGCAGGTTCAGTCTGTGGTGAAGGCAGCAAATGTGATGTTAGCACTCATTTCACGAGGACTAAAATGTAAAAGCAAGGATGTAATGTTGAGGCTTTATAAAATACTGGTGAGGCCTCACTTGGAGTATTGTGAGCAGTTCAGGGCCCTCTGCCTTAGAAATGATGTGCTGAAACTGATGTGCTAAGGGGAGCATGAGGGGAAACTTCTTCACTCATTGTTTTGTGAGAGTGTGGAATGAGCAGCCAGCATAAGTGGTGCATTCAAGTTTGATTTCTACGTTTAAGTGAAGTTTGGATAGGTACATGGATAGTAAGGGTTTGTAGGGCTATGGTCCTGGTGCAGGTCGAAGGGAGTGGACAGTTTAAGTGGTTTCAGCATGGACTAGACAGGCAGACTGGCCTGGTTCTGAGCTCTACTTCTCTATGACTCTTTGGATTTAAATCTTTTAGCCATAGCTTGACTTGACCTCGCTCAGTCTGTAACACACATATTCTGAAATCAAAGCTACGTCATTGATATGGGGAGTGCAATATGACTGGTCTGTCAGTAATTTTCCTGACTTGTGCATTAGACCTTTAGGATTTGTTTTTGCCTGCAACATTCATTAGTTATGGGCCATTAACAGTTTGATAAGCCAGCTGTACTGCAGCAGTTCATTTGCAGTTTTATCTGTTGGATTAATTGAGCATTGTTTCAGCTGTGTGTTGCCCAAATACCACACACAATGGGAAACAATATCACCTTCCTCCAAATGAAACAAACATGTCTGCCAGGACTGCATAACCATTGATTACAACACCTGTGCTGGAGTTCGATGGCTGTCCCAGCCTCTGATTTAATTGGAAGCCATGCCACAATTCATTATTCATTGCGACAGTTTTTTGCAAGACATATGAATGTCCCATAATTGATGAAAAATTAATTTAATATCATGTTCAACAAAGTGCAGTGGAACATCAGAGACAACACTGTTGCTTGATTTTAGAAAAATCTCCCTGAATCATCTCAGAAGGTAAAAGTTTCAAATATGTTATTCACAATCCATTTGTTTAAATTTTGCAGAATGCAAGCTTCTTTCCACATCTAACCACATAAATTTCCTGTAAATATGTAACATTTGGTGATTTTACAATATATTTTTTCAACTTAACTTGCTACATGAGTTGTATTGAAAAACTGGGCTCAATGCCACAGAGTTACTGCTTCAAAAAGAAATTAAGTGTATTATTGCTCTAACATTAAACACTTCAGGACGTTAATGCTGGATAAATATATATTGTATGCCAACATGGAAATTCAGGGCAATCCTTCTGAGCTGCTCTGACTCAATGCAAAAAGTTAGTAACTTCTGGATGAGTTGCACAGGGAAACCATAAGATCATTCGGCAATGGAACAGAATTAGTCTATTCGGCCCATCGAGTCTGCTCCACCATTCCATGACAGCTGATTTATTATCCCTTTCAACCCTATTCACCTGCCTTCTCCCCATAACTTTAGACAGCCTTACTAATCAAAAACCTATCAATCTCTGCCTTAAGTATACCCAATGACATGGCCTCTAAAGCTGTCTGTGGCAATGAATTCTACAGATTCATCATCAAGATGGCTAAACAAATTCCTCCTCATTTCTGATTTAAAATGAATGTTCTTCTATTCTGAGGCTGTGCCATCTAGATCTAGATTATCCCACTTCAGGAAATATCTGCTCCATGTCTAGTTTATTTGAACCTTTCAATATTTGATAGGTTTCAATAAGATCCTCCTTCATTCTTCTAAATTCCAGCAATCACAGTCCCAGAGCCATCAAACACTCTTCATATATTAACCCTTTCATTCCCAGGATCACTGACATGAACCTCTTCTGGACCTTCTCCAATGACAGCACATCTTTTCTTAGATAGGAGCCCAAAACTGCTCACAATACTCCAAGTGCAGTTTGACCAATGCCTTTAAAACTTTTGCATTATACTCTAGACCAATCAAAATGAATGCTAACAACATGAATTCTGCAGATGCTGGAAATTCAAGCAACACACATCAAAGTTGCTGGTGAACGCAGCAGGCCAGGCAGCATCTCTAGGAAGAGGTGCAGTCGACGTTTCAGGCCGAGACCCTTCATCAGGGCTAACTGAAGGAAGAGTGAGTAAGAAATGAATGCTACATTGTATTAGCCTTCCTTACCCCGACTCAAACGGCATGTTAACCTTTAGGAAATCCTACATGAGCAATCACAAGTCCCTTTGCACTGCTGATTTCTGAATTTGCTCTCTGTTTAGAAAATAGTCTATGCCTTAATTCCTGCTACCTAAGTGAACAACCACACACTGTATTCCATCTGCCACTTCTTTGCCCATTCTCCAAATTTGTCAAAGTCCTTCTGCAGACTCCGTTCCCTGAATACATTCTGCCCCTCCACCTATCTTTGTACTGTCTGCAAAAGTCACATCAATTCTATCATTGAAATCATTGACACATAATGTTATCCACAAACCTGCCTGTCCTGGCCGACCTATTGTCTCAGCATCCACAAACCTGCCTGTCCTGGCCGACCTACTGTCTCAGCATCCACAAACCTGCCTGTCCTGGCTGACCTATTGTCTCAGTATCCACAAACCTGCCTGTCCTGGCTGACCTATTGTCTCAGCATCCACAAACCTGCCTGTCCTGGCCGACCTATTGTCTCAGCTTGCTCCTGCCCCACCGAACACATTTCTGCATACCTCGACACTGTTTTATCACCCCTCGTTCAATCCCTTCCGACCTATGTTCGTGACACTTCTCACGCTCTTAAACTTTTCGATGATTTTATTTTCACCATGGATGTCCAGTCCTTATATACTTCCACCGCCTTATTTTCACCATGGATGTCCAGTCCTTATATACTTCCATCCCCCATCAGGAAGGTCTCAAAGCTCTACGCTTCTTTTTGGATTCCAGACCTAATCAGCTCCCCTCTACCACCACTCTGCTCCGTCTAGCGGAATTAGTCCTTACTCTTAATAATTTCTCCTTTGGCTCCTCCCACTTCCTCCAAACTAAAGGTGTAGCTATGGGCACCCGTATGGGTCCTAGCTATGCCTGCCTTTTTGTTGGGTTTGTGGAACAATCTATGTTCCGTGCCTATTCTGGTATCTGTCCCCCACTTTTCCTTCGCTACATCGACGACTGCATTGGCGCTGCTTCCTGCACGCATGCAGAACTCGTTGACCTTATTAACTTTGCCTCCAACTTTCACCCTGCCATCAAGTTTACCTGGTCCATTTCCGACACCTCCCTCCCCTTTCTAGATCTTTCTGTCTCTGTCTCTGGAGACAGCTTATCCACTGATGTCTACTATAAGCCTACTGACTCTCACAGCTATCTGGACTATTCCTCTTCTCACTCTGTCTCTTGCAAAAACGCCATCCCCTTCTCGCAATTCCTCCGTCTCCGCCGCATCTGCTCTCAGGATGAGGCTTTTCATTCTAGGACGAGGGAGATGTCTTCCTTTTTTAAAGAAAGGGGCTTCCCTTCCTCCACTATCAACTCTGCTCTTAAACGCATCTCCCCCATTTCACGTACATCTGCTCTCAATCCATCCTCCCGCCACCCCACTAGGAATAGGGTTCCCCTGGTCCTCACCTACCACCCCACCAGCCTCCGGGTACAACATATTATTCTCCATAACTTCTGCCGCCTCCAAGGGGATCCCACCACTAAGCACATCTTTCCCTCCTCCCCCCCCTGCATTCCGCAGGGATCGCTCCCTACGCAACTCCCTTGTCCATTCATCCCCCCCATCCCTCCCCACTGATCTCCCTCCTGGCACTTATCCGTGTAAGCGGAACAAGTGCTACACATGCCCTTACACTTCCTCCCTTACCACCATTCAGGGCCCCAAACAGTCCTTCCAGGTGAGGCAACACTTCACCTGTGAGTCGACTGGGGTGATATACTGCGTCCGGTGCTCCCGATGTGGCCTTTTATATATTGGCGAGACCCGACGCAGATTGGGAGACCGCTTTGCTGAACATCTACGCTCTGTCCGCCAGAGAAAGCAGGATCTCCCAGTGGCCACACATTTTAATTCCACATCCCATTCCCATTCTGACATGTCTATCCACGGCCTCCTCTACTGTAAAGATGAAGCCACACTCAGGTTGGCTTATATTCCGTCTGGGTAGCCTCCAACCTGATCACATGAACATCGACTTCTCTAACTTCCGCTAATTCCACACCTCCCCCTCGTACCCCATCTGTTACTCATTTTTATGCACACATTCTTTCTCTCACTCTCCTTTTTCTCCCTCCGTCCCTCTGAATATACCTCTTGCCCAGCCTCTGGGTCCCCCCCCACCCCTTGTCTTTCTTCCCAGACCTCCTGTCCCATGATCCTCTCGTATCCCTTTTGCCTATCACCTGTCCAGCTCTTGGCTCTATCCCTCCCCCTCCTGTCTTCTATCATTTTGGATCTCCTCCTCCCCCTCCAACTTTCAAATCCCTTACTCACTCTTCCTTCAGTTAGTCCTGACGAAGGGTCTCGGCCTGAAACGTCGACTACACCTCTTCCTACAGATGCTGCCTGGCCTGCTGCGTTCACCAGCAACTTTGATGTGTGTTGCTTGAACTTCCAGCATCTGCAGAATTCCTGTTGTTTACACATAATGTTTATAGGTTGCAGATAGTACGGGCCAACTACTTGGATTAATGATGCATCCTAAAGATAGTAAATCAAAGTCCAGAGAGAGTAGCAAACAAAATTAGGCACTCTCTCACACATACTATTATAAAGCAAAATTTCAAAAAATGCAAGATAGGTAGGAAGACATGGAGATTTAAGAAAGAAATTCCAAGGTGTTGATTTGCACTGTTGAGGGCATGGAAGCCAACTATATGCCTATTAAAAAATAATTATAATTTGCCATATTTAAAGGCTTGCAGGCTTTGAAAGGGAGAATAAAACTACAGCTATGAGGACCCCTGCAGCATTCGGTGACCTTGTGATCTCTGTCTGAGTGGCCAACATCAGAATGTCTTTTAAGTGGGTGAACCCTTGCAAGGCGATGGGCCTCGATGGTGTACCTGGTAGCGCATTGAAAGGCTGTTCCAACCAACTGGTGGGTGGGTTCAAAGATATTTTCAGTCTCTCATTGCTACAGCTGGAAGTTTCTACCTGCTTCAAAATGATGATACCAGTCCCCAAGAATAGCAGGGTGAACTCCCTTAATGATTATCATCCAGTAGCACTCAGATCTATGGTGATTAAATGCTTTGACAGGTTGGTCAAGGCTAGAATCAACTCCTGCCTCAGCAAGGACCTGGACCCACTGCAATTTGCCTATCGCTGCAATAGATTTACAGCGGATGTGATCTCATTGGCCCTTCGCGCGTCCTTGAATCACCTGACAATATTAATACTTACGTCAGGCTGCTGTTTATTGACAGTAGCTCAGCCTTCAACACAATCATTCCTACAGTTCTGATCAAAAAGCTCCAAAGCCTGGACCTTCCTCTGCATCTGGATCTTTGACTTCCTCGCTGAAAGACTACAGTCTGTGTGGATCGGAAATACCATCTCCACTTTGCTGATAGTCAACACTGCTCTACTCTCTATACCCATGACTGTGTGGCTAAGTACAGTTCAAATGCCATCTATGTTTCCTGAAGACACAGCTACTGTTGGCAGAATTGAGCTCATGCACAGAAGCAAGATAGATCAGCTAGTGGAGTGGTGTCGCAGCAACAACCTTACACTCAATGTCAGCAAAATGAAGGGATTGACTGTAGACTTCAGAAAGGGCAAGACCAGGGAACACATACCAGTCCTCATCGAGGGATCAGAAGTGGAAGGGGTGAGCATTTTCAAGTTCTTGGGTATCAACATCTCTGAGGAGCTATTCCGAGCCTGACATATCAATGCAGTTACAAAGGAGGGATGACAGTGGCTATAATTCCTGAGGAGTTTGAGGAGATTTGGAACGTCACCTAAGACACTTGCAAATTTCTACAGATGTACAATGTTTTCTTTGCATGGTCTATAAAATGGGTAATAATATCATTGTCAAGAGAGTAAAGTTTACAATCTACAGTATTTAGATAAACTCAGAATGGAATAAATCTATCTGCAAATGACAAGGCAAGGACCATATTGGTCATGAGAAGGCTCCACCAACGTATGGGTAAGAATGGAGAATTGTTATGAAACTGTTGCAGCATTGGAGCTTGTTGTGTTTGCTCTTCAGTTCAATAGATCATTCGATGTACTGCATGGAAGGTCTTCTCATCTTGTTACTGATGCAGTAAATTCTCCACAGGACCATAGGCAAGTAGAAATTCAATCACAAATCTTTTCTGCTGGTTTTAAAATCAACTCACGTTTCCAAAATATTAATAAAATATCAAGCACCAATTCAAGAACTTCATGTGCAGTCTTGCTAGTGGATATGGAACCAAATGATTAGCTAAACGTGTTCAGGAAGGTGCAGATAATGAGGAAGTGACGGACAGCACAGGGAATGTCATGGATGGTGATGGTAGAAATGAAACAGGCGCAAGCTGACTGGAGGATGAGTATGGTACTTCTCTTAGCTCAGGGACAGAGATTTAATCTTGTTGGAGTTGCACACACGACTGCTCTTTGGTAAGAGACAATAGATGCTTGAGCCTCCAAAATCATCCATCAAGTATCATGTCACTATGTAACTGAACCAGTCTTCCTGGATTATGTGGCTAGTTCAAGAACATTATCACTAAAGTCCTCCATGTCAGAAGTCTAAAGGCAAATTAGAACATCTCATTTCAACACATAATTTTTTGCTATAATGGCCTCAAACTCATCCAATGTAAATCTCATCCAACTTTTTCTCTTGAACAATTGGGTGGGAAAAACCTAGACACAGATAAAGGAACATAATTGGTTCTGTTCTTCAAAAGGACAAAGTCAATTTCAGGTAATGGATAAAAGAATGGCTTTGACCTTAACGGACACAGATGAGTTGTCTGTTTCATAGGGCGGCGTCAAATCAGTTTTCCCTGCACAAAAGTGGAAATAATAGAAAACAGCAGGACTGGCCAGCCAGAGAAACATCAATCTGAATTGTTAATTATATGCTACATCAATCCACGCAAAAGGATTGCATTAAAAAGCTTTGCCTTTCAGCATAACATTGTTGGCTGAATGGCCTGTTCCTGTGCTGTACTCTTCTATGTTCTAAAAGGACTGATCATATACTATCTGGACCTATTTTAATTGTAAAATGTGGCTGCCAGATGGATCTAATCTAGTAATATAAAATGTGGTAGTGATACTAGATTTTTTTCAATTCCTCCCTGTAGCATTCAATGGTGTTCTGAACAAATTGATTCAAATTAATTGATCTGAAATAGATTGCCAAAGGAATCTACCAGCCATCAGATGAAATTATATCCAATCAATCTGGGTTGCAC
This sequence comes from Mobula birostris, assembly GCF_030028105.1. Taxonomy (NCBI): domain Eukaryota; kingdom Metazoa; phylum Chordata; class Chondrichthyes; order Myliobatiformes; family Myliobatidae; genus Mobula; species Mobula birostris. The sequence goes on from NC_092372.1 coordinate 106,489,019, forward strand.
TTGAAATCAAACCTTAAAGTCAAGGGATGTGGTCCAATCTATGATATTATTCAGTTTTTTCGTTACCAAACACACATCAAATTTGCAGCTGAGCCGAGGAGAAATAATACACATCTGTTTTATTATTCCCCATGAGCACATGAGAACTTCAGCAACATGTTTTTGTAAATTGTTGCCCTAATTGTGTGCAGCATTTTAAATCATTTGGTGGAAATATGTTCACGGCTATTTTAACACGAAATACAATAGCAAGTATTTAATTGGAGCACTTGCAGAAGTAATTAGTGTTCCAAATGAATTCAGGAGCACAAAAACACTCAAACCTTCCAAATGGCTTCCTAACTGGTAGAAATGCAATGGATCAGCTAAAAAGTGCCAGGACACAAATTTTGGCTCTTGCATCCTTCACTGCATTTTACCAAACAAGGTCTGTTTGGGTTGTCTATTGTATCCCGTGCCCCCTGATGCAGCCTATTCCACATTGATGAGGCCCAACATAAGCTGGGAGACCGTTTTGTGGAGCACTTCCGCTCCATCCGCCAAAAGCAAAATTTCTAGTAGCCAACTATTTTAGTTCCTATCCTCATTCCCGCTCCAAAATGTGAGTTCACAATGAGACCACCCTCAGGGTGGAGGAACAACATCTTATATTCTGTCTCGGTAGAATCCAACTTGATGGCATGAGCATCAACTTCTTCTGGTAAAAATGTGTTTCTTCCCCTTCCTCCTCCTTCTATTTCCCACTCTTGCCTCTTAACTCTTCTCCTTACTTGCCTATCACCTCCCCCAATGCCCATCCTCCTTCCCTTTCTCCTATGGCCCACTCTCCTCTCATCAGATTCCTTCTTCTCCAGCCTTTACCTTTCCCACCCAACGGGCTACACTATAACCTTCTAGGTAGTCCACCCCCCCACCCCATCTCTCGCTTTTTTGTTTAGCCATCTTCTACCTTCTTTTCCAGTCCTGAAGGAGCGTCCTGACCCAAAACATCAACTGTTTATTCATTGCCACAGATGCTGCAGGTCTCTGCAGATTTCCTCCAGTGTTTTGTGTGTTACTCTGGATTTCTAGCATCTGCAGAATCTCCTGTGTTCACCTATTTTCTTCACCTCTCAGATGCCAAAAGTAACTTTGAGAGCTCAGATTCATCATGACTCATTTAGAAAACCAGTTTTGCCCCCTTGCTCCCAAATCCTACAGAAACACGGCAATGATAACACAACACCACCTTATTAGCATATGGCAAAGAATTCTTATACGTTATTTTCTGCTTATTCAGTTTTGAGCCTCCTAATTTTATTTCCCCACAGGAAATACATAATAAAATCTGCATGCATTTACAAATAAGATATTACCATCATTGTTCGTCCATTGGACCATCCCTTTATGAACTCTTTATATCAATGCAATACACTTAGTTTCAAGGTTACCCGTCTGATATTATAAATGTTTTTGCCATTCTTTTTGATAATTTTCCTGTGTGATTAGTTTAGTTCCAATTGATCCCGCATAGGTTATTTTTACGTTTTTCTAACCCAGTACTCCCTTGTTGATTCTTTTATTATTTTTAATTATTATCACTTTGAACATAATTATGCTGCAGTTGAATTTTTTCATAATTGTTACTTGTCCCACTTCATTTCCCAGAACTAACTCCATAAAAGACCTAGATTGCACAGACCTAACTGTCAGTGTTTCTCATCCTTACACTCGACACTGAGTAGATGTACAGCATGTGAAATTAGATGCAGACAACTCCATGTATTCTTCTTGTAAAATACCTTGAACATTATTATACTTCTTTGGTGTTTGCTTTTGAGTTTTTAAATATCACAAAGTTATAATTTCAGCTAGTGACTATTTAATGTAAAAGAGAATGTTATAGATCTAGGCTGTAGTTAAAATGAAATGTTAAAATACTGTACAATTGCTCAGCTGGCTTGACACCTTTCCAGCATTGGATACCAGAGATAACTTTGAGCAGAAACCTAATGGTAACTGTACCAGGGAAAGTCCAAATTACAGATTAGGGATTTGCATGGATAACTTTTTGGAGGTGGGTGGGAGCATTATTAAACAACTACAGTGATGTTCCACAGGGTCCAGCTCTGGAATCCCTGCTCTGCGTGATTTGTATAAATGATTTGGATGAAGAAGGGAGAGTTAGTAAGTTTGCAAGTGACACAAAGATTGGTGGAGTTGTGGTAGTGTGGAGATTTGTTATAGTTTGCACCGGGATATTGAAAGGATGCAGAGGAGGGCTGAGAAGTGGCAGGTGGAGTTCCAACTCGGAAAATTGAGAAGAGAATAATTTTGGAAGGTCGAATGTTAATGGCAGGATTCTTGACAGTGTGGAAGATCAGAGAGATCTTGGGAGCCTATATCCCTCTCAGCCCCTCTTCTCTATCTAAGCGTGCAGGTGCATCTTAACCAATCCAACTGCACCTGCCTTGACTGCTTTCTCTGGCAGGACATTCTATAAACTCACTACCCTCTGAGTGGAAAAAGTTGCCCCACAGGATCATTTAAAATTTTTCTTCTCTCACCTTAAATCTATGTCCCCAGCTTTGAACTCCCCTATTGTTGGAGAAAAGACAATCACCATCCATCTTATCTTTGCCTCTCATAATTTTAAACACTTGTATAAGATAGCCCCTTATTCTTCTCTGTTCCAAGGAACAGAGACCTATCCAACGTGTTCCTATAACTCAGGCCTTCTAGTTCTGCAAAATCCTTTTAAGTCTTTTCAACATTTTCCCATCTCTCTGGGTGTCTCCACTTTAGAAAAAATGTATCTCTGATGTTCTCAGCATCCTGGATGACCAGCACAGGATGAGCACACAAGTCACAAAACAAACTGAGAGTACATTAAAATATAGTCCACTGATTTGAGAAGGGTTCTACCTAGAGAAGAAGCTCACTGCTTCCTGACCATTCAATATCATTTTTACTCTTTTAATTTGACATTCCCTAAGTTAAGAACACCAGTTTCTTCCATTATATGATGGGATATCACTTTTTAATGTGCGTGTTTTCCCCCAAATTTTGGTTGCGACTTATTATCAATATTTTTTTGGTATAGAGACTAGGTAGCTTCAAGTTATAGAGTAATACACCATGGAAACAGGCCTCTTGGCCCAACTGCTCCATGCCGAAAACAGCCCCCTCCGTGCTACACATGGTTGCCCAGATTCCATCCATAACCCTCAAAGCCCCTCCCCTTCATATACCTATCCAAATACCTCAGATGTTGCAATTGTACTCACCTCAACCACTTCCTCCGGTAGCTCATTCTTATCTTTATCTGTGCTCTCTAGGCTTGGACTCTCCAGCCCTAGGGAAAAGGCTATTATCATCCACTTGATCCACACCCCTCATGATTTTCTAAACTTCTGTGAGGTTATCCCTCATTTTGTTGTGCTCCAGGGCATAAAGATCCAGCATGGTCAACCTCTCCAGTCCAGGCAGCATTCTCATAAATCTCTTCTGCACCCTCTCTAGCTTGAAAATATTTCTCCTACGACAGGGTGACCAAAACTGTACACAATACTTGTGTTGCCTCACCAACGACTTATGCAACTGCAACACAATGGCCCTACATCTAAACTCAATGTCCTAACTGCCTTTTTCACACCTTGTCAGTGAGACAGCATAGCCATATCAGTGAATGGTGCACTTGTACCCCCGCCCCCGATCCACAACACATATCAGTATTTTGCCATTCACTGGTTTGAGTGTCCAAGATGCATCACCTCACATTTACCTAAGCTGAAATCCATTTGCTATTCCTCAACCTATCTTCCTAACTGATCAAAATTGCTTCGTCATTTACTATCACCAAGACCCCCAAATTTAGTATCATCAGCAAACATTGCTAATTGTGCCATGTACATTTACATTCAAATCATTACAAACATGAATAACAGAGGGTTTAACATTGACCCTGGGGCATTCCCCTATGCACAGGCTTCCAGTTGGAGAACTGTCTTTAAGCCATTACCCTCGGCTTTCTGTCTGAACCAATTCTGAATCTACTTCTCTGACACCCCTTGTATCCCATGCAACCTCACCTTCCAGATCAGATTCCCATATGGGACCTTATCAAAGTCCTTACGAAAGTCCAACATTCTCTGACATTCATCTATCCTGTTAGTTACCTCTTTGAAAACCTCAAATATTTGGCAGACATGCCCTGCCATGCACAAAACTATTCTGATTATTTCTTATCAGGCCTTGACTTTCCAAGTGATGGCAAATCTTGTCCCTCAGAATTCCCTTCTGTAACTTCCCTTCAAGTGAAGTTAGTTCACTGGCTTGTAGCTCCCTGGCCTGTCATTGCTACATTTCTCAAACAATGGAACAACATTCACCACCCTCCAGTCTTCTGGAACTTTGCTAGTAGCTAACGATGAAGCAAATACTCTACAAGGATCTCCAAAATTTCTTCCCTGGCCTTCCATAAGGTCTGGGGTGTATTTGATCAGACCCTCGGGATTTGTCCAGCTTAATGTGCCTCAAGGTTGCAAATACCTCCTTCTCATCATATGCATATGATCCAATACCTCACTTGTTACTACCCACATTTCTTCGGCACCTATTACATTTTGCTTCATAAACACCAAGGAGAAATAGGCATTAGAAACTTCAGCCATCTCCTTTGGCTCCTTGATGGTCTTTAAGATAACCTAGTCTCTGCTATCTCTCCTAGTCACCTTTTTACTGTTAATATAAATGAAGAACCTCTTGGGATTATCCTTAACTCAACCTGCCAAATCCATCTCATACTGTATTTTTGCTCTCCTGATTTTTTTTTACCTTAAACCTTTATATTTGTCAAGTGATACGTTTGTATCCAGCTACCAAAATGTGATGTACGCTTCTCTTTCCTTAGCACAGTTTCAGTATCTCTCATCAGTCAAGGTTCCCTAAACTTGGTATGCCTGCCCTTTACTCTAAGAGCAACATGCTGCCCCTGAACCCTTTTAGATCCTTTGCCTTTAAACAGAGTAACTTAGTTGATCTTAGTTAGATGCTACATAATAGCCTCAAAAGTGAACATGCTCCAGTTCAGGACTCTAATCAGTGGGCCTGTCTTCCCACAATTATTTTAAAACTAACACAACTGTAGACACTACTGCTACTTCTGTTACTTGGCCCAAATCATTCACTAAGACAAGGCCTGGTATTGTCTCTTACCAAGCAGGCTCCTCTATGTACTTCAGGATGAAACTGTCTTGGATGCACCACACAAACCATCTCCTTTGTCTTGCTGACCTTGAGAAAGAGGTTATTTGCCTGGGGTGATATACTGCGTCCGGTGCTCCCGATTTGGCCTTCTATATATTGGCAAGACCCGACGCAGGCTGGGAGATCGTTTTGCTGAACACCTACGCTCTGTCCGCCAGAGAAAGCAGGATCTCCCAGTGGCCACACATTTTAATTCCACATCCCATTCCCATTCTGATATGTCTATCCACGGCCTCCTCTACTGTAAAGATGAAGCCATACTCAGGTTGGAGGAACAACACCTTATATTTCGTCTGGGTAGCCCTCAACCTGATGGCGTGAACACTGACCTCTCTAACTTCCGCTAATTCCCCACCTCCCCCTCGTACTCCATCCGTTATTTATTCATATACACACATTCTTTCTCTCTCTCTCCTTTTTCTCCCTCTGTCCCTCTGACTATACCCCTTGCCCATCCTCTGGGTCTTTCCCCCCGCCTTTTCTTTCTCCCTGGGCCTCCTGTCCCATGATCCTCTCATATTCCTTTTGCCAATCACCTGTCCAGCTCCTGGCTCCATCCCTCCCCCTCCTGTCTCCTATCATTTTGGATCTCCCCCTCCCCCTCTCAAATCTCTTACTAGCTCTTCCTTCAGTTAGTCCTGACGAAGGGTGTCGGCCCGAAACATCAACTGTACCTCTTCCTAGAGATGCTGCCTGGCCTGCTGCGTTCGCCAGCAACTTTGAGGCATATTGGTGAGTGCCCAGTGTAGCAGAAATGGAATTTTTGATGTGTGCCACTACCAGCCCTTCAAAGCACTTCCTGATGATTGGTGCCAGTGCCACAGGGCAGAATTTGCTTTATTCACAAGGTGTAGACTTCTTTGGTACAGGGATGATGGTGGTAGATGTGAAGCATGTGGGGACAGCACCTGGATAAGTGAAGTATTGAAGATGTTTGTGAAGATGTCAGTGCATGAGTATTCAGCCAGTACTCCCTCTACTCTTCATGTTCTTCGATCACTTCTAAACATCAGTATCCTACAACACTGAGCTGCTTATCTTACGCTTCTCTCCGCCGCATTCCTATTATAGCCACATTATCTCAGTCTTTGGAGACAATCCACATCCTTACTTTATCGACTAAGCTATGTGCATTGAAATAGATGCAGCTTTAAGGCACAGGTCTGTGATCCTTGGAGTGCAGAAGAATGAAGGGCAATCTTATTCAAACATAGAAGGGCTTAACAGGTAGAGGTTAAGATTTAAACACAAAATAATCTGCAGATGCTGTTGTCAAAGGAACACTCACAATGTGCTGGAGGAACTCAGCAGGTCAGTCAGCATCAGTTGAAAAGATTAGTCGACGTCGGCTGAGTTCCTCCAGCACATTGTGAGAGGTTAAGATTTTCTCACTTGTTGCATAGTCATGAGCAAAGGGACAAAGCCAGAAATTAAACTGCATAGAAACTTCTTCTTTCAGTAGGTCTGATCATCTGGAATTCTTTCCTTCAGAGGAAGGTGGAGATAAAGATATTTGAAAAATCATAGACCTGAGTGATAGGGAAACTGGCACAGAAGGAGGGAAGACCGGCCTAAGTCGACTATAATCATGTTAAATGATGAGGCAGGTTTGGCAACCCTGGTGGCCAACTCCTTTCTGCTCCTATTTTCTTCTGTTCTTTTTCATAAAGCTGAAATGGCTTTCAGATTTAACTCTATCGGTTCACTCATTAAAACAACAAGGTAGAGATTGTACATTTTACAACCACAAGGGAATCCCCACATTTCCAAGGTCACAATGAGGTCTCTAGAACAACGTATTACTGCAGTTCTAATGATTAGCAAGAAAAGTTGAGATAAAATATTTGTAAGACAGCTGCTCTTCTAATTGTGGCAAACCAGGTAGCCTTAGTTTTACTACCCAGACTCGGGAAGAGCTGCATTGAAGGAAAAACCATCTTCCAGATGAGTCATACATCAAACAGCTTTCAAAGACTGCATGATATTATTACAGAAAAGATCACCATATATATGCTCATGTACCTCTGGTCAACAGGTCTCCCTCCTCCAATGAAACTACAGGAGATTACCTACTCTTTCTGGCACCTATTTTTTTTTGGATGGTGGCTTTCTGGAAATTAGTTGCTACTTATCCAACATAACAGGAGTGAGTACAATTCAAAGAATATTTCATCGTTTCAGAGTGTTTAGAGACATATAGAGACTGTAAAAGTCAGCAGGTACTCTTAAAGCAACTTGCAAATTTTACTTAGTCAGCTCTCAAACCTAGTGACTTGTGTATACTTTATTTCAAAGTGACTGCCAGCTCACAGACTGTATAGGGTCAAAAAGGCAGTTCACACCACCTTCTCAAGGATAATTAGTAATTAAGAATGAATACAAGCTTTTCCAGTAATATCCAGTGATTAAGTATAAGAAGGAAACAAATCTTTGTTTAGCATGCATTATATACTTACTGGATTAAGAAGAACAGTAAGAAAAAGCTCTCCTCCCCTGATGCTTTTGTCCAGTTCTTTTGGGCCTCCAGGGTATTCTTTGTAGAATATGGTATGGGTGAAAAGGCCACAAGTTTGACGTGGGAGTACCTGAAGCAATAAGGGAAATAGAAAGGCGTACATTTGAACAGGCTTTCTCAGAGCAAAATCTTACACAAACCAGAATAAGTTGATAGAAAAGTGAGAATTCAATTTAAAAAAGAACTTTGGAAAGCAGTAGGAGTTGTCAAGTAACTAGTTTCCTTTTTTCAAACTTCCCACGAAATCCAGGGTGTAAGTCACACCATTTTGAAGACTTCACTGTTACAAAAGCATATTTCCTGAAAAATGTCTATTTGCAAATTGTATTCCATGCACAAGGCAGAGTTGTTCCCCTTGGAAACGGTGCATGGTGCACTGTGCAAGAAACCTTGTTACCTAGATCACAAGGTTCACAAAATTTAGAAAGTAAACTTGCTATAACTTGCCATTTGACATCCGTGGACAGCAGCAGAGAACATTAATTACCACAGGACTTCACAATAAGGCAGCCTGAGCATATACAGCCTGCAGAATTATCCATAACAAGGGGTGAGGAGGGAGCAGCCAGATAGACAGATCTAGTTCGGGTTTGAGAGAATGAGATGGAACAGGGGAAGAGAGATGGAGTGTATTGTTGTGGAGGACAAAGGAAAATACCAAAGATCACTTATTCTCTCTCATATCTCTTTATTTAGTCTCTCTCACTCTCCCCATTACCACATCTCCTTTCTAAATTCTCATTTTGCCCCATACCCTGGCTGCCTCCAACTTCCCCCTCACCACTTGCACCTACCCTCACTTCACTCTGTCCATCACACACCCTCACCTGACACTGCCTATATATATCCTCTCACTCTGCTCTATCTTACCTTTTACTCTTTCTTACACACATACACACGCACACCACCCACTATCTCTGCACATATATCTCGACCAATTCTTTCTCAGGTACTTCTTCCTAGAGATTCAGGTACTCAGGTACTCCCACGTCAAACTTGTGGCCTTTTCACCCATACCATATTCTACAAAATATACCCTGGAGGCCCAAAAGAACTGGACAAAAGCATCAGGGGAGGAGAGCTTTTTCTTACTGTTCTTCTTAATCCAGTAAGTATATAATGCATGCTAAACAAAGATTTGTTTCCTTCTTACACTTAATCACAGGTCCTCATCCCGGCCTTCAGACTGACTGGCAGCAGGAGGAACAGCCACAACCTGAAATCTTTGACAAACAAGAGAAAATCTGCAGGTGCTGGAAATCCAAACAACATACACAAAATTCTGGAGGAACTCAGCAGGCCAGACAGCATCTATGGGAAAAATGTACAGTTGACATTTTGGGCTGAAATGTTGACTATACTTTCCCCCAGCATTGTGTGTGTGTTGCTCTGAAGTCTTTGACTTCAGTCAAGTGAACATCCTTTCCCCAATGAGATAACATGAAACAGGGGAAGATTGGAGGCCTGACTCTGAGGGCAGGGGGCAGGGGGCAATGGGCAGTGGGCAGTGGAAAGGACAGCATCTGAGATCAGAGGAATATAGCAATATGGCAGATCAAATCTGACTGAAGCTGATATAACTTGGGAAGACTTACCGTTATACACACCTATGTATAAGTTGTGCAACACACATCAAAGTTGCTGGTGAACGCAGCAGGCCAGGCAGCATCTCTAGGAAGAGGTACAGTCGACGTTTCAGGCCGACACCCTTCGTCAGGACTAACTGAAGGAAGAGTGAGTATGGGATTTGAAAGTTGGAGGGGGAGGGGGAGATCCAAAATGATAGGAGAAGATAGGAGGTGGAGGGATGGAGCCAAGAGCTGGACAGGTGACTGGCAAAAGGGATACGAGAGGATCATGGGACATCCCTTTTGCTAGTCACCTGTCCAGCTCTTGGCTCCATCCCTCCCCCTCCTGTCTTCTCCTATCATTTTGGATCTCCCCCTCCCCCTCCAACTTTCAAATCTCTTACTCACTCTTCCTTCAGTTAGTCCTGACGAAGGGTCTTGGCCTGAAACGTCGACTGTACCTCTTCCTAGAGATGCTGCCTGGCCTGCTGCGTTCACCGGCAACTTTGATGTGTGTTGCTTGAATTTCCAGCATCTGCAGAATTCCTGTTGTTCATGTATAAGTTGTATTATGTTTTGTCTCCCTTGTCCTAGAGAATCAAGCTGAATTCTGTATTTTACAGAACCTTTGGAGTTCCCAAGAAAATAATAATCGCTTAAATATGTCTGTGGTGTTTTTAATGGTCAGGTACAAACAGCTCTGTACAAAATAGAGTATTTCATTATTTCATTTTGGAAACATTGGAAATATTTTTTATTGTAACATAATAAATTGACAATGGAAGTCTGCTTGCTTGTAAAATAATTCCTAATACTTGGAGCTGTCTGACTGAACATTAAACTGACTGATAGTTTCAGCAAATAAAAAAGCAGCCTGTTCAAATTCAGTTCCATTAAATGTCCGGTTCAAGCTGAAATGATTTTGCATTTTTGATATAGAATCCTGGGCTGCCTCATATTGTAAAGAATCTTCTTTTTTTGCTATGCAGGGTCATATTCAAACCTGAAATTTAACAAATGAAAGAAAAAGACTGACTTGGCAACATTTTCTTTCTGAAGTGAATCAGAATTCTTCCCCACAAGAGCACATGTCTAACAGGCACTGCATCCAAGAGACATTTATTCTAATGCAAAAAGTTATTGTAACATACTGACTGAAAGGATGTTGGAAGAAGATTCAAATGACTTTTAAAATGCTAAGCTCATAACATTAACTTGTAGTATAACAGTGCTTAGAAAAGAGACAACAGCGAAAATTAAAATGGGGAGGGTGTAAAATAAGCTATCAATTTACTGTGAGACCATTTCACACAATTGGCAAAGTCCAATTTTACCCCCAGAAATTTTAATTAACTCCAGAATCCAAAACTTCTCTCTGCAAATGGCTTCTCTTCCCATTTACCACAGTAGTTATCTCATTTCATCAAGCTAACGTTTTATAATAAATGATTGCTGTTCTTCCAAGCCAAACAGAAATAGATAATTAAACTATTTCAGTAGTCAAATCTACATATATAGCCATTTGCCAAGGGGAATTTTCCTCTCTTCCTTTCACTTACTGAGCATTGAAGAGAATGTCTTTGGCATCAAGTGGTAATAGCATTAATATAACTGAGAGACCTGAGGGCAACATTTGTTTCCACACTTACAAAGATTTCATCTCTGTTGATGGCTGGGTTGCACATAACATTCAGAATTGCCTGAGCTGGCAACATTCAACTAACTGATTTAGGTTTTAGGCTGTGTCCTTATCTCTGACTTATTTAAATTTGACATACATCCTTACGCTGATGGGGTCTTTGACAGACTCCATCTACCCAGTACCTTTATTTATCCCTGTGTTAAATGAACTAATGATCTTTGCATTGACAAAATGAAACTGTATCAGTGTTGAAAGTTCTTTTTTATTTATTCCTTCACAGTTATGGGCAAAGCTGGCTCATCCAGTGTTTATTGTCCATCCCAAACTGTCACTGAACTGAGTAGCTTCTCGAAAGGATTAAAGAGTCAATTACATTGCTAAGGGACTTGGAATTTCTCAACACTGTCTCAGCTATTTTTACCATCAGCAACCAAAGATGTATTCCACCTACGTCTGCCTCCCCTTCTCTGCTTTGAGCAGTCAACATTTTAACCATGTTTATACAATGCAAATTATCTATAATAGTATTTCTTCACTTACTGTGACTTTTGCAGCATTCTCTTCTTTTGCAAATTACACATTCGCTGCCTCTTTATACCATCTGTCTACATAACAAGATCTCCTTTTTAATCCTGGATGAGCACCACTCTTCTTCTGATTACCTTATGGTGTTTCACAAGCGAACAAAATGCTTCACATCCCTTTTTACTTCAGCTATCCCACTCTCTGTTTGGTTCCAAGGTTGTCAAGCCGAGGGGTAGTAGTGGGGACAAGCTCCCACTACCTAAAAGTACTCCTCACGGCATGCATATGCCTCAAATAGCCTCTGACAACCAAGTCCAACTCCTGGCCTTCTTGTGTGGCTTAGCCTCTAAGCCTGACGAAACTGTTCCTACTGACAGGAGAAGGGGCGAAGGCGGGTCCTGGCGCCTTAAAACCAGTGCTTCGGGTAGATGGAGCTCGTCAGCCTGGGAAGGCAGTCCATCTCAGAGAGGGAAAACTCCGCCGTGTTGTGGCCATTCCCACTTATGGGAAAGGCTTCGGGAGTAAACCCTGAGGACAAATCCGGAGCTGGAGTCCCTAAGGCAGTCCGACGTTGCCTTCAACCTCGTTCTGGCAACTCCTGCGACGACACTGGTGCCAAGCTGTATCAGCCCTTGCCCTTCCCTTGGACAACATCGGTGTCGTGGAGAGGGGAGACTGGTTGCATGGGCAACTGCCGGTCTTCCATACAACCTTGTCCAGGCCTGCGCCTTGGAAAGGACACTTGCAAGACTCTCCAGGCGCAGATCCATGGTCTCGCGAGACTAACGGATGCCATCACCACCACCACCACCACATCTCACTCTCAACGTAGGGGTTTCAAACCACCTTTTTCTTGCTCCTTTGCTTCATTTCATTTGGTTCTCCTCTAAGCATTTGTACTTGGCTTGGATCTTTCATGGATTATGTACCAGTCATGTCATAAACTTCATTTTTTTTTCTGTTACATCTCTTCATCATTGGTTCTCGAGGGAGACCCAGCTTTCAATATCCTAATTTTTACCTTACAGATAGCATCTAGCTGGTACCTGGATTTACTCCTCTCTGAAGGTTCTGCTTCTTCATTTCCTGTTTACCTACCAGCTAGGGAAGGAATTTTTACTGCAATTATAAAATTACTTCTCTTCCAGTTCAGTATTTTTTATACTTAGATTAGATTAGATTATGAGGATATGCAGTCCTCTTTTATTGTCATTTCGTAATGCATGCATTAAGAAATGATACAATTTGTTCCTCCAGAATGATATCACAGAAATACAAGACAAACTAAGACTAAAAACAACTGACAAAAGCCACATAATTATAACATATCGTTACAACAGTGCGAGCAATACCGTAATTTGATAGAAGAACAGACCATGGGCACGGTAAAAAAAAGTCTCAAAGTCTCTCGCAAGTCCCATCACCTCACGCAGACGGTTGAAGGAAGAAAACTCTTGCTGCCATGAGCTTCCAGCGCTGCAAACTTGCCAATGCAGCATCCTGGAAGCACCCAACCACAGTCCGACTCCGAGTCCGTCCGAAAACTTCGAGCCTCCGACCAGCTCTCCGACACCGAGCACCGAGCACCATCTCTGCTGAGCGCTTTGACCCGGCCCCGGCAACAAGCAATAGGCAAAGCCGAGGATTTGGGGCCTTCCCCTCCGGAGATTCTCGATTGCACAGTAGCAGCGGCAGCGAAGCAGGCATTTCAGAAGTTTCTCCAGATGTTCCTCCATGCTTCTATATATAAAAGAGCCTGCTTCATTCCTGACAACTGGGCCTAGCTCCCTTTGTTATATAGGAAGCCCACTGACTATACAATTTATTGAATTAACTTATTCTTTTGCATTTACACTGCAGCTTCAGCAGTCTATATTGAGGTGATTGAGGTCCCTTACCAACACACCTTTTCGTTTTCCTGAAATCTCCCTGCAAGTTTGCTCCTTTAACACTTTCTCATTATTTGATAGCAGCATTAAAAACACTTCTTTGGTCCTGGGCAAATCATGTTGAATTGGGCATTTATTAAAATGTGTGCAGCGGTGCCAGATATGCTTGTATAATGTTGGTGAACTGGTAAAACCTGGTAACAAGGGACAGAAAAAGGAGGTGAAGAAACAAATGGGGAATTTAATTATCAATTTTCATATATCGATGGCTTGCTCTGTAATAAGTTATGGGCAACTGATTGCATTGGAGCAACTGAGGAATGTGAAAGTCAGACACCCTTTGTTATTTGGAAATTATTGTATAGGTCGTCTTGCTCAAGCTAAGAGATGGGGAACCATAAATTACACTGGCACACAGAATAAGCTGGATAATGATTTGACTACTGGTAATGGGCTGCTTTAGGCATCAGGATATCATGTTGCAATTGACATACATCAGAAATCCTGCCCTGCTACTTCCAAGCAATGGAGGAAACGATAAGGAAATCTCGAGAGGGTGAGCGATGGGTATTAGAGGAAAGCACTCCTTAATGCTGAAAAGAATATTAATTGATATAAGTGGTTTCTTTGAACTTTAAAACTAATCTTCTCTCATAAGAATGAATAGATAATAGTTAAATGGAGAAGTCCATGCTGTATTATATGTTACATACACTGTATGTACGTAAGTCAGTGAAATATAAAAAGTGATCCAAATGAAACATGGTGATTTGGTATGAATTATGTCATTCTAATGCAGGGGTGGCCAACCTTTTACATTCCATGCATCAATTTTTTCACTCACGAGTTCAGATGTGCCATACAACCCCCCCATTCAATTCTCATAAAAATATGTTAATATAGAACTCGTGCGTGAAAAAAATCGCATCTGAACTCATGAGTGAAAAAATTGACGCATGGAATGTAAAAGGTTGGTCACCCCTGCATGCTATAACTAGAAAATCTTGCAATTTATACTGCACTTGATATGAGAATCTAATTCAGAATCCACTTGTTTTTTTTGTTGATCTTATCAGATTTAAATCAGCAGCAACCAATCTAAAACAAGAGGAATATTGCCGGGGGAAAATTTGATCTGGATCATGCAAGATTTCCCCAGTGAATGATATGGCTAAACAGAGGCCAACACCGATGAGATGCAATGTTATTGGTCTTTTGAAGTTTGGTGTATAAATGAGATGAATTGTTCTCCATAACATTCCCAAAAGCTAGTGACAGCTCTTAGAATCAGAATCAGAATTAGGATTTATCATCACTGACTTTTATCATGAAAGCTGTTGTTTTGAGGCAGCGGTAATTCATGAAAACAGTCACTGTAAGTTGCAGCTACACCATAAGACATAGGACCACTCAGTCGATCGAGTCTGCTCTGCCTTTGCTGATTTATTATCCATCTCATGGCTGATTTATTATTCCTCTCAATCCCATTCTCCTGCTTTCTCCCTGCAACCTTTCATGCCTTTACCAATCCAGAACATGTCAACCTCCGCTTTAAATACTCAATGACTTGGTCTCCACAGCCATCTGTGGTAATAAATTCCACAGATTCACCAACTTCTGGCTAAAGAAATTCCTCCTCATCTCTGTTCCAAAGGGACATCCAACTATTCTGAGGCTGTGTCCTCTGGTCCTAGACATTCCCACTGTAGGAAACATCCTCTCCTGATCCACTCTATCTAGGCCTTCTGATATTCGATAGGTTTCAGTGAGATCCCCGTTATGCCTCTAAACTTCAGCGAGTACTGGCCACTCAAAAATTAACATCAAAATTAAGTAGAGCAAAAAGAGTAAAATAGTAGTGTTCATGGACTGTTCAGAAATTTGATGGCAGGGGGTAAAAAGCTGCTCTTAAAAACACTCAGTCTTTGTCTTTAGCCTCCTGTCCCTCCTCCATTATGCCAGTAATGAAAAGACGGTCAGGGTCCCTAATGATAGATTCCACATTCTTGAGGCATCAGTTTTAGAAAGTGTCCTTGATGGTTGGGAGGCTAGCATCCACGATGGAGCTGGCTGGATTTACAACTCTCTATAGCTTCTTCTACTCTTGTGCATCAGTCAGAATGCTTCTCATGGTACATCTGTAGACACTTGCCTGAGTATTTAGTGACATACCAAATCTTCTCAATCTCCTGATGAAGTATAGCCACTGGCACGCCTTCTTCATAATTCGGCTAAATATGTTGGGCTCAGGATAGACCCTTAGGGTCGTTGACAGCCAGGAACTTGAGGCTGACCCTTTGACGAGACCTTTGAGGTGGTGCCTGTGTTGATGGCCAGTTGGGGGAGATATTATTTCCAATCCACACTGACTGTGGTCTCCTGCTGAGGAAGTAAAGGATCCATTTGCAGAGGGAGGTACAGAGGCCCAAATTTTGAAGCTTACTGATTAGTAGTGAGGGTTTGATGGTGTTGAATTCTGAGATGTAATCAATAAATAGCAGCCTGATGTACAGTAGGTCTCACTGTTGTCCAGGCAGTCCAAGGTTGGGTGGAGAGCCAGTAAGATCGCATCCGCTGTACACCTATTGTGGTGGAGGTAAATTACAACAGGCCCAGGTCTTTGCTTATGCAGGTGTCAATTCTAGCCATGACCAAGCTCTCAAACCACTTCATCACAGTAGATGTGAGCGTCATTGAGACAGTTCACCCTGCTCTTCCAGGACACTAATGTCATCGATCCCCTTATGAAACAAATGAGAACCTCTTACTGCAGCAATGAGAGATTGAAAATGTCCTTGAACACTCCAAACAGATGGTTGGCACAGGCTTTCAGTGTTCTGCCAGGTACACTATCAGGGCCTGATGTCATGCAATGGTTCACCATCTTGAAAGATGTTCTAACATCAACTCTGAGACAGATGCTACAGGAATTCGCACAGATATAGTTTTATTCTCCTTTTCAAAATGCATTCAGCTCAATAGAGAGTGAAGCATCACAGCCATCATGATGTTCAGTTTGACATTGTAAGAAGATATGGCCTACAAACCCTGCCGTAGCTGCCGTGCATCCAATTCTGTCTCTAGCTTCACTAGGAATTACTTTTTCACTCTTAAGATAGTCTTCCATAGACTATCATTCTCCTCTGTTTTCCTTTACCCCTCTCATCTCCAAACCTACCCCAATGATGACACAATGGTAGCCTGAACAAACTAACTCTGGAGCATTATTTCTACCGTAAAGTTCAAAGCCCAATCTCTGGCCAAGCTATGGTCTTCTGTACAGATGTGTGGTGGAAGTACACCACCAAGTAAATGCTTGGGACTGAACCATGGTATCATACAAATCTATTCTTGGGTGTTGCACATTTATTACCAAACTAGCTCATGAGAAGGCAGTGGTGGAAAAATTGCAGTCCACATGGCAAAGGAACTCCTAGAGGTTTGCCAAACAGGTAGTTCCAGAACTCTCAGCCAGTTCCCATGACCCTGCTGCCCTTGTCTTTCCAATGATAGAGATTGTGGCCCTTGTGTGAAATAAGTATCCCATTAATCTGTTTGGAAATCACCATTTTGACTTTGCTTTGGTTCATGTCTTTAATACGCAGCACCCCTCTGCTCATTAAGTGATGACTGAAACAAGTTCTACAGAGGACTGGATGCCAAGGATATGATTAATGGCATGTGTCACAAGCTGAAATTAGCTCCAAATGTTTAATTTTCCTAGTTCTGATAAAAGATCATTGAACTGAAATGCTAACACTGCTTCTTCCTCCACAGATGCTTCTAACCAGCTGAAAATCGCTGTTTCTGAGCACTTTCTCCTTCAATCTTGTTCCAAGATTTCTGTTTCAATAATTCCAGCATCTGCAGATTTTAGGTTTTCAAATGTCAATTGTTTCCGTACATGTTTTCATGTGTTCATTTCAGCAATTTTTTAGAATTAAATCAATATTATATGTTGAATTGTTTTGAATATTAAATCCATCATCATTATGTGCCATCTCGTCTGACATGGGTGACCATGGTCTTTCCATGAACACGATTGTTCTTGGCAAATTTTTCTACTAAAGTGGTTTACCATTGCTTTCTTCTGGGCAGTGTCTTTACAAAACGGGTGACCCCAGTCATTATCAATACTCTTCAGAGATTCTTTACCTGGAGTCAGTGGTTGCATAACCGGGACTTGTGATATGCACCAGCAGCTCATACGACCATCCACCACCTGCTCCCATGGCTTCATGTGACTCTGATGGGGGTGGGGAGGTGGGTGGAGGGGGGCTAAGCAGGAGCTACACCTTGTCCAAGGGTGACTCACAGGCTAGTGGAGGGAGGGAGCACCTTACGCCTCCTTCGTTGGAGACATATCTCCACCCCGCCACTCTGTTTTCTCATGGAGCATGGAAACAGGTCTTTGACCCAATTGGTTCACACTGACCAAGGTTCCCATCTAAACTAGTCTCTTTGCCCATGTCTCTCTAAACCTTTCCTACCTATGTTTCTTTTAGTTTTATAGAATAAGAGGACAAATATGCAAACAGATGATTTCACTGACTGATTCAGAAAAAGTAGTCAACAGTCTCTCCAATTATACACAGACAGTAACTGTCCTGATGAAGGGTCTTGGCTTGAAACATCGACTGTTCATCTCCCTTCATAGATGCTGCCTGACTTGTGTCTATACTCATTAGACTCCCAGCATCTGCAGAATCTCTCTGTGTTTCAGTGATTTACTACTTGCAATTGTAGAATTTATTGAAAACTTCTTCGGGTGGATACACAACCACTTTCCAACTTTTAGTAAACATCCACACTAATGAAAACGGTATGACAATTTAGATATATAGAGGATCAGCAATCCAAGATTTCTTAAAAGGAAATCAGCTGCTTCCTACCATGATGCCACTATGGATGAAGCCGTGCCTGTATCGTGCAGGTTTCAAGTGCGGGTATTCCTCAGTACTGGTCACCTTGATGCCCCAAACTTTCTTCCATGCTTCATAGAGCTGAACATGGACTGGATAGACGCCAGAGTGGTGCGGTGCCACAGCATAGCCCATGTCAATAGGAATGCCATGTTTCTGTAAACAGAACAGCATCTGTCAGCTCCTCTGGAAATGGTCTCATGGGCATAGGACAATTAAAAATCGAATTTCAACAGAAACTTAACAGCTGAACATTAAGCTATGCAAAGGCAACAAAAGATTTACTAATGATGGAAGAAAATCAGATCCCACATTTTGTTTTTGTGACTAAATGAATTCTGTTCTTCTTATCTTCATCAGGGTACCCCTAGCTTCTGGTCATCTTGAAAGATTAATAGATAAGACTTGATTAAAATGATGATTACAGTGTGATTAGGGACAGAAAAATTCCAAGTTGTGGAGGAATACGTGTGGAAAAGGCACAGTCTACATTTTAATTACTCCTTCTGTTAGAAGTAACAAACAGCCATAATTACCCATTAAGGCATGATTAGTGAATGTCAGTCACCAGCGGATTTTCTCAAACTTGTTTTCTCCTAAAAAGAAACCTTATACAGATTAAATGTGGCATTGAAATAGGAAAGCTGATGTCATATATCACACAGACTGTGATAGAATGTTGCAGCCTGCTAATTAAAAATAAACACGCCTTCTTGGCATATTAGTTGATGTATTCTCAATAAGGCTTTCATTAGTAATCACCCCTCTTTATAGTTTTCACATATTCACTCAGCCTTAATGTAACATTCCTGATTTTAGAAATAGTATCTATCTTAAAATAAACAATTTTCTTTTACCAGTATATCTGACATGGATTTAAAATGTCGACATTCTTTTCTTTTAAGTATGTTAAAAGGGAACATAAGTGACATGGAAAATAGGAAATAGTGCTGACCAATGGCTCTATGTTTAGCTTTAACCAGGAACTGATGGTCCAATGGGTGAGAAGTACAGCTACATATCGCCCAGCAGTCCATTGAAATCTGGTAATGATGTTCCCCAGAAGCTCTTCCAAACATATACCTTTAGGTAGGTTCTTGCATGTAAGTAATGCCCATTTATACCCAGGAACCTGGCACCACCTACCTAAACAATTAAGGTAGTAGCATCATCACAAGACTGGAAGATTTCCAGGCAACGTTTTCCTAACACCTTTGGAGGCGAATTATGTATAGCAATAAATATAACCTTACAAGCATTACCAACAACTCACATACTCACTATAATAAAGAAAGAAGAAATATCAGGAGGCTAAGCGGCTAAGGAAGTGGCAATAAAAGCATAAGACAAAATAAAGCAATCATGAAATAATATTTGAAGTTAAATACTAAGTAAAAAAACACCTGGAACCAAGCAGATTATTTGATGCAATATTAGATCTCCTATTAAGAAACGAGTTATGACAGGTGACGGAAGTATGTGCAGGGGAACACTTTGATTCCAGTGATCATAACACCATTGGTTTCAACTTGATTATGGATAAAGATAGATCTGGTCCTCTTGTTGAGGTTCTAAACTGGAAAAAGGCCAAATTTGAAGAAATGAAAAAGGACCTAAAAAGCGTGGATTGGGACAGGTTGTTCTCGGGCAAGGATGCGATTGGTAAGTGGGAAGCCTTCAAAGGAGCAATTTTGAGAATGCAGAGTTTGTATGTTCCTGTCAAGATTAAACGCAAAGTGAATAAGAATAAGGAACCTTGGTTCTCAAGGGATATTGGAACTCTGATTAAGAAGAAGAGAGAGATGTATGACATGTATAGGAAACAGGGAGCAAATAACGTGCTTGAGGAGTATAAAAAGTGCAAAAAAAAACTTAAGAAAGAAATCAGGAGGGCTAAAAGAAGACATGAGGTTGCTTTGGCAGTTAAGGTGAAGGATAATCCAAAGTACTTCTACAGGTATATTAAGAACAAAAGGATAGTACGGGATAAATTTGGTCCTTTTGCCGATCAGAGTGGTCAGATATGTACGGAACCAAAAGAAATGGGGGAGATCTTAAATGGGTTATTTGCATCTGTATTTACTAAGGAAACTGGCATGGAGTAAATGGAAATAAGGCTAACAAGTAGTGAGGTCATGGAAACTGTACAGATTGAAGAGGAGGAGGTACTTGCTACCTTGCAGCAAATCAGAGTAGATAAATTCCCAGAACCTGACAGGGTATTCCCTCGAACCTTGAAGGAGACTACTGTTGAAATTGCAGGGGCCCTGGCAGGTATACTTTACTTTACTTTACTTTATACTTTATTGCCACCAAACAATTGGTACTAGAATGTACAATCATCAAAGCGATATTTGATTCTGTGCTCCACACTCCCTGGATTACAAATATTAAATATTATGAATATTAAAAGTAGTTAAAATTAGTAAATATTAAACATCTAAATTATAAATCATAAACAGAAAACAGAAAAATGGGAAGTAAGGTAGTGCAAAAAAACCGAGAGGCAGGTCCAGATACTTGGAGGGTACGGCCCAGATCCGGGTCAGGATCCATTCAGCAGTCTTATCACAGTTGGAAAGAACCTGTTCCCAAATCTGGCCATACGGGTCTTCAAGCTCCTGAACCTTCTCCCGGAGGGGAGAGGGACGAAAAGTCTGTTGGCTGGGTGGGTCGTGACTTGATTATCCTGGCAGCACTGCTCCGAAAGCGTGCGGTGTAAAGTGAGTCCACGGATGGAAGATTGGTTTGTGTGATGTGCTGCGCCGTGTTCACGATCTTCTGCAGCTTCTTTCGGACTTGGACAGGACAACTTCCATACCAGGTTGTGATGCACCCTAGAATAATGCTTTCTACGTTGCATCTATAAAAATTAGTGAGGGTTTTAGGGGACAGGCCAAATTTCTTTAGTTTTCTCAGGAAGTAAAGGCGCTGATGGGACTTCTTTGCAGTGAACTCTGCTTGGTTGGACCAAGTCAGGTCACTTGTAATATTGACCCAAGGAACTTAAAGCTTTTGACCTGTTCCACTTGCGCACCACTGATGCAAATTGGGTCGTGCAGTCCGCTAATCCTTCTGAAGTCAACAACCAATTCCTTCATCTTGCTGACGTTGAGGGATAGGTTATTGTCTTTGCACCATGCCACCAGGTTCTTAATTTCCTCTCTGTACTCAAACTCATCATTACCCGAGATACGGCCTACAATTGTTGTGTCGGTATCTACGGATGAGGTGCTGGAGGATTGGAGAGTAGCTCATATTGTCCCATTGTTTAAAAAAGGCTCTAAAAGTAATCTGGAAAATTATAGGCTGGTAAGTTTGACATCAGTCATAGGTAAATTATTGGAAGAAGAACTAAAAGATAGGATCTACAAGTATTTGGATAGACAGGGACTTATTAGGGAGAGTCAACATGGCTTTGTGCGTGGTAGGTCATGTTTAATAAATCTATTAGAATTTTTCGAGGAGGTTACCAGGAAAGTGGATAAAGGGAAGGCAGTGGATGTTGTCTACATGGACTTCAGTAAGGCCTTTGACAAGGTCCTGCATGGGAGGTTAGTTAGGAAGATTCAGTCGCTTGGTATGCATGGAGAGATAGTAAATTGGATTAGACATTGGCTCAATGGAAGAAGCCAGAGAATGGTAGTGGAGGATTGCTGCTCTGAGTGGAGGGCTGTGGCTGGATGATCTGGATGATAATGTGGTAAATTGGATCAGCAAATTTGCTGATCATACGAAGGTTGGAGATGTAGTGGACAGTGAGGAAGGTTTTCAAAGCTTGCAGAGGGATTTGGACCAGGTGAAAAAATGGGCTGCAAAAATGGCAGATGCAGTTTAATACAGACAAGTGTGAGGTATTGCACTTTGGAAGGACAAACCAAGGTAGAACATACAAGGTAAATGGTAGGGCACTGAGGAGTGCAGCAGAACAGAGATCTCGGAATACAGATACAAAATTCCCTAAAAGTGGCATCACAGGTATACAGGGTCATAACATTGGCCTTTATAAATCAAAGTATTGAGTATAAGAGTTGGAATGTTATGTTGAGGTTGTATAAGTCATTGGTGAGGCCGAATTCGGAGTATTGTGTTCAGTTTTGGTCACCAAATTACAGGAAGGATATTAATAAGGTTGAAGGAGTGCAGAAAAGGTTTACAAGGATGTTGCTGGGACTTGAGAAACTGAGTTACAGAGAAAGGTTGAATAGGTTAGGACTTTATTCCCTGGAGCGTAGAAGAATGAGGGGAGATTTGATAGAGGTATATAAAATTATGATGGGCATAGATAGAGTGAATGCAAGCAGGCTTTTTGCACTGAGGCTGGGGGAGAAAAAAACCAGAGGACATGGGTTAGGGTGAAGGGGGAAAAGTTTAAAGGGAACATTGGGGGGCTTCTTCACACAGAGAGTGGTGGGAGTATGGAATGAGCTGCCAGATGAAGTGGTAAATGCGGGCTCACTTTCAACATTTAAGAAAAACTTGGACAGTTACACAGAAGAGAGGTGTATGGAGGGATATGGTCCAGGTGCAGGTCAGTGGAACTAGGCAGAAAAATGGTTCGGTACAGCCAAGAAGGGCCAAAAGGCCTGTTTCTGTGCTGTAACGTTCTATGGTTCTATGGTTGTATGAATTTAAGACAATCCATAAAACAAAATGCTAATACAACTTCGGGATGCCAAGAAAATGCTTATAATTGGATGTTAACCAGTCAATGGGTGGCTCTGATATGAAGTGGAGAAAGGAGTTCATCTCACTGTGGAACTC
Organism: Mobula birostris; assembly: GCF_030028105.1. Taxonomy (NCBI): domain Eukaryota; kingdom Metazoa; phylum Chordata; class Chondrichthyes; order Myliobatiformes; family Myliobatidae; genus Mobula; species Mobula birostris. Next base: position 106,512,091 of record NC_092372.1, read on the forward strand.
AGAGGGCAGTCTGAAGTAATGTGATACACTGAACGACAATACCACTTTAGATTGTCATCATTTCCAGATTGTGAAGATGGTGACTGTTACTTTCATAGAAACACAGATAACCTACAGCACAATACAGGCCCTTCTTCGGTCCACAAAGTTGTGCCAAACATATCCCTATCTTAGAAATTACTGGGTTACCCATAGCCCTCGATTTTTCTTAGCTCCATGTACCTATCCAAAAGTCTTTTAAAAGACACTATCGTATCCGCCTCCACCACCATTGCCAGCAGCCTATTCCACGCACTCACCATTCTCTGAGTAAAAAACTTACCCCTGACATCTCCTCTGTACCTACTTCCCAGCACGTTAAACCTGTGTCCTCTTGTGGCAGCCATTTCAGCCCTGAGAAAAAGCCTCTGACTATCCACACGATCAATGCCTCTCATCAACTTATACAGCTCTATCAGGTCACCTCTCATCCTCTGTCACTCCAAGGAGAAAGGGCCAAGTTCACTCAACCTGTTTTCATAAGGCATGCTCCACAATCCAGGCAACATTCTTGTAAATCTCCTCTGCACCCTTTCTATGGTTTCCACATCCTTCCTGTAGTGAGGTGACCAGAACTGAGCACAGTACTCCAAGTGGGGTCTGACCAGGGTCCTATATAGCTGCAACGTTACCTCTCCGCTCCTAAATTCAATTCCACGATTGGTGAAGGCCAATACACTGTATGCCTTTTTAACCACAGAGTCAACCCGCGCAGCTGCTTTGAGTGCCCTCTGGACTCGGACCCCAAGATCCCTCTGATCCTCCACACTGCCAAGAGTCTTACCATTAATACTATATTCCGCCATCATATTTGACCTACCAAAATGAAGCACTTCACACTTATCTGGGTTGAACTCCCTCTGTCACTTCTCAGCCCAGTTTTGCATCCTATCAATGTCCCACTGTAATCTCTGACAGCCCTCCACACTATCCACAACACCTCCAACCTTTGTGTCATCAGCAAACTTACTAACCCATCCCTCCACTTCTTCATCCAGGTCATTTATAAAAATCATGAAGAGTGGGAGGTCCCAGAACAGATCCCTGAGGCACACCACTGGTCACCGACCTCCATGGAGGATATGATCTGTCTGCAACCACTCTTTGCCTTCTGTGGGCAAGCCAGTTCTGGATCCACAAAGCAATGCCCCCTTGGATCCCATGCCTCCTTACTTTCTCAATAAGCCTTGCAAGGGGTACCTTATCAAATGCCTTGCTGAAATCCATATACACTACTACTACTGCTCTTCTGTCATCAATGTGTTTAGTCATATCCTTTCATGTTTTGTACCATTTTAAAGAAATTTTGGTCTCCAAATCTGAGGAAGGACATTCTTGCTATGGAGGGAATGCAGCGTAGGTTCACTGAGTTAATTTCAGGGATGGTGGGAATGTCATATGTTGAAAGATTGGAGCGACTGGGCTTGTATACACTGGAATTTAGAAGGATGAGAGGGAATCTATAAGATTATTAAGGGATTGGACACGCTAGAGGCAGGAAACATGTTCCCGATGTTGGGGGAGTCCAGAACCAGAGGCCACAGTTTAAGAATAAGGGGTAGACCATTTAGAACAGAGTGAGGAAAAACTTTTTCACACAGTTGGTTGTGGATCTGTGGAATGCTCTGCCTCAGAAGGCAATGGAGGCCAATTCTCTGGATTCTTTCAAGAAAGAGATAGATAGCGCTCTTAAAGATAGCGGAGTCAAGGGATATGGGGAGAAGGCAGGAACGGGGTACTGACTGTGGATGATCAGCCATGATCACAATGAATAGTGTTGCTTGCTTGAAGGGCCGAATGGCCTACTCCTACACCTATTGTCTATTGTCTATTGACTACTCACCAACTCTGAAGAAAGCCAAAGCTGGAGCTCCCCTGCTGTGGAGATGGTTTTAAGATGATGACTCTTTCTGTGCCCTATGATCCTGCTCATGTGGATGGTGTGTTGAACTCATATGCATGAATATTCCTTTCCCAAAACAGTTTCAAAATCTTAAGAACCTTCAAATTAGCTTTCCAAAATCATTGTAAATTCAGAAAATCAGTTTTTATTGTGAATTTTCCAAAATACCAAATACATGGTATTCCGTGGTTATTCTTGTCACCAAGCTCGGCACAGAGCCTAATTTTTTATGTTAGGACTGCAGTCTTTTCTGGGGCTGGCCAGCAGGGGATGGCCTAGTTTCCTCAGGGTTTTACTCAGAACTGATTGCACTCACTTGTTATTGATCATTGACTGCACGTTCCCAATTAATGTCTGTGTATTTAAATCTGCTTCCTGTACCTTACTTCGCTCAGTCTTAAAATGTGATCTTAAAAGTAGCAAGACCCTCTATGTTTTCTTCTGAGTCTTTTCTGTGTTCTTTGATGTCTACTTACTACATACCATTTCTGGATTTAATTCGTGCATCAAGATCTTGGATTACCGAATTTGTGTTTGGATAACTGCATTTTTGAGTTGGATAGGTTACCTGTTTTTTGCCCATCTTGGCTAAAAGAAAGTAAAACTGGCTTTTGAATCTGCACATCAACTCCTGTCTGCATTGTGGTTTCTGCAACTGGGCTCTCTCTCAATCTTCAGCAGTACATTGTTGACATTCCAACCTGAGTTCAATTCCCGATTGGGCCATTTCCCTTACAAATCCTAAAGATTTGTTGTACTAACTGACTGTTGAAAGCTTTCACGGGTAGGTATTTGCATCAGCATTACATACTGATGATAAAATCTATAAAAGAACCATCAGAGGGAGAGAAACTAATCCTGATGAAGGTTAACTGCACCTTATGGAATTTTCATAAAAGCAAAACTTACAAAATAATGTAGCAATTCATTGACTGTTTAAGAAGGTAATTGAATGAAGAATACATACAGACAATTAGCAAATATTTCAGCCTATTCTAAGTGGCAAGCACAGTTAGAAGCAGTGGTAAACCGCAGCCAAGAGGGAAAAATATTTCAGGAGTGAGGTCAGGGAAGCAGAATAGACTCTGTGCAATGTCAGAGCTCTTGCTCTTAAAGTATCTTACTAATCCTGTATTTTACCGCCTCAAGTATATGTTTTTTGTGCATCTAGTAGGATGTCATCTTGTTATTTTTGTCTTTTGGGACAGATATAGAACTTCCACTAATGCAATCAGAGATTCATTAGTCTGGGAACGATAACCCAAGAATTGTAACGATTTCATTTCAGGCAAGACTTTGGGGTGAAATGGGTTTAGAAAGAGCAGCTGAAATCAGAAAATAACAAATTGGTATTTTATCTTACACCAGCAAATAACTTCCAAAGAATACAAAAATCAAACATGTTTATAACTTCATGAATTTGTAATTACATGTGAACATAAAAATAGTAACTTAAAGCTCAATCTATAAGTGGTAAATTCTGTTTTACGGTGCACTTTAAAAGAGGTGAATATCTTGCATTTTTGTCCAATATCAAGATTAGACTCTTCTTAGTACATAACAATCCAAAAAGGCAATTATAAACAAGCCTGATCAAAGATCAAAGTAAATTTATTATCAATGCTGAGATTTGTTTTCTTGTGGGCATACTCAATAACTCTATAGAATAAGATCCGTAACAGAATCAATGAAAGGCTGCCCAACTTGGGCGTTCAACGAGAGAGCAGAAACCAACAAACTGTACAAATACAAAAAGAAAGAAGAAATAATAATAATAAAAAAAATAAAAAAGGACTAAACAATAATGCTGCTGCTCACATTGACCTTCATGCATATTTTACAGCAGGGCTTGATAATCTGTGATCAAAAAAATTGCTCACAGTGACAATAAAATGTACATGTAACTATTTTTCACTCACTGCAATTTTCCCAAGAAATTATTCTACTATTACTGGGAGAGGATGCGAATGTTAATCTCCCTCTGTATTCGATATACTATTTGCTGTGAGACATGCACAACACTCTGCACTACCTAATACAGCATTGTCAATGGACAACCTGATCAACAAAGGCTGCACAAAGTAACCATACTGTTGCAGGCCAAATTGCAGATGATTGTGTTACTCCTGTTTAACTAGCAAGTTTGGCATCATTTTATGCACTTGTAAGAAATCTATAGTTTGTGTGAGGGGTTCTGTGAATCTCAAATTTTATTCACTCAATGTTTAATTCTGATATATAAATTTATGCAAAGAGGTATATAATTCTTCAATAATCACTTTCATTGTTCTTACTTACAGTACAGAGCATCTTTAAGAACATGATTAGTCACCTTTTGTAGTTCTCTCAGCTATTTTATGATAATCTCAAACCATCTGATACTCACCAATGCAAACTCCTTGTTGAGAATCATTTGTTCAGCCAACACTGACTCGTTGTGGAAGAGATGTGGTTGCATGTGGCTCCACATGTGGGGAAACCACCAAAATTCATTCACGTACTTTAGCAGCAGATCATCACCTTCATCCTCCGCAAACATCCCTAAAAATTTCACAACTGTCAGTTTTGAAACAGAATCAAAGTTCAGATTCCAAAAATTGGACTCAATCACTTTCTGAAATTGGGGACAGTGGAGAGGGGGGTTTTTAACATTCCCTGTTGTATTAATGGCATATGGTGAACCATTGGAAAAGATTTTGTTGTTATCAGGAGTCAATGTGCCCCTTTGGCCTTGCCATTGAGATATAGCTAACAACCTAAATGTACAAAGTGTAAACATTTTATGAAATATCCACTTTATAATTCCACTTGCTTATTTATTTATTCAGAGATACAGGTCCTTCAGCTCAATGAGCCACAACAGCCAGCAGCACACCAGTTTAACCCTAGCCTAATCACAGGACAATTTACAATGACCAAATAACTTACTAAACAGTATGTGTTTGGATTGTGGGAGGAAACTGAAGCACCTAGTGGAACCCTCATGCTCACAAGAAGGACGTAAAGACAGCATCTAAATTGAGACCCAAACTCTGACACCCCGAGATGTACCAGCATCGCGCTAACTGCTATGCTACTGTGGTGCCCTTTTCCAGAACATGACAAATAATGTGCCCATTTAAGGAAGTAAGGCTACTGGTGGCTGATAGACATGGAATTGCATGAAATACCACATTTTGCAATTGATAGCCACATGATTCTGGTGAACCTCTCTGAGTCTTTCTTTGGCTATTTGACAGAAGGGAAGCAGGAGAGGACAAAGTCCTGTTGAAGGGTTTCGGCCCAAAATGTCAACCGTACTTTTTTCCATAGATATTGCCCCGCCTGCTGAGTTCCTCCAGCATTTTGTGTGTGTTGCTCGGATTTCCAACAACTGCAGATTTTCTTTGTTTACAAAGTGAAAATGCTGATTAGATACTACTGTGGATCCTTGAATGAAGAAAAGGTATCAGCTGGAATCATTTTGGAGCAATTTAATTTAATAGGAAAAAGTCTGGAAAGTTCATCCTTGTCATTGCATCCTTCTTCCAGTTTTGCAAACAATGAGGTTCACGTTGGCAGTAAGAAAAATATAGCCTTGTACTACTTGAAAATTAAGTACCAGGGAAAGCAAAGTTTATACAAATACACCAAGTAGTCTGCTACAAAATTCTAATAAAATAAGGCATTCATGTTGAAGGAGGAGGAAGCTGGAAGAGAAGTAGGATTTAATCTGACAGCACCAGAGGAATTACTTATCAGCATAGAAACAGGCTACTCAGTCTAAATGTTCAAGTATACACAAGCCTCCTCCCTGTATACTTCACCCAGCCCTACCTGTGTAACCTTCTGTTCATTGTATTCTCACGTACTTGGCTGACCTCCTCTTAGCTCAAAGGACAAACTTGTGAAGGTTCACCCGAGCCCATACATCCTGCCAACATAGTTTGATGTGTCTGATTCCCTTATGCCTTCCAGTACCACCTCTTTCTTTATAAAGCATGTCTTGCAGAGTGAGATTTCTATTGGGAAGCTAAGGACACTATGGATATTTTCCCCTGATTCTAAGTCGATATAGCCCTTCTCCATGGTGAAGACTTGGTGCACAATGTGGCAGAAATCTGTTGGTGATCTCAATAAACTTCCAGACATCAGGAAAACCAATCTAACTGAAAGCATTTTCCTCCGACAAGCAACAAGCAACAACAAGTCAAAGTGACTGTTCAGAGTGTGCAACAGAACATGGAAGAGATGTCCTTCTCCAACCCAAAGATTTGTAAATCTCTTCTCCGAGAGTAATTAATTCTACAGATTAGCTTTATTTGTCACATGTACACATTGAAACACAGTGAAATGTGATGTGTCAACAACCAATGTAGTATAAATATATGCTGGGGATGGCCCACAAGTGTTGCCATGCTTCTGTTTCCAACATAGCATGCCCATAACTTACCAACCCCTATGTCTATGGAATGTGGGAGGGAAAGCAGAGCACCCAGAGAAAACCCACATAGTCTCGGAGAGAATGTACAAACTTTGTACAAACAACGGCAGGAACTGAACCGTGATCACTGGTACTCTAAAGCATTACACTAGCCACTCTGCTACCACGCCACTCGTCTAACACCTGCCTGAATTTTGGAGAATTTGCCTTGAACTTATAGAATGTGCCAAAGCAACATGCAGCAAGCAACAAGGAACTACTTGAGGATATAAATACACATCAGTTCAGAGACAGGCTTTAAAGAGCATTGTACAGGAGATAAGGAAGGTAGAGGGTTAGAGAATTTTTCAAAGGAATCTTCAGAGCTCTTGATCAGTGTAGATATAGTTCCCATAATTGCTTCAGTGATTTAATTTTAGGGATGTCTAAGAAGAATTGTTATTCAGATACCTTGGAAGGTTATAAAGCTGAGGAAGTTACAAAGGTACGATGGAGCAAAACTTTGGAGCAAATTTTAAACAAGGAAGAGGATTTTAGAACCAGGGAATTCTTGAGCATAAGCCAGTGTAGATCAGCAAGCATAGACTGATGGATGAACAACACTACCTGCAAGTAGAGAGGGAACAGCACAGTTTTGGGTCCCCATTTATAGAATATAACATGAGGAAGGATGGCCAGGCAAGCAACGGAATTGTCAAAACTAGATGTAACAAATACTCTGTATTGAAGAGGATTTCAGCAGCAGGCACGCTGAACCAAGGTCTGACTTGGCAACATAGTTGGTCTTCACTAGTCCTTGAGTTTATGGGGCTGTTATATTTAGCTTTCTACCCTAATAGACGCAGCACTGCTCACGTTTCTCTGCCTCACTTCATCAATGCCTTACCTTATTGACCCATCTGGTACTTGAGAAGAACTATGTTCTACATGAGATTAGATCAGTTAAATGTTCAGGATGTAGCTGCGCATGCCCCTGAAAGTGCTTCGAGTAGCAATGGTTATCACTCATAAATAAAATAAATTAAAACGTGGAATAGAAACATGCAATACAATAAGTGAAGAATGATGATCAATTAAAGGAAACAGACTGCATTCTTTAAAACTATTATGTTGAACAGAGTAGCCAATGGTTCGGATGAGGAATAATGGTGTTCAAGTGCTTGCAGGCAAGGGCATACGGAATTTTCACAATCCTATTATAAATCTGGGATGAACTGAGGACATGTTGAGGACTGAGGACATCTGACTTTATTCTGACAATTTGATCATAGATTCACAACCTATTTTAATGCATTTAATTTAGTTTTTATATTTTCTAATCTTAATTATTTTAAGCATTTGACTACAAAGTCCCTATTATTCAATATCTTTAAGGATCAGAGTCAATGTCAACCTCTTCCAATACATTAGCCTTTGACAGGAGGTTGGGATCCAGCTCCAGTCTTGGCTTCTGTCAATGGCTACTAATTTGTTCTGGAAGTCAAAATTACTGCTGAGGTTTTATGATACCTTGCCTAGGAACACCAGGATTGGTTTGCTCAGGATGTCTGGAGCCATAGCTTTCTGGTCGGCTGGCATAGGTGCTGGGGTAATACATGTAACAGGTCTGAGCAGTGCACTCAATCTTTCATGCCTGCATCAGCTTTTCATACAGATGACCAACTGATCACTCATACTTGCCTTCATATACATGTGATTTTCCCCTCAGGAATTCTCTTTTGAAAATTGTTACAATGTCTACTTCCCCGACTCTATCAGACAATGCATTTTAAGTTTAAAAAGCTGCCTTATATTTCCCTGAGAATTGCCATGTTGCAGCATACAAGGGAAATTAATTGGGTCCTGGGATGGTGTCAAGGAGAAGCCTGGGACAGGGCTTTGTATTGGAGATTTGGAGGGAGAGGGTCGATGTAAGGGTTGAGGGTGTATTGAACAATGAGGAAGGCTATCATGGCTTGCAGAGGGATCTGCATCAGCTGGAAAAATGGCAGATAGAATTTAATGCAGACAAGTGCAAAGTTTTGCACTTTGTTAGGACCAACCAGGGTAGGTATGATACAGTGAATGGTAAGGCATTGAGGAGTGTGGTAGAACCAAGGGACTGAGGAAAACAGGTCCATAATTCATTGAAAGTGCTGTCACAGGTAGATAGCGTCATAAAGAAAGCATTTGGCACATTGGCCTTCATAAATTAATGCACTGAGTACTGAAGATGGGATGTCTGGTAAAGTTGTAAAAGACATTGTTGAGGCCTAATTTGGAGTATTGTGTGCAGTTTTGGTCACATACATACATGAAAGATGTAAGCAAGGTTGAAAGACTGCAGAGAAAATTTACAAGGGTGTTTCCAGGTCTGGAGGACCTGAGTTATAATGAAAGATAGAATATGTTAGGACTATATTCTTTAGAACTTAGAAGATTGAGAGATTTGATAGAGGTATTCAAAATTATGAGGGGTACAGATAGGGTAAATGAAAGCAGGCTTTTTCCACTGCGGTTGGGTGGGACTACAACCAGAGGTCATGGGTTAAGGGTGAAAGGTGAGATGCTTAAGGGGAAAATGAGGGAAAACTCAGGGTGTCGTAAGAGTGTGGAATGAATTTCCAGCATGAGTGGTCCATGCAAGCTCGATCTTAATGAAGTTTGTATAGGTACATGGATAACAGAGGTATGAAGGGCTATGATATAAAGCTCTACTTGTTTTATACTTGTGACTGTGAGGCTAAGCACTGCTCCAAGGACATACTTAAGTTTGCTGACAGTTATTGATCGAATCAGAGGTGCTGAAAAATCTGCATATAGGAGGGAGATTGAAAAGTTGGCTAAGTGGTGCCACAACAACAATCTTTTACTCAATGTCAGCAAGACCAATGAGCTGATTATTGACTTCAGAAGGAGGAAACCTTCTTGAGTCAGTCCTCATCAGAGAATTCAGAGGTGGAGAGGGTTCCCAACTTTAAATTCCTCAGAGTTAACATTTTAGAGGATCTGACCTGAGTGCCATTAGAAAGAAAGCACAGCAGCATCTCTACGTTCTTAAGAGTTTGCGAAGGTTCAACGTGTCATTTAAAACTCCGACAATCTTCTGTAGGTGCGTGGTGAAGAGTATGTGGACTGGTTGCATCATATCCTGGTATTGAAACCACAATGCCGTTGCATGGTAAATCCTACAAAAAGTAATGGATACGGCCCAGTCCATCATGGGTAAAGTCCTCCCCACGATTGAAAACATTTACGTGGAGCATTGTCACAGGAAAGCAGCATCCATCATCAAGGACCCCACCATCCAGGTTGTGCTGCCATCAGGAAGGAGATACAGGAGTCTCAGGACCCAGGTTCAAGAACAGTTATTACCCCTCAACCATCAGTCTCTAGAGCCAGAGAGAAAGAGGCTGCAGAAATTTACTCAACTTCAATCACCCCATCACTGAACTGTTCCCACAACTTATGGACTTACTTTCAAGGACACCTCATCTCATGTTCTTGCTATTTGTTCCTTGCATACTTATCTATCTATTATTTTTTCTCTCTTTTTGTATTTGTACATTTATTGCTTTTTGCACACTGGTAGTTCGTTGGGTGTGGTTTATCATTGATTCTACTGTGTTTCTTGTATTTACTGTGAATGCCTACAAGAAACTGAATCTCAGGGTTGTACATGGTGACATATATGTATTTTGATAATAAATTTACTTTTGAAATTTGCACTTGAGCACTTCTGAATTTTCTGCTTGCTAACTCTTGAAACATACATTCTTTCTTCTAACAGAACTTGATTATTCAGTGCAATCTTTCCTGGACCAACCAATTTCTAATCAATTCGGTTATTACTATTCTCTGTCTTTATTATTGATACAATATCACATTCTATCTGCTGATATGAAACTGCACCTTACCAATGTGATTTACCTATATATACTTCATATCCATCAGAAACAGCCTGATATTTGCTCTATTCATTTTTTAAAATTCTACTTCTATTTGACTTGTGTCCTATTTGCTTTTCCTAGTTGTTGGTGCAGCTTTATTCTCCTCCCCTAGTATTCATCCAGGTGTCCGTGTCCATACCAATACTCCTTAAACAAGCAAATGATAGTAATTTACTTCCCTTTAAGTTCTCTTACAGCACTTGTCTCAGCACTGAACTATCTCCGTGGCTGTAGTCTCACTTTCAGGGTCTCTGTGGTTCATGTTCTGTGTATATTTGTTCATTTTTTTTAGTTGTTTGCACAATTTGTTCTTTTTTCACATATTGGATGTTTCAAGGTCTTTGCTCTTTTGTTTTTTTTGTGGATTCTACTCTATGTCTTTGTTTTGTGTCTGCCTGCAAGGAGAGGAAGCTCAAAGCTGTATATGATATGCATACATTGATAATAAATGTACTTTGAACTTTGAAAATTAACTTCCGCTCTGAAATGTCCTCCCTGCTTGTTGAATTCGGGAAAACAAAAATTCCTTTTCCAGAAAATGTGGGAAATTGTTCTCCATAAAGACATTTTAGAAGAAGTTTGATAAACATATGAGAGAAAAAGGAATAGGATATGGTGATGGGAGTGAATTGAAGAACTGTGAGAAAGAGATTGTGTAGAACATAAACACTAGTCTGGAGCAGCTAGGTTGAATGGCCTGCATTTATGCTATAAATTCTGTGAATGCATCCTATATTTCTGTAAATGTATCCTATATTTCTGCTTAACACCTTTTAAAGTCTTCTCACAATCCATCTTCCCAACAATTTTCAGTCACATCCCTTAAATCTCCAACAATGTTCTTGTGCCCATTTGATCTCTATCTTCTTTTATTTCTCTTTCCTTAACGCCTTCTGAATATAACACCTTTGCTTGGCCATAAGCGCATTTTAGGTTTACAAAAACAGTTGAACTCTATTTGCTGTACATTCTCACCTGTATGGTAGAATTTTCCGGAATATCCAAGATTGAAGGTAAAGTTCGAAACCTGGGTTCGTAATAGATTTTGCGTTTCAAGTAATGCCTATAAAAGATAAATTGCAACATGATTGTGGAGTTTAAAGTCTTTCTAATATGATATATTTGAACGTAATGCTAAAAGTGACTGTCACATTCATTTTATACTCTTGCCAATGGAGGAAAAAGCAGTGAACGGCAATTTATATTTTTAATTCCATCTAATAAAGATCACATGATACCACACATTTCATTTTAGAAGTACTCATTACAATAACAAGCTCTAAAAACAAAACAAAAAATAAACATACAGGTTTGTAACTTGGTTTGTACAGGGAATCTTAAACAAGATGAGGTTGCAGTTGATACATGCAGTAGGCCTGATCTCGATTTATGCATAGTATATAGTAAAAGATGAAAGCAAAGATGATTGTGAACTGTATTTCTACAGCATGAGATAAGTTTTCATTTCCAACTGATCATCATCTACTTTTCTAGTACCATTGGTGGTTAGCCATGCAAAATGGAACAATGACTTTGTAATATCAATTCACAATCTTATGTACTTTCTCACATTTGGAAAAATAATCTGTCTGCTTTTGGATAAATACATGCAAGAGGGATAGTGACTTGATATTACTGTATCTGCTTCTAACCTCTCTTACACTGTCTTACTTTCAGAACTCTTTTGTGGGCTGCATTCATTGTTCCATGAAACTGTAAAGGCAATTTAGATATACATGCACCTACATATATGCATCTCCTGTTCCCTTGCATTTCAGAATTTTGAAGTGACCACTCCCTTCCCAACTCCCTAGTACACTCTCCCACCACAGGCAAGCACTTCATTTCTCAATAACCTTTCTATTCATTCACAGGAGACAAATTATCTGTCTGTCTCCTCCTATCTCACCAACCAGGTTCCTAAACCATCTTTCCACATGAATCAGCAATTCAACCACATTCCTTCTCATCTATGCACTGCTTTTGGTGCTTATAAGAAGTCTCCTATACGTTGTAGAAAACAAACCAATACTGTCCATGACTTCTTTGAAGAGCACTTTATCTGTAGGAAGACCCTGAACATTTTCTGCCCTTTTAATTTGCCATATTATTCCCATGCTTACCTCTTTGTTTGTAGTCTTCTGCAATAATGAGGCCTAATGTATGTTTGAGGAACCTCATCTCATTTTCTGCTTGGGCCTTAAAGACTCAATATCATTTTCCTATCTGTATAATAATAGGCCAATTTATCCATCTGTGATATTGGCTCATTTTTTCACTTTCCAATAGCAGTCCTGAATTTTATAATTTTTACATTTCTTTGCCTCTGTTCTACCTCCTTAACAGCTCTTGTGAATCCATCAATCAGCTGACTTCATTTGCAGCATGTCCCAAGTTCAACCCTCCCCTCCCTCTGTGAGAGATATTCGCTTCGCTCTATCCATCTCTCCTGCATCCTGCTTTCAGAGTTCTGAACATTGTTTTTTCACATACATTGCCTGGCCTGCGGAGTACTTTGCATTTTCTGTTTTTAATTTGAGAATTTAAATGGCTTAGTTTCATTGGGTATGTTCCAATCAATCTGAATCACTTTGGATCAGTGTCTATTGTTTCCTCCTTAGTCCCCAGTGGGAGATATATTCTATCAGCTTCTCAGAAGGAAGGAGAAAGCAAAAGAGGACTGGCCAGCTTTTGAAACGTTGTTACATGCACAGGATACTGCTGCGTACACCTGAAGGCTTTTAAAACATTTAATTAAGGAGTAGAGTGTGCCACAATCTGCCACTGCACATAGCTCAATTATACTACTGAAACAAACCTGGTAGACAGAAACAATCTCGCCTGACAATTCCATTTCCTTGCCATTGAAGTTAAGACCCAGCACTTTTACACACCACTCTTACATATTCCTTCGGGGTGAAACTCCTCTTTTCCTTCCCTTACTGCATCCTTTCACATCATCTTGACAAGTCCAGCTACGATTCAGGTCTCTGAAGGGTATACACTAACATTAAATTGGAGAGCTCGTGGCAGGCCATGCGTGCTTATTGTTAGATTATTAAGTGAGAGGGCATATGCACCCTAACGTATGCAACCACCACAGTGGTATGTAGGAGTAGGGTGAAAACCTGTCCTCATCTTGCTTTGCCCTTGCACATTCCCAATCCTTTCACAATCTTGAAATATCTCAAAGGACTTTATAGTAAATTAGAAGCTTTTGAATTATAGTCACTAGAGAAGGAAAAGTAGCACCTAATTTCAACGCAAAGACTTCAACAAATAGGAATGAGATAACTTGCCTTCAGTTGCTCTTGCTGAATGTGCAAATTAACAAACATATTTTGTGCTTCTTTTACAAAGATTAGTTAGACTGATATTATGGAATGAATTTCTGCACAAATCAATTATAATTATGTTATTTACATATGAATATTAACCAAGGCTTCAAGAAGAAGGCAGCTACCTTTCACTGAATAAGATTCTGGGGATTGAGAGTACAGAAACATTGCAGGGTGGAAACACACAATATGCATAACTCACAACCACTGATACTGAGATAGGGGTTTAGGAGGCTGGTCGGGCAAGATAACACAATGACATGAAGATTTTACCATGCTTTTTGTTCTGTGTTTGGAGGACAGTAAGAAGTGGTTACAGTTTCCCTTAAATTTAAAACGCCTCTGCTGTTTTATTTGCGAAAACCTACGCAGCGACCCCAATGCTCCAAGATGATTCCAAAGTTTTGAACATGTTGGCCAACGCAGTTGCTTTGAAACTGCCAGAGTATTTGGTTTGTATAAGCCGAGGCCCAATTCACGCTGCCAGAAAACTCTGCGGAGGACACCATACATTACAACTTAGTAGCGTCGTTCAGTAGTTCCACTGCAGTGAGAGTGGCGAGTCTGCCTGAACACCCACCTGACCACAACAAATATTTTACGCTGTAAATTCAGCCATTACAGATTTTTGAACTATCAGAGTCTGAGCGCGCCAAGCAGTTGTTCTTCTTGCCCGGCCTGGGGGATGCTAGGCCTTCGGAGTTAATGGACTACATACAGTCTCTTCTGGGAAACCACTACCCTTGTTTTTTATATTAAATAACTCGTTATGCAGCAAATGCTCTTGCTAATGCACCCACGAATGACTATAGGAGCTTGCTAAAAGGGCCGATAGTCTACATTCAGCCAGGCAGAGGTTTATCATCCCTCCTCCTTTCCCTGCCTCAGTAAGCCTTGTCAGCAAGGCCTACAACACACGTGTGCCAGTGACTGCGAAACAGACAACGGTGGGTCTGTGCTCTTACCATGCTCGCTTGGTACAAACACTGGGAAGTGCCGACCGCCTTCCAGCTTTGACAATGCCAGCACTTCGGGACATCAGAGTGTCATGGTCTGGTCTGTGAAGTCAGCATTCTGATTCACAGTCCGGTCCATCGACCCTTGCTCCAGGTTTTCCTGTCTATCCTGTTTCTGTTCCTGTTGAGCTCTAATCGAGGCAGCTGATTCTCATTGAGGCTGGCTGAATAAATACCTCTAGAGAGCAGGGCGTGGCTTTACTCATTGTATCCCTTCCCCTGCCTTCAGTTTCCTCGCCTGAAGCCTTGCCTTGCCTTGTCTTGCCGGTTACTCTTGCCTCGCCTGAAGTTCTTGTCTCGCCTTGCATTGCCTGAAGCCTTGCCTTGCCTTGTCTTGCTGGTAACTCTTGCCTCGTCTTGCCTGAAGTCTTGTCTTGGAACCACCCTGAACCTAGCTCCCTTCCTGTCCCTTGCCTCAGTCGGGTAAGCCAGGACAAATTGCCGTTACCCTGTGGTGGGTTCTGTCCCTTCTTGTCCCTTGCCTCCATCGGGTAAGCCAGGCCAGATTGCTGTTACCCTGCGGTTAGTTCTGTCCCTTCCTGTCCCTTGCCTCCGTCGGGTAAACCAGGCCAGATTGCTGTTACCCTGTGGTTAGTTCTGTCCCTTCCTGTTCCTCGCCTCCGTCGGGTGGAGATCCGCGCCCTGCCCAGAAGAAGCTTCAAGACCCCAAGTCTCAAGTCTCTGGTCTCAAGCCTCGCCTCAAGTCTGAAGACTCCAGTCTCGTCCTGCCTGCCAGCAGAGTCACGTCCTTGCCTAGTTCTGGGGTCCGAGCCAGAGGCAAGACCCAGGTTCTGGGTCCTTGTCCAGTCTGTGGCTCAGAGTCCAAGCCTTGGCTCCTAGCTCTCTTGTCCAATCCTGTTCCGGGTTCCCAGTTTTCGTGTCCATGTCCTAGCCCTCTCCCTGTATCCTAGTCCTGTCCCTAGTACTTCAGTATCTGTGTCTTGCACTTGGGTCCGTTCCCAGCCACCTCCTTATGACACAGAGGTCTTTGAAGACTGGGTTCCAGCTGCCAGGGCTGTTACTGTTCATTGTGGACATTCTTCCAGGCGACGCTTCTTGTGTGACATGGGTGCTCAAGTGAGTGTGCTGCCAGGATTGCCTATCGATCAGAACAGTTCCAAAAGAGGACCTATAGTTGTTCATGGCTGAGTTGGTATATGGACAGCCACTATAAGTACCAAGTGATTTTATTTCTGACGCCACAGTAACGCTACACCACTTTATTCTCTAAAGTGTTCCACCCTCCTCGGTAAATTCAATTCCTTTGTACCGATTCCTACCTCCCGCTCCCGGACCTACACTCCGCCTCGTTATTCTTCATGATACATACCAACATCCCCATAGGCTTCCTTGCGATGGCTCATTCCGCATTTCGGAACAGAGAGAAAAGACTTTTATCAAAGGAGGGGTAAAACTGAATGTATTTCGGTAGATCACCTTAAACCGTCCCACCAAAAGTCGGAGGATTCCGCTACCATACCCCTGGCATCATGTTATCACCAAGAGGGTGTCAGATGAGCCAGAGGCACCTACCCATGGAACATAGGACCTGAGCCAGGTGGCTCGGTCGAGCTCTGGCCAGGCTTACATCGCCGGTATTCGTGAGTTCTGGTGGGACCTGTGTAGGTAATGTACGGGGCGGAACATATGCATAATTCACAACTACTGACATTGAGTTGGGGTTTACTTTCAGAGGCTGGTCTGACATGATGTTTTTACTGTGCTTTTGGTTCTGTGTTGGGAGGACAATAAAGGAGCTGTAACTGTTTCCCTTAAAATTAAAATGCCTCAGCTGTTTGTTTTGTGAAAACCTACAATACCCTCAGTTTAACACGGTTGGAAGACGTCGCTCAAAATATAGTTGAGTTGGTTAATTTCATGTAAGTTTTGTAGCCTGGGGAAAATACACACGCGGGACAACAAATATGTTTTCAGGTCTTTAATTCCTTTATCTGTTTTAAATCTTTTATTTCAGAAAGAGGGTATCAAAATAAAAACGACAAAACAAATTTTAAAAAACAGTTCCCACTATTACAAACTGTTTAACTTTGAACCACACCCTTGTTACATATGCAGTATGAAAATAACTAAAAACAAAATATACAAAACCAATACAGCAGTGGCAATTATTTGGCACACACATACCTAACTTCCAAACACATATAGGCTAGACATTGAAATGAGCTCTCCTCGCTCATGCGAGGAAGCTGATTAAGGAACTTCACACATCACACTATTCCAGTGTTGATCAACTTTACTCGCGAAAATCTTTCCTCACCAAACCTGAGTAAAGCACTCGAACGTCGTCCTTTCTAGAACATGGCAACTCTTCGTTCTACTCCACCCATGCATCACCGTTTTCTCTTAAAGGCACAGGCAGCTATTTCAGCATTACCAAGGTGAATATACAAATGCACTTTAACAATAAAAAATGATGTTCAACGGTCACCTGGTTACAGTAAGAATAGGATGATTTGGTAGATGAATGCATGGCTGAGGAACTGGTGCAGGGATTCAGATTTATGGATCATTGGGATATCTTCTAGAGAAGGTACGGCCTGTACAAAAGGGATGGGTTACACCTGAACCCAATATGGACCAATACCTTTGCAGGTAGTTTTGCTAGAGCTGTTCAGTGGGTGGGGTTTAAACTAATTTGGCAGGGAGCTGGGAATTGTTAGAGTGAGTTTTTGGGTAGATGATTTATTTACACTTAAATAACTTTGGCCACCAGTCTTCTGTTCTTTGACAAAGTACTGTGGGTTGAGTTCATAACAATGCATTTCCTAAAAGCTGTGAACCCAGTTCATTTGTAACAATGCTGTTCCTAAAAGCTGTGACTACCAGGATACTAGCCCAGACACTGCGGATGGAAGTGTGAAGTTTACAGGTAGTTTCAAAGACAGCCTTATTTATACTTTGTAAATATGGATTGCCCTTCATGTTAAGCATGTAAAATACCCAATAAACGTATTGTGGATTCAGTTTGGAACAATGAATTCCTGAATACTAACCCGAATGCTGCTGGTGCCAGTGGAACGGATTTAATCAAAAGGTGTGAAGTTTGTATGTAGCTTCAAAAGACAGCATTGTCTATACTTTGTAAATATGAATTTCCCTTTGTGTTTAGCAAATAAATATCGAGCCCCATCACAGGGCCAGCAAACCTTTCCACCAAAAGCGTCTCCATCTGTATGATGCCTGCTCAACCTTGTTTTGTCGAATAAAGAAGCTGTTTTGTATCTGCCAGTAACTCTCTGGTGATTTCATTCACGCCACAACAGGAATAAGAGTGACAGTGCAGAGGATGAGGTAGCTGGTCTACAAACAGAAGCAGTGGGTAGTGAGATTGCTAGCAAGGAGAGGCTGATGATAGGGCAAAATTGCAGTCAATGGGATGAGTTGCAATGTAAAAGGCAGACAAAATCAAAAAGGGTGAACACAGGACTGGAAGTGTTATATTTGAATGCAGGTAGTATACGGAATAAGGTAGACAAACTTGCAGCACAGTTATAGATTGGCATGTTTGATACTGTGGGCATCACTCAATTGTGTAAGCTGCAAGAAGATTGAAGCTGGAAGCCTAGTGTCCAAGAATACACATTGTCTCAAAAGGACAGGCAGGTAGGGAGAGGTGGTAGCGTGGGTCTGTTGGTAAAAATGTTGGATAAGCCACACCAGGAGTGTGTGAAAAGAGCTACTTTTTAATCAAGGTGCAATCAAGACTTTGAAGGTAGTGTTTCACAGCAGTTTTTCTGATCTGAAGTCATCCTGAAATTTGAGAAAGAGAAGCTAAAGTTAGAGGTAACAGTATTACAGTGGAGTAAAGGTAATTACAGAGGCATGAGAGAGGATTTAGCCAGAATTTATTGGAAAAGAACACTGGCAGGGATGACGGCAGAATAGCAATGGCTGGAATTTCTGGAAGCAATTCAGAAGGCACCATGACATATACATCCCAAGGAGGAACAAGTATTCTAAAGGAAAGATGACACAACCATGGCTAACAAGGGAAGTCAAAGCTGACATAAAAGCCAAAGAGAGGGCATATAATAGGGAAAAGAATAGTGCAAAGTTAGGGGATTGGGAAGCTTTTAGCTGGAAGGCAACTAAAAAAATCATTAAGAAGGTAATGATGGAATACAAAATAAGCTAGCCAATAATATTAAAGAGGATACCAAATGTTTCTTCAGATACATGACTTGCAAAAGAGAGGCAAGAGTGGATATCAGACAGCTGGAAAGCAATGCTAGGGAGGTAGTAATGGGGGACAAGGAAATGGTGGATGAACTGAATAAGTATTTTGCATCAGGCTTCACTGTGGAAGACAGTAGCAGTATGGTGGAAGTTCCAGGTGTCAGGGGTCGTGAAGTATGTGAAGTTACCATTGCCTGAGAAAAGATTCTTTGGAAACTGAAAGGTCTGAAGGTAGCTAAGTCACCTGGACCAGATGGTGTACCCCCCAGAGTTCTGCAAGAAGTGGTTGAAGAGACTGTGGAGGCATTAGCAAGGATCCTTCAAGAATCACTAGATTTTGGAATCTTTATAAAGCACTGATGAGACCTCATATATGACAATACTTAGAGTATTGTGAGTAATTTTAGAGGCCACTTATCTAAGAAACTATGTGCTATCATTGGAGAGGGTTCAAAGGAGGGTGACGAAAATGATATCGGGTTTGAAAGGCTTTCATATAAGGAGAATTTAATGGCTCTGGGACTCGAATCACTGGAATTTAGAAGAATGAGTGGTGACCTCATTGAAACCTATCAAATGTTGAAAGGCCTCGATAGAGTAGATATGGTAAGGATTTTTTTATACAGTGGGGGAGTCTAAGACCAGAGGACACAGCCTCAGAATAGAAGGGTGTTTTTAGAACGGAGATGAGGAGGAATTTGTTTAGCCAGAGAGTGGAGAATCCGTGGAATTCATTGTCACAGGCAGCTGTGGAGGCCAAGTCATTGGGTATATTTAAGACAGAGGTTGATAGATTCTTGATTTGTCAGGGCATGAAAGGATAAGGGAGGAAAGGAAGAGATTGGGGCTGAGAAGAAAAAAGGATCAACCATGATGAAATGGTGGAGCAGACTCGATGGGCCAAATAGCCCAATTCTGCTCCTTTATCTTATGGTCTTATTTCTATCTAAGAAAAAATTTCAAAATTAGAAATGATTTCTAAAACACAAAGAATTTCCAAAACAGTTACAATCCCATATGCTGAAAAGGCATTGCATTGAATTGCAGAAGTCGAAGGCAGAGGAATGGCTTCTAGCTCACCCTATCTTTCTGTCATTCTTCTTACCATTCCCTGACCATTCCTAACAAGCCTGACTGCTTTCTTAAATTTATTCTGGTTTTTTTTTGCCACTTGGGTGACATCACACACACATAGAACATAGAATAGTACAGCACAGTACAGGACCTTCGGCCCACAATGTTGTGCCGACCCTTAAACCCTGCCTCCCATATAACCTCCCACCTTAAATTCCTCAAAAAGGTTTTTTCAGATACCTTTTTCATACAGGTATCTGATGGTCACACAGCTTCTGGCAACATAAGTGCACTTTCAACGGTCACCTGGTTACATGAGGTAGATACACATTTCTCTCATGAAAAGTATCAGTTCAAACAACTGAAACTGATCCACTGTACCAGCAAAGTGCCTACCTTTATATATAATTCAATTACAGTGGACTCCAGTTAACTGGGCAATCGGTCAATCAGGACAGCCACTTATTTGGAATAAGGCCTAAAGAACAAAAACAGGATCTCCTCTGTTCATTTGGGACACTGCGCCACTCAATTGGGACAGGAGACTGTTGCCAAACAGTTTCCAACATGCACTTGCGTGGCTGTTAAACACAACAGCCTGCTTCAAGCAAACACTATTTAAATAGCATCAGTTGCATGTGTTTGTGTTCAAAAAGCAGTGACTTTTCTCACTGATAGTTGTTCAGAAATTAACAGTAAAGCGATTGGATTAGATTATGAGGACGCACAGTCCTCTTTTATTGTCATTTAGTAATGCATGCATTAAGAAATGATACAATGTTTTTCCAGAATGATATCACGGAAACACATGACAAACCCACTGAAAAAGTGACAAAAACCACATAATTATAACATATAGTTACAACAGTGCAAAGCAATACCGTAATTTGATAAGAACAGACCATGGCACAGTAAAAGCCTCAAAGTCTCTCGAAAGTCCCATCATCTCACGCAGATGGTGAACCTCCAGCGCCGCCAACTTGCCGATACAGCATACTGGAAGCATCCAACCACAGTCCGACTCCGAGTCCCTCCAAAAACTCTGAGCCTCCAACCACTTCTCCGACACCGAGCACCATCTCTGCCGAGTGCTTCGACCCCGGCAACAGGCAATAGGCAAAGCCGAGGATTTGGGGCCTTCGTCTCAATTCAGAATTCACAATTCAGAACTGCTTTGCTTACTCCAGTTTCAAACATTCAGGTTTGGAGATGAAAATGAAATAATTTCACTACTTCAGCAAGCTAGAAACTATGGAAAATTTGAAGGTATCAATAGTCATCCTGAATGTTACAATGAAAATGAAGATTTGGAGGATGCAATCAACAACAGCATTCTATGAAGGCAGTCCGTTATCTGCACAAGATGTCTGCGCTGATTTTGTTTATTTACAGTCAAAAGAATGCAACACAGATGAATTCCTCAGTCGATAAGTATTAGGAATTAATACACAGTTCTATAGTATTGCAGTAGTATTTGTAGTTTTCTAATTTGTTCTGTATTTCATTTAAGTAGACAATTTGTTACTCAGTTTCTCTTTTTTTTATACCTTTTAGACTATTTTCATGAAACTTCAGCTAATTGGGGCAACCGCTTAATTGGGCCAAAATGTGCTGATCCAGATGTGCCCCAATTAATCACATTCCACTGAATGCATTTGATATTCTGTGGTTTAATTGAACAGATGTAGACACTTACAGAAATGTTAATCTGCATTTGCTCTCTCTGCTACAACTGTGCAATTTTTGCATGCATCATTGGTGGAGGTACCCTAATCTTTCCTTTAAACAGCTACTTCTAAGAGGTTTGCATTTGATTTTAGTATGATAAGGTACTGGACAATTTCAAGATGCTCTTGGAGCAGTTTTCTCATGTGACATTATGGCCCTCATTTTTTAGGTCAACTATGAATGTTGTATTCCAACTGCTAAATTCAATAAGTGTGCAAACCAGCACAGTACAATATGGAGAGCACGCTGTTGCCCATGCAGGAGGCTCCCCCTCTCCACACAGCTAATGATTCCAAAGGAATGGCAGTTTGACACCAGCAGTATCACAAGAGTTGCCAGTCAGCACTGAACTCAATGTAGGTCTGCCTTAGGGATTCCAGCTCTGAATTTTTCCTCAGGGTTTACTCCTGATGCTTTCCCCATGAGTGGGTTTGGCCGCAAGGCAGTGGAGGTTTGAAATCAGAGTTTTCCTTCTCCTAGGTGAGCTGCCACCCATGGCTAATGAACCCGTCTGCCTGAAGCAACTGGTTGTAAGGTGCAGGTAACACACCTTTGCCCCTTCTGCCAGTAGGAATGCTTCCTCCAGGTGTAGTGGCTAAGCCACAGTGAAGGCCAGGAGCAGAACCTGGTTGTCAGAGGCTATCTGAGATGCATGCATGCCACTGGTAGCATCCAATAGGTAGTGGGAGCTTATTCCCACAACCCCACCCCTTGCTGTAACAACTGGAGGAACCCATTTGATATTGGTCAATGACTATCAATTTCAGAGTATAGTAAATAAGAATTTCTTTATAATTTCTGCACTTATTATGCAATATTTTACATTAATACAATATTATTAGGTAATAATGCAAATCCATATTATTATTATCATGTCGTAGACAGTTTGAAATCCAAGACTGACCATTATCCTAAAACATATATAATGAAGTAAAGGCAAGAAAACTTAAATGTATATAACAATAATTGTTTTGATTCATGTTGCTGCCAGCCATGTCATAAACACGTAATTGGCCAGTTATCTTCAACATCAGATTCTATTTACGCTATGTCAAAACAGCCTGCGAAATTGTTAATGTGCCTCAAGAAAAGTGCTGACTAAATTATCAAATTGAAATCAAATGGGATAACGTGTCAAATGAGCTTTCATAAACGCTAGCTCCACACAGCTTGAGACCCATAAATTGACACCATTAAAAAGCATTACCATCTCCATTCGAGCAACACACATCAAAGTTGCTGGTGAACGCAGCAGGCCAGGCAGCATCTCTAGGAAGAGGTACAGTCGACATTTCAGGCTGAGACCCTTAGTCAGGACTAACTGAAGGAAGAGTTAGTAAGAGATTTGAAAGTGGGAGGGGGAGTGGGAGACCCAAAATGATAGGAGAAGACAGGAGGGGGAGGGATGGAGCCAAGAGCTGGACAGCTGACTGGCAAAGGGGTATGAGAGGATCATGGGACAGGAGGCCCGGGGAGAAAGACAAGGGGGGGAAACCCAGAGGATAGGCAAGGGATATAGTCAGAGGGACAGAGGGAGAAAAAGGAGAGTGAGAGAAAGAATGTGTGTATAAAATAAATAACGGATGGGGTATGAGGAGGAGGTGGGGCATTAGCGGAAGTTAGAGAAGTCAATCTTCATGCCATCAGGTTGGAGGCTACCCAGACGGAATATAAGGTGTTGTTCCTCAACCTGAGTGTGGCTTCATCTTTACAGTAGAGGAGGCCGTGGATAGACATGTCAGAATGGGGATGGGATGTGGAATTAAAATGTGTGGCCACTGGGAGATCCTGCTTTCTCTGGCGGACAGAGCGTAGGTGTTCAGCAAAGCGGTCTCCCATTCTGCGTCGGGTCTCACCAATATATAGAAGGCCACATCGGGAGCACTGGATGCAGTATATCACTCCAGCCGACTCACAGGTGAAGTGTCGCCTCACCTGGAAGGACTGTCTGGGGCCCTGAATAGTGGTAAGGGAGGAAGTGTAAGGGCATGTGTAGCACTTGTTCCGCTTACAAGGATAAGCGCCAGGAGGGAGATCAGTGGGGAGAGATGGGGGGACAAGTGGACAAGGGAGTCGTTTAGGGAGCGATCCCTGCGGAAAGCAGAGAAAGTGGGGGAGGGAAAGATGTGCTTAGTGGTTGGATCCCGTTGGAGGTGGCGGAAGTTACGGAGAATAATATGTTGGACCCGGAGGCTGGTGGGGTGGTAGGTGAGGACCAGGGGAATCCTATTCCTAGTGGGGTGGCGGGAGGATGCGTGAGAGCAGATGTGCATGAAATGGGGGAGATGCGTTTGAGAGCAGAGTTGATGGTGGAGGAAGGGAAGCCCCTTTCTTTGAAAAAGGAGGACATTTCCCTCGTCCTGGAATGAAAAGCCTCATCCTGAGAGCAGATGTGGCGGAGACGGAGGAATTGCGAGAAGGGGATGGCATTTTTGCAAGAGACAGAGTGAGAAGAGGAATAGTCCAGATAGCTGTGAGAGTCTCCATTCTCCATCTCCATTCGCATGTACTTACATAAAAGAAGCATGTGCAAATATATTTTTGTTATCCATAGAGCAAAACTCATGTCAACCTAATACTTTGTATGTATGAGGACTAAGGAAACAGCATTTCAAAGTTGGAATTACTATGCAAATGGAATTCCGCTGTAGCAAAATACAACTTAAAAACTGCTTAAAATCTATTCATAAAGACTTCACATATCCAATTTTAGCCAGGTTGATTCATTAGACCTTCTTTGGTCGAAATGATACAATAATCTTCTTGTCACTAAGAATCTTAAGTAAAGGGTCTAGGTTCAACATGTAAGATGGGAAATAATGGAATCTGGAAGTTAAGGCATCCGTTAGTCTTGCAAAACCATGGATCTGCGCCTGGAAAGTCTTCACTCTCCAGGACGGAGGCCTGGGCAAGGTTGTATGGAAGACCAGCAGTTGCCCATACTGCAAGTTTCCCCTCTCCACGCCATCGATGTTGTCCAAGGGAAGGGCGAGGGCCGATACAGCTCAGCACCAGTGTCGTCGCAGAGCACTGTGTGGTTAAGTGCCTTGCTCAAGGACACAACACGTTGCCTCGGCTGGGGCTTCAACTCACGACCTTCAGGTCGCTAGTCGAATGCCTTAACCACTTGGCCACTGGAAGTAGTGTTTCAATGATATCTGTTTTTGGGGTATGGAGCCATAGATTTGAAAAGTTTTTGAGATTGGGGAAAAAGTTTGACTTGACACAAGTTGCTCATTATGATGAAAGTAAGAGGAGAATTGCTTGTTATGTGGCACATTTGAAAACAAAGGAAATAAAGAATCAAATAGAGCCCTGGCCATTGTGGTCTGTTTTAATAAGGAACAAGAACATGACACAGGAATCCAGGCTTTCTAGAAGCATATTGGCACAGTAGGAAATAATCAATGCACACAAATTATAGGTTTTGGTTTGAAGAATCACTGGCTTGCAACATACATCTTCATACTCAGTCAACAGGATCAAGAACATTACCTTTACCTATAACAGTATATAAACATCAGCTGGACATGTATCTTTCACAATGTAATAATGTTATGTTACTTTTATTCAGAGTTCCTTGTAGAATCGCCATTCCACTTATCAGCTAATTGTAAGTAAGCAAATTAAGGAACGTACCTAACAATGAACTTCTGAGTCAATTTCGAGCACTGTGGTTGTTATTAGAAGGCTAATGCTTCCAATTCCACATTTTTGTGTGTCCTTGATTATTATAGTATAGTTGTGCCCGTTGGTTACATGCACTGCTAATCTCATAGACAAGTCACTTAATCAGCATGCTAGGATTTCTACCCACATCATCAGAAACATACTTGGTCACACTTTCCTCAAGAAGACAGTGTTTTGCTGCTAATTTACTAGTGTGTGAGGACTGATAAACAGATAAAATGACTTGTTTCTTTGAAACTCCCAGATGAATGACACCTTGGACTGGTTTATTTTGAATTTTGGGGAAGATGTAACCTTGCACTGACCGGATATTTGCTTCTGCATCTCTGTGTGTTCTGTTTGTAGCTATGATGCCTTACTGGTTACAGTAAAGTTTGAAGTTATGGTGATCGTGTTACCAATCATAAAGGAACAAGCCTGCTGTCCAGAATTGTTGCTTTTGATTCCTGCACACCCATCCTTACCTGGTTAGGTACTGATGGCATGCCTTGTGAGATCTACACAACCATGAGCAGCTCGTGCACCACCAAATGTTGCCGGGACTTGAGAAACTCAGTTACAGAGAAAGGTTGAATAGGTTAGGACTTTATTCCCTGGAGCGTAGAAGAATGAGGAGAGATTTGATAGAGGTATATAAAATTATGATGGGTATAGATAGAGTGAATGCAAGCAGGCTTTTTCCACTGAGGCAAGGGGAGAAAAAAAACAGAGGACATGGGTTTAGGGTGAGGGGGGGGAAGTTTAAAGGGAACATTAGTGGGGACTTCTTCACACAGAGAGTGGTGGGAGTATGGAATGAGCTGCCAGACGAGGTGGTAAATGCGGGTTCTTTTTTAACATTTAAAATAAATTGGACAGATACATGGATGGGAGGTGTATGGAGGGATATGGTCCGTGTGCAGGTCAGTGGGACTAGGCAGAAAATGGTTCGGCACAGCCAAGAAGGCCCAAAAGGCCTGTTTCTGTGCTGTAGTTTCTATGGTTTCAAATGTCCTTAAACCATGACACCCAGTTAACAATACACCGTAGATCACGATGAGGAGCCCCTGCCCCATAGTGTCCCGCACAGCTGACAATGCTCCATCGCCTTCTGTCAAAGCTGTCCTTGACTTTTGATAGTTTTGATCTCTGATATTCAGAGTCATTCATCAACTAAGAATAAATAGTTAATTTCAAATAAAAACAAATTAAAAACATACAGGCAGTGTGGAACAAAGAAAAACATTCAACTGGAGTAATATGTTACTCTTTTTAAAGTTGCCTCTTTGCCTCATAACCGAAATGCCTACAATCACCACTTAAATAAAGATAGACTTAAGATCTAAGACCACAAGACATAGGAGCATAATGAGGCCATTCAGCCCATCAAGCCTGCTCCACCATTCCATCATGGCTGATCCTGGATCCCGTGACTTGGGCCCTGTACAAGCCCAAAGCCGAGCTCCAGCAGAGGACACAACTTGAAGTGCAACAGAGCCCTAGGACAGATTTGGTCAGCTTCCTGATTCTGGCAGTAAATCTGAAACCACGCCACCTATGCTCACAGCCTAGATGTACATCAGTATGAATAGCTGTTGTAGGCATTTCCATTCAGAGATGCTAGTCACAGCTAGGATCATTCAGAGTTGCTAGTCACAGCTAGGACTATTTGCCCTAATAGATTTTGTAATGCTTATTATACATATTCCTGCTCTTCCTTTAGTCATCGAACATTTCATGAATATTTAAATGTTGAGTCTCATTGTAATATAACTGGAATAATGGACAGCATGTCTGCAACAAAATAAAGCCAAAATGTAAAAAAAACTAACATCTCTTTTCTACAAATCAATACAAAATTACAATAATTTGTGATAATTAAGTTTATACATGATCATTTTTAAATATTTTTCCAAAAGCCAATAGAAAAGGAAAGAAAATCCATTGGGGACTTCTAATTATATTCCAGTAATTTCTTAGAACTGAATTCCTATGGTACAGAACAGTTTATGTTCCACAGTGTTTCAGCTTTCTTGCTGAAAGTTCTGACTTAAGATTCTGTAAATGAGTCATAATGTTTATAATTTAAAATGCAAACTTTGTGGCTATCAGATCTGGAGATTAACGATTACCCCAACTGAACCGCCATGACACAATTGCGTAAAAACTGTTGCTGTCCTACTAGTCACTCCAAACATGTAAATACGGGACAAGCACTGATCAATTTTTTTGCAAAAATCAGATGCAATTATAATATATAGGCTGAGTTTTAATGACTTTGAAGCTTTGTGTAATGAAAGAAAACATCATGAAGTTGAGTGCAACAATCAGTGTATGACATCCATCCATCCATTCCCTTCAAGGTCTTGAAAAGCTCAGCATGATGTAAATTGAACTCCAGTTGTGTGCCCTAATACCATGCTCAAAAAAATTGTTGGATGATCTTCAAGCTTTCCTGACCAGCTCTTAAAACATCAACCCCATGTCCCTTACTTTTATAATAAAGGAGTTTAACACTTCTTTTAGTACCTCTCAATAAATAGGTCCTGACATGCACCAATTTAGCTCCTTTCAGGCAATGTGGTTGTCATCTTAAGGGGCATCAAATGTGTGAACTTGAAGTAAGTAGTATGTGGAGGAGTAGGGCTCCTTTATACTGCAGCTGCATGGTATCAGTCTTCATTAGCATCTTCCGAGGGCACAGCCGGGCAGCATCTAATTTGGTAATGCAGTAATGAAACTACTTCCAGAAAACCAGGGTTTCAAGATTATTTAGGTGCTTGTGGTACAAAGCAGTAGATTAAGAGTTAATTTTCTAAACTCATTTGCATTTGGGGAAGTTGTTTTTGAGGTAAGCATATTGAAAACTCAGAAAATTAGCATTCAATGAGTGAGCAACACCCCAATAAAAGAAAATCTGCAGAAGCTGTAAATCCAAGCAACACACACAAAATGCTGGAGGATCTCAGCAAGCCAGACAGCATCTATGGAAAAAAGTACAGTTGATGTTTCAGGCCGAGACCCTTCATCAGCACCATATATATGATATCCTGAAAAAAACTCCCTAAACAATTTTTTTTCAGGCATAGCAAAGTCAAAGGGCTCCAAAAAAATAAAAAGGAGCAGAGTTACGGAGGAACAGGGTGGTGAATCTATGGAATTTGTTGCCACGGGCAGCAGTGGAGGCCAAGTCATTGGGTGTATTTAAGGCAGAGATTGATAGGTATCTGAGTAGCCAGAGCATCAAAGGTTATGGTGAGAAGGCGGGGGAGTGGGACTAAATAGGAGAATGGGTCAGCTCATGATAAAATGGCAGAGCAGACTCGATGGGCCAAATGGCCTACTTCCACTTCTTTGTCTTATGGTCTAAGTTAGAGGTAAAGTACAGCTGTTGAAATCCTTTGTCACTGTATTGGAGGTTGCTGAATTTTAAAGAATTGGAAAGGTTGCTCAACATATGAAAGTAACCCAATATCCCTGGATAGTTCTACACTTCATCACACCACGTGTTGATCCCTAGTTTGGCAAATATTAAGTTTCTTCCTTTACCTCCAAGAAAAGAGGGTCAGTTGTCCTGCTGTTCAACAGAAATACATCGGGTTTCCTACCATGAATATGGTGGGAGGTTTAAAACAGCACTGGAAAAATGGGATAAATTGCTGAAGATGGCTAACAGTACCATATACCTGGAGGTTTAGCCATGGAAATGTATAACCAGCTTTTATTGTATATCCTACTTATAAAATATCAAGTCAACCATTATTACAATAAACTATTGAGGAAAATTTGTGAAACGGCATCATCTTAGCATGCAGAAATCTGCCACCACTATGGGCGAAATGTTACAACTATTACTATCCGATCTTCCTGCAAGGTGGCAGTGTGTTTGGATGCAGCGACCATTCAGTGGCCAACCAAAAGTCTTTTCTTCTTTGTTAAATATGTCTTTTATGATGGCAAGTTTGTATCATACTCCAAGAACTTCGAGTACAGCAGGTCTACTGCATCAATGACCTCTCACTGATTAGAGTGGCTGGCTGGTGTGTCGGAGGAGGATCCAGCTGGTATATTGGTGGAGAAGCTGGCCGTCAGATCGGAGAAGGATCAGGCTGGTGCATCAGTGGGTAAGCCAGCCAGCAGGTCAGAGAAAGAGCTGGCTAGGGTGTTGAAGGAGCTGGCCAGGAGGTTGGAGGAGCTGGACTGGGTTTGGAGGAACTGGCCTGGGTGCAGAACGTGTTGCTGCCTGCCACTCGAAGGCATTGGAGTTGGTGCGTGAAGGCGGCATGCAGGGTAACTGTGGGTGATAGTCTTGGACATTTTTCCTACGTGATTGCAAGACCCTGTCGGACATTGGTAATGTAAGATGCTGCAGGCCTGTTTTCCTTGTTTGGTGGTGAGACAGGTGGCGGGGGAGCTGCGTAGCCTTGGTTGTAGCGAGGATTAGGCCTCAAGCCACGGGAGTGCTTGCTGCTGCAGTCCAGGTGAGGAGATGGAGGTGTTGTAGCATTGGGGGTTTGCCTCTCCTGTCAATGCTGCCCTCCGTTGTTCGATTGGCAGAACGACAGGCTGGATTGCCGGAAACTTTACAGTCAATTTGCAGAACATGTCGCTCAGGGTCGTGGACTATATACATGTCTTTTATTTGCGTAACAATTTTTTTGCTTGCTATTTTAAATGTGCATAATTTGCACCTTGGCCCCCCAAAAAAAGCAGTTTCATTTGGTTGTATCCATGTATGGTTGAATGATAATTAAACTTTATTTGATTTGATTTTAATGATGCTTAAATATTGAATAAAGACAAGATGTAATAGAAAAAAGTGCCAAAGATTCCTTATGATGTTGTAGGATACCATGTTGGCTAGTCTGCTGTGGGTCACTGTGCAGACCGTGAAACAGGCAAAGGATGCCACAGTTTGACATTTTGTTTTAGCTAGAAGGTTGTCAAAGAACAAATTCATCTGTAATTGTGCACAAGCAACATAGTGTTCAGGCAGCAATTACAGAACAGGCAAAATAACAAGTAGGTATCATCAAATTATAATCAACTCAGCAAGATGCTGCCCTTTAACATTCATTACAGGGAATTAAGTAGAGTGTACTGCATAGAAACATGTCGTAAAACAGGAGGTAGTTCTGAGCATCTTAATTCTTCACTAGAATTATTATACCTGTAATGTGGCTTTCTTTTCCTTACATTTTTGTTCATATCACTTGTTGGAGGCCTCACCATTTAATCCTGGAAAATGCTGCAAATAGTTTGCAAATCCATGCTTGGTGCACCCATGCTAAATAGACTCGGTGCACGTAAGATCCACTTCATAGTCCAACAGTACAGGCATGATTTTACCAGCAATTCTCTTGTTGAAGGGAAACACTCTCAATATTTCCTCACTAGAATTTATATAAGTGCCACCAGCCAAGCAGATTTGCTTTTAAAGGGATGCTCTCCATTGTAGCACAATGCTATTTTGGAAGGGGTATGACTGGGTGGGTGCTCAAGAGAACGGAGGTTACAGATCAATCATTATCTTACTGAGTCACAGAGCAGGCACAAAGGTGGATGGACTCTCCTTGTTTCTATCTCTTTTGTTTTTATTGTTGAGTTTCCTGCTTCGTGACTGTTTCTAAGAGGATTGGTCTGATTTTTCAGTATCACTCTAAATTATTGGGAAAAAAGCCATTTAAGCTAATGTGGGCATTTTATTCAATAAAAAAAACAACAGGACCATTAGTCCAAGACTCATCCCTGAATGTCTGACTGTAGAATTAGCTCCTCCTGATTGCCCAAGTATCACAAAGCAGGCTAAGTTGTGATCATCTCCTTGAACCATTTGACCACTGGTCATGAGAATCCAACCAACACTATTTACTTCTGCATGGCTCACATATCTCACCTATGTTGGTCATGAAGGAGTTAATATATGAAATAGGATTGGGCCAAGGATAATGGAACAAACTAACTGGCCTGTTGTTGCCATATTATGGAAAGAATGGAGGCTGCCATTTTCTGAGAGTGTTCTTGTAACCATTTCTTATGGATTGGTTCTTGGTCAAAGATGGCTGGATCGAAGCAACTAAAACTGAACAATGAGGCCCCTTCTGATGATCTCCAAAACCAGAGATAATGTTCTTTTTGAAGGTGTGAAATACAGATTTATCAAAGGGCAGTCTGTGTCAGTGAACTGAAGTAACATGAGCCCAGTGTTTGGCTGAGCTCATTGCAAGTACTTTGAAGGTGCCTGGCTTCGGTAGAAATAAACAAAGTGATCAGAAGCAAGTGAATGACTGATGCCCTTATTTACAAAAAGAACAATGAGGTCATGCTGCTGTAGCTTGGGCTGGCGCCAAGGAAAGGTTTACAGAGGCTCTGCAGATAAGCTAGACCCTATGGAACCGAGGCATAATGGTGAAGAACTGATAAGAAAATTGTAAGGATTTTTGATGTAAATTAGTCATTACTCCAGAGGCTAACTTTCATGAGGAAGACCCCCCCCCCACCGCCCCCCCAACACCATGTCTGGGTCAAAGGAGAAGAAGGATCAATCATTATTTTGTTCTCTATTTTGGTGTCATAAGTTAGTTGGCCAGAAGTTGACATAATTGCGAGTATTGGTGCAAAATATAACAATAGCACTCAGGATCTTAACCAGATGAAAGTTCATCACCATGACCAGAATTGAGGTAGGAGGGGTAACTCCAAACAGGCTCAAACACCCCCTCTACCCAACACCATGTTAGCAAATGTGCAGTCACTGGAAAGCAAAACTGAGGACCTGAGAGCAAGATTTGAGGGAAACGAGAGATTGTTCTGTTCACAAACAAGAGTGAAACAATTGTTCTGTTCTGTGTTTGAACGAGATGTGGCTTAATCCCAGTGCACCAATTATGGAGATCAAACCTGAAGCCTTCTTGATTCACAGAATAGGCTGAACTATTGATTCAGAAAAGGCAAAAGGTGGGGTCTGTGTTTCATGATAAATTCTCGGTTGTGCTCCACTGTGGCTGATTTGTCAAACTCATGTTCCCCCGACCATGAACGCCTAATGGTCAAATGCCATCCGTTCCATTTAACTAGGGTGTTCTCCTCCACAATCCTGACCACAGATTACATACCACCTGCAGCCTGAGATACTTCATGGTACCGCCTTCAAACTAGAAACAGTTTGAAGCTGGAAAATAATACTGGAGACGAAAATAATGGGGACAAAGAAATGACAGACAAACTTCGTAGGTATTTTTCCTCAGTTTTCACTGTGGAAGACAAGTATACCAAAAATGTTAAAGTATCAGTGGTAGAAGTGAGAGTAGCTGTTATTACTAAGGAGAAGATGCTTGGGCAGCTGAAAGGTCTGAAGATAAGTCACCCACATAAAATGGACTACACTCTAGGGTTCTGAAAGAGGTAGCTATATGACTGTGGAGAATTAGCAACTTCCTTCAAGAATCATTGGATTCTGGGATAGTTCTAGAGGACTAGAAAATTGCAAATGTTACTCCACTCTTTAGAAAGGGAGGGAGACAGAAGAAAGGAAATGATAGGCCAGTTAGCTTGACTTCATGGTTGGGAAGACATTGTAGTTCATTATTACGGATGAGGTTTCGGTATACTTTCATGTACATGATAAAACAGGCCAAAGTCAGCATGGTATCCTTTAAGGGGAAATCTTGTGTGACATATCTGTTGGAATTCTTTGAGGAAATAACTGGTAGGATAGACAAAGGAGAGTCAGTGGATGCTGTTGACTTCGATTTTCAAAAGGCCTTTCACAAGGTGCCACACATGAGTCTGCTTAACAAGATAAGACCACATAGTATTAGAGGAAAGATACTAGCATGAATAGAAGTTTGGTTGACTGGCAAGAGGCAAAGAACTGTAATAAAGGGGGCCTATTCTCATTGGTGTTCCACAGGGTTTGGCATTGGGGCTGCTTCTTTTCATGTAACAAATCAGCAATTTGGATAATAGAATTGATGGCTTTGTGGCTAGGTTTGCAGATGATCCAAAGATAGGTGGAGGAGTAGGTAGTGTTGAGGAAGCAGGAAGTCTGCAGAAGGACTTAGACTGGGAGAATGGGCAAAGAAGTGGCAGATGGAATACTGTGTAGGGAATTGTATGGGCATGGATTTTGGTAGAAGGAATAAAAGCGTAGACTGTTTTCACATGAAGAATACTTCTTGAAACAAATTGCTCACTAATTGGGTCCAAAGGCATACTTATACTCATAAGAGAATCCCAATAAGGTGGATCAAGAGATTTATTTAAAGTAATTGTTTGAGTTAATACTGGCTGTAAACATAATGGGCAATGATTGATGCAGTTGAAGGTTGAAACTCTGCAATGAACACAGTTTTCAAACCAGTCAGTTTGTACTGATTTGTACAAAGCCCTCTGGGAAACTGGTACCCACCAAGCTGCATTCCCATTACTGGCAACTCTTTGAAAAACTACAGATAGCTTGTTTGTTTAAATAATTCATTACGAGTTATATATTAAAGTACGCAAATGGCACACATCATCCTAAGACCATAACACCGTAAGACACAGGAGCAGTATTAGGCCATTTGGTCCATCAAGTCTGCTCTGCCAATCCATCATGGCTGATCCTTTTGTTCCCTCCTCCGCCCCACTCCCTGTAACCTTTGATGCCGTGTCCAATCCAGAACCTATCAGGCTCTGTCTTAAATACAGCCAATGATCTGGTCTGCACAGCTGCCTGTGGTAACAAATTCCACAAATTCACCACAATATGACTGAAGAAATTTCTGCGCTTCTCTGTTTTAGATGGATGCCCCTCTATCCTGAGGCTGAAACCTCTTGTCCTAGATTCCCCCACCATGGGAAACATCCTTTCCCATCTACTCTGTCTAGATTTTTCAACATTCGAAAGGTTTCAATGTGATCCCCCCTCATCCTTCTAAATTCAGCTATCAAACGTTCCTCGTATGATAACCCTTTCACTTCTGGAGTCATCATTGTGAACCTCCTCTGAATCCTTTTCTGAGATGAGGAGTCCAAAACTGTTCACAATACCCAAGGTAAGGCCTCACCACTGTCTTACAAAGACTCAGCATCATATCCCTGCTTTTGTATTCAAGACCTCTTGAAGTGAATGCTAACATTGGTGGCACTGGGGAGGTAACATACCATCCAGGTGTCTTATTCATGTCCACTGACACTTCTGTCTGTTCCCTCACTATTGAGTTCCCTATCACTACCGCTCCCTTATTCTCCCTTCTGCACCACAGACCTATGCTCAGTGCCAGTAACAGGTCTCCATGGCATTCCCTTGGGAGGTCATTCCAAAACGGTGTATTTATTATTGAGAGGAATGGCCACAGGGGTGCTCTGCGCTAACTCCCTCTTCACATTTCCATTTCTTTTGACAGTCACCCAGCTACTTGCCCCCTGCAATTTCGGGGTGACTACCTCCCTGTAACTCTGATCAATTATCTCCTCACTTTCCCGTACAAGCTGAAGGTCATCCAGCTGCTGCTCCAAATCCCTAACACGAACTTCAAGGAGTTGCAACCAGATGCACCTCACACAGATGTGGTTCCTCGGGAGGCTCTGGGTCTCCCAGGACTCCAATATCCAGCATGAAGAACACACAACAGCCATTTCCTGCACTAGGTACAGTAAGAGGAAAAAAAATGGAACCTTAACAGAAGATTACCCAGTGCCAACGTCACTTTCGAGCTGAAGCCTCCTTTAAGCCAAAGCCTGACACTCCGACTCTCACCACTGGTCTACTCCCATCATGCATGTGCACCTCATTTAAAGTAAAAATGAAGTTAGACATGTTATTCCTGACTCTGTTTTTATTTTGATTAGCTTCCTATTTTGGAGTTACAAGCTCAGATAAGTGTGAGGTGGTTCATTTTGGTAGGTCAAATACAATGCCAGAATATAGTATTAATGGTAAGACTCTTGGCAGTGTGGAGGATCAGAAGATCTTGGGGTCTGAGTCCATAGGACACTCAAAGCAGCTGCCCAGGTTGACTCTGTGGTTAAGAAAGCATACAGTGCATTGGCCTTCATCAATCGCGAGATTGAGTTTAAGAGCCGAGAGGTAATGTTGTAGCTACATAAGATCCTGGCCAGACCTCACTTGGAGTACCGTGCTCAATTCTGGTCATCTCACTTGAGGAAGGACGTGGAAACCATAGAAAGGGTGCAGAGGAGATTTACAAGGATGTTGCTTGGGTTGGGGAGCATGCCTTATGAGAATAGGTTGAGTGAACTCGGCTTTTTCTCCTTGGAGCGACGAAGGATGAGAGGTGACATGATAGAGGTGTCCAAGATGATGAGAGGCATTGATCGTGTGGATAGTCAGAGGCTTTTTCCCGGGGCTGAAATGGCTAGCACGAGAGGACACAGTTTTAAGGTGCTTGGAAGTAGGTACAGAGGAGATGTCAAGGGTAAGATTTTTTACGCAGAGCGTGGTGAGTGCATGGAATGGGCTGCTGGTGACGGTGGTGGAGACAGATACGATAGGGTCTTTTAACAGACTCCTGGCTAGGTACATGGAACTTAGAAAAATAGAGGGCTATGGCAAACCCTAGATAACTTCTAAGGTAAGGATATGTTCGGCACAGCTTTGTGGGCCGAAGGGCCTGTGTCGTGCTGTAGGATTTCTATGTTTCTAAAATGTAAGGAATATCTGGTCAAATCTTTGCTGACACTGAAACCGTAATGCATCCTGAACACCACACCAAAGTCCCAACAGAAACTGTGGTGGGTTGCACCACATGAAGAGGAAGACTAAACAGTGGTTTTTATAAAGTTTGAATTTCAGCCATTTTTTTTTACATTTCAGTGTGAACTTTGTAAGATTCTGAATGGCAAATGCTTTTGACAATGGAAAGTTCCTGATAGTGACTGAAACCAAGGATGGGTTGATTTAGTGTGGAAAACCCTGCAATATACATTGGTAGTGAGATTCGTTGATCGACCCGTCATGTAATCTATAAATTGTCTTGGAATTCCCTAGCTACTGTCATTCACTTGGAGATTCACACTCTTGTCCTTGAGCAGTCATTTGCTGATAAATGTGAAAGAAAGACGAAGTTTACACTGTCTTGAGCTGGCTTTGGCAAACCAATTGGAGCAGGCAAAAGTAGAGATGTTACTTTATGTCATTGGTGACAGGGATAGAGAATTGCGTCAAATTGTAAAGCCCTCAGCTGAGACTCTGGAGAACATAGTAGATCCTTCAAAAACTCACTGCATCCCATATGGAAATGAAACAGTTACCCATTACTCATTCTTCCCTTGCAGTCAGGAGCAGGGAGAACCCTTTGATATTTTAATAGAGGTAAGGCTGTTAGCGAATAACTACAGTCTCACAGATTTGAAGGACCTTGCACATGAGAGACCGGATTGTTGGTGAAATTGGGAAACTCAGCCTGAGAAAATGACTATCAAAGTTATCCCGCAAAAGCAACTATTCAGATGTAACACTCCAAACGTATGCACAGCCAGACTACAAATGCTGGTTGTTCTAATGAAGGTTCAAGAGGATGAAGTTTGAAACAAAAGGCAGAACAGTGAGTGTGCAACCAAAGTTACAACTGTTGTGCTTGGCAATATGAGCAACTGAGAAAGAATTGTGGAGATAAAGTTTCCTCAATATGAATTGGAAAACCATCCACACAAATGCATGAGGAAGAAATGTAAGAAAAATTGGAATAACAAAGATGAACAATGCATGGAGAGAGACAAGTCAGGCTGAAAGTGAGACAGAAACACAACCACCTGGTGCCAAGGAAGGCAAGTACCCTGGAAGGAAAACCTGCTCCAAGTGGTTATTGGTATAAGGACAGCCAGTAACATTTCAACTTGATTCAGGAGTGACACATAATGCCTGCCCCATCCATCAGTCCTGAGGCAGTGCAGTTAAAATCAATCACACGTCATTCACAAATGCACAAAGAAACTACATAAAGCTCACTGGGCAGTGGTCTGTGAAGGTGAGGAACCTAAGAACCAAGAGGCTTTAAGGGTTCCGAGAAAATTGTCACACTTATATTTGGAAGAGTACAATATAACAGGCAGAATTGAAAAAAATACACTACAGTTAGATCATGAAATTGCTTCGATGTAACCAGTCACTTTCGCCCCACAACTTACAGACCAATATAAACACATTTTGCATGGATCACAAAAATTGGAAGGCCAATGCCATCTAATGGAAGAAACTGTTGATGTGTCCATCAAGATGGCTGTCCCACCTATGACTTACTAGGGTTTTCATTGAGTAACTTAATGTCGAGTTGGAGAAACTGACTAAGAATGTCAGTAGCACATCGACCCTTTGAGTTTCCAGCTTAATGTGTGTTGAAGTTAAGACTATAAGATTATAAGACAAAGAAGCAGAATTAGGACACTTGCTCTACCATTCCATCATGGCTAATTTATTATCCCTCTTAACCCTAGTCTTCTGCCTTCTCCCTGTAACCTTACGAACCAAGAAACTAACAACCTCCACAGCCCTCTGTGGCAGTGAATTCCACAGAATCACCAACCTCTGGCAAAAGAAATTCGTTCTCATCCCTGTTCAAAATAGATATTTCCGTACTGATTATCATCCCACTGGTCTTGTGCAGTCTTCCGTGATGACCTGGACCATTTGACTTCTAGCAAAACAGAAGTATTCCATGATGATCACAAGGGACATCAGGTTTGGAATCTGAAGCATAAACCAAACTGTTAGATGAACTCAGCTAATCAAGCAGCATCAGTGCAGGCAGAGTAATGCTACCCTGATGCTGACCTTGGTCCTTGCCTTCCTCAGGTTTGTCCTCTTCCTCCTTTGTCTCTTTCTTGGAGTAAAGCTGAAATTCTGCACTGTCTATGCAGTCTGGGCTGCATCAGAAAGCCAATTTGATGTGTATAATAATGGACCTGCAGAATGGTGCAAAGAATAGAAACTTACTTTGAGACTGATCAGCATCTCCATTAACACCCAGGTAATGCAGTGGCTTTTTCTGCAACCAGGCGCAACTGGACATGATGGAAAAATCCAGGAGTCCAAAATCATGTATGAGTGGATAACCTTTAGGGCAGTGTTGGTCCCAATAGGTGTCTGGACAAGACAATTTCCTCAGAATAATAGTCAAGTGACCTGATGTTAATGGTGATGATGTTGATGACCTACCTAATGTTAGCTATGAGAAAATTCTACTCTTGGTCAACGCAGGTTGAGTGAACAGAACTGTGATTCCTGATCCAGATTCTGAAGGTGAGTTTGAAGTTCTACATGTATGCAGCCTATCATAGATAATCCTCTTGGGAAGCCTGCAATCTTGGCAAATTCTGGCTTCATTTTCTTCAATGAATGAAAGATAGAGAAAGTAATCTTGCTAATTGGCATATTCCTGAGTTCCTAAGATACAATGTGGCAGTCCGTTTGGTCTCTGTGGGTACAGAAATTTAGATAGTTGTGTTGGGCCAGTGGTCTGGCACAGAATGTCACACAAGGCTGCGACCATTGCCCCAGAAAGCCTGAGACCTCAAAGAAGTTGCTCCTTGGTTTGATCAAGATGAGGTTGTATGTCCTACTAATGAACATTGGAACAGGGTTTTCAAAATGGATATTTCAGTGCCTCGTCCCACAAGGTTTTCAGGTTTACCTGTGCCACTCAGAACACAAACTCCACAGCCATTGGAGCACCATGCAGTTAATGATTTGTAATGTATTGTGCAAGTACTAAGTTATTACTGGAGATCAGTAGAAGCATCTGTATTCAATAAGACCATAAAACCATTAGATACAGAGGCAAAAGTAGGACATTTAGTCCACTGATACTGCTCCATCATTCAATCATGGCTGATTTATTTTTCTCTCCCTACCTAATTCTCCCACCTTCTCCCTGTAACCTTTGACACCCTTACTAATCAAGAATCTATGCTTTAAGTCCAAGTATACCCAATGACTTGTCTTCCACAGGCAGCTGTGGCAATGAATTCCACAGATTCACCACCCTCTGGTTAAAGAAATTCCTCCTCATCTCTGTTCTAATCCCTTTTATTCTGAGGATGTGCCCTTTGGTCCTAGGCTGCCCCATTTTCAGACAAATCCTCTTCAAGCCCACTTTACCTAAGCCTTTCAATATTCAGTAGGTTTCAATGACATCTGTCTTCATTCTTCTGAACTCCCATGAGCAGGTGCACTTACATTAACCCATTCATTCCTGGGATCATTCTTCTGGAAGCTCTCCAATGCCAGCACATCCTTCCTTTGATATGGAGCCCAAAGCTGCTCACAATACTTCAAATGTGGTCTGACCAATACCTTATAAATCTTCAGAATTTCATCCTCACTTTTATATTCCAGTCCTCTCAAAATGAATGTTAATATTTGTGGACTCAACCTGCAAGCTAATCTTTAGGGAATCCTGCATTAGGCTCCCAAGAACTTTTACACCTCTGACTTCAGAATTTTCTTCCTATTTGGAAAATAGTCTACATATCTATTCCCTCGACCCAAGTGCATGACTTTTTTGCCTATTCTTCCAACCTGTCCAAGTTGTTCTGTAGACTCCCTGTTTGCTCAACACTACCTGCCCCTCCACCTCTCGTCGTATCATTTGCAAACATGGCCACAAAGTCATCAATTCCATTATCCAGGGCATTCACATATAACATGAAAAAAAGCAGACCCAACATCGACCTTGCAGAATACTACTAGTCACTAGCAGCCAACCAGAAAAGGCCCCCTTTATTCTCATTCTTTACCTTTGCTGTAAGACCATGGGCTCTTATTCTAATATGCGGCAACTTGTCAAAGACTTCCAGAAAATAAGAGCAATTTTCAGTTTCAGCAATATCAGGTCCTTTTAGAAGACAGCAGAAGACTAATCTTTGCTTTGAATACGAAGCAGTGCTATGATAACCTGGGTGGCTAGTGATGGCCTGACAACAGTCACGTCCAAAATAACCTAATTCTTACTGGCAATGCCATAAAATGGTGTTGTGCAAGAATTGGTGTGATTCCCTTTTCATTTGACTTGGAAAATGCGTATGGATGCATAAATACATACTGTAATAGCATGTCCATGAACTGTTATAATTTACTTTCACTCATTTCCTTTAACATAGTGTAAAACAAAAATGTGATGCAAACTAATCTGTAGATTAAACAAAACTTTTCATTGGACATTCTTAACTTTTGTCTTTCTTTACCACCCCTAAATATGATTTGATTTATATTTAAACATCTGTCCGTCTTTATCTTGAGCATTCTGACGACCTGAACCACTGCAATCTTGTTGTGTAAAAATTCCAAACACTCTGTGTTCTTTCTGAGGGAAGAAATATCTTCTCATCTGTTCTGAATGGCTGACCCATTGTTTCAAGACTGTAACATTTGATTTTAGACACCTCAGCCAAGGTAATATATACCTGTATCTAACCTGTTAAACCCTGGACAAACAGATATCTTTCAAAGAGAAAATCAAATCCAGTGAAGGTGAAGGTGCATTAGATTTCTAAGGTAGTATATATTTTGACTGAGAGTGAATTTTTTAGGTGCTGAGTCTAAATCCATTTTCATCTAAGTGGTAGGATAGACATTATAAATTTAGGGATTGCTGACAGTAAAATCTTAGTGACTTATAGCAGTCTTTTCTGCAGATGAGACACACTGTAGCCTTGGTGTGGTGGAAATGGAATGTTTGCGTGGTGAATGTGATGGATGTGGTGCCAATCAAGAAGTCTTTTCCGAACAAGGTGGAGACAAGTACCTCAATTATTATTACACTCCCCAATCTCACTTTGACAGGTGGAGAGAATTCTATCACACATATAATTTTACCTTTTAAAGATAGAACAATTTTGGGGAATTAGCAGATGAGAGTCTGACTCGTCTGCTGTAATTGTATTTGTGTGCCTGGTCCAAATACATTTCTAGTAAATGGTGATAACCCAGATTTGCTGAATGTAGACTAGGAGATGATAATCCTGTTGTCTGACAAGGGCAGGATGCTAATGATTTTCATTAACTATCATTTGCATGATGCCAGAGTTACTTGCTACTTACTCACCCATGTCTGAACGTTGTCCACACTGAATTGGACGTTTCATTATTTGAAGAGTTGCAAATACGACTGACATGTTATCATCAATGTACACCCCCAATTCTGACTTTATGATGGACAAAAAGTCATTGATGAAGCAGCAGAAGATGACTAGGCCCAGAACATCTTCAAGGTACTCCTGAACTCTGTCCTGGTAATATGATGATTAACCTCAATCACAAACATCTTAGCTTGACTTTATGTACGTTCTTGGCTGATGAAGAGTTTTCCTTTTTATTCCAAAGATTTGTATTTTGGTCATAACTCCCTGATGCAATATTCAGTCAAATCCTGCATTAATGTTAACACCAGTTACTCTTTCACTTTTATGCATACTATGAAAAAGATTGTAATAAAGTTTTCAGCTGAGTTGTCTTGATGAAATTCATTCTCAGAATCAGATAGAAGGTTATAGCTGGCAGGTGACCAGATGGAAGGTTTGTTAATATGTTAGATTGGGTTTATTCTACTATGTTTGGTTATATTGGACAATTTTCCACAATACTTTGTACTTTCCAGCACTGTGACTGTAGTAGCAGGTTTTTAACAGCTGTGATTTGTTCTGGAGTGTACGTCATTGCAGTGTGGATGCTGCTAATCCCATGACATCCAATATTACTAACTGTCTGTTGATATCACAAGGTGCTGAAGATCTTTTCTATAATAATAGAACTTTAAGAACTGGTTGAAATTGTTCATCCTAGCAGTACCTTGCGAAAGGCAACCATAAATACTTTGGCCTATTCTTTAGCATTTATAATCTTTGCCTCAATGGGGCATGGGAAATTTCAATGATTGTGATAGTACACTGGGTAGTGACTCCATGAGTATAATTATATCAGACTGCTCATTGATTAGTTAATGGGATAGCTCTACTGCTCTTCTTCCTTTACACTTATGACTGTGAGACTAAGCACAGTTTCTATGCCATATTTAAATTTGCTGTTGTTAACCAAATCAAATGTGGTGACGAATCAGCATACAGAAATGAGACTGAAAATCTGGCTGCGTGGCACCAGAGCCACAACCCCTCATTCAATGTCAGCAAGACCAAGGAGCTGATTATTGACTTCGAGAGGAGGAAACTAGCGAAACATGAACCAGTTCTTGTGAGAGGAATAGAGGTGGACAAGGTCAGCAACTTTAAATTCCTTGGTGTTATAATTCCGGAGGATCTGTCCTATCTACAGAACATAAATGGCATTAGAAAGAAGGCATGATGGTGTTTCTACTTTCCTAGAAGTTTGTGAAGATTTGGGATGTCACCTTAAAGCTTTGTCAAACTTCTATAGCTGTGCATTGGAGAATATCCTGACTGAACGCATCACGGCCTGGTATGGAAACAGCAAATCCCCTGAAAGGAAAAGCTTACAAAATGTAGTGGATACAGCCCAGCTCATCATGGGTAAAGCCTTCCCCATCACTGAGCACATCTACATAGAGTCCAAGTGCAGGAAATCAGCATCCATCATCAAGGACCCATACCATCCAAGCCATCCTCTCTTTTCACTGCTGCTATCAAGAAAGAGGTACAGCAGCCTCAAGTCCTACACCA
The DNA here is from genome assembly GCF_030028105.1 of Mobula birostris. Classification (NCBI taxonomy): domain Eukaryota; kingdom Metazoa; phylum Chordata; class Chondrichthyes; order Myliobatiformes; family Myliobatidae; genus Mobula; species Mobula birostris. The sequence goes on from NC_092372.1 coordinate 106,555,041, forward strand.
CCAGACAACTTCACTCATCCTGTTATGTTTTGAAAGTTCAAAACATTAAATTAACTCCAATGAAGATGCAGGGAGTTTGAAATACGGATGTAACATTGTCTTTACTTTAAGCGAAGCAAGGTAGCGTTATATGAATGCAATTAATGTATTTTTACATATAATCTGCAATTAATTATTTAACCAAACAAGAATATTTAATCAACAAATATACAGGATTACTCAAATATTATTGAAATATTAAATACATGTCACACCTCCCTACTTAGCAATAAACTCAAACATCAACTATATACACACTACACTATACAGCTACTATATGCAGATATCCACAGCATAGTAAATTTTAAATTGTCCCATTAATGTCTAAAGAATTAAACATTGTGGAGGATTTCTTACTTTTGTAGGATAATACCTTTCCTGACAAGTGGGGGGGGGGGTCACTCTGCTTGGCAGGTGAGACTTCTGGCTGTGAAACAATCTCAGATTCTAAGACCTTCTCTGTGGTGGCTGTAGAAGTTGACTCTGAGACTGCAGGAAATGGTACTCAACAGGAATTCTGCAGATGCTGGAAATTCAAGCAACACACATCAAAGTTGCTGGTGAATGCAGCAGGCTGGGCAGCATCTCTAGGAAGAGGTACAGTTGATGTTTCAGGCCGAGACCCTTCATCAGGACCTGTCCTGACGAAGGGTCTCGGCCTGAAACGTCGACTGTACCTCTTCCTAGAGATGCTGCCTGGCCTGCTGCGTTCACCAGCAACTTTGATGTGTGTTGCAGGAAATGGTACTGATAGCTCTGAACATCTTTCTTCTTTTCTCTCTCTAGATCTACTTCGATCCCTTCCTCTTTTTCTCTCTCTCTTTCATACCTTTCTCTTTCTCATTAATATTCTTTCTCACTAGCTCTTCCTTTTTCTTCTTCTAGTTTGTCCATCTTAATCTGGGAGAAGTCCACAGTTCACTGGAGTTTTCTCTTATTAATGTTTTTATTGCTCCCTTTATGATCAGATATCTCCTCTTGGTTTTTGCATTCACAACACCCTCTGTTTTCGTATCTCTATGGACTCCTTTCTTTTTGATCTTCCATTCATCCAGCTAAGCTCTGGTCTTTGCATCTACTTTCACAAGTAGCTTTTGTCTCCCACTTGAAGTTCATGTACCCTTAATGCACACAAAATAGATTCTGGTTCTTTAAACTCACAAAAGCCGAATGCTTGCAACGTTCTTTAAGTTTGTTGAACTCCCTTCCAGCTTAAAACCAAGCCACATTTTGCAAGTAACAGGCTGATTAACATATCAGAAGCTTTCTCAGATACATTGCCTACAAAAACTATTGTAGCCGGACCACTGATTTTGAAACTTCCACAACTCCTCTAAGCAGCTTGGTCCTCCCTTGGTCCAATATGCTTTCTACCCAGAGGCACAGAGGTTGTCACCAACATATCTCTTCCCTCTTCTGGGGAACAGTTCATGATGAACAGCATGGAGACAGTTGTAGCATCATCCAGAACATTTATTAATTTGCTTTCATTGTAGGGAATGTGGCACACAAACGATGGATGGATCTCCAATCAAATTGTAACTGTCTCAGCCACTCATGTCCTTACAATGCTGGTCCTCCTGTTTTTATCATATACAAGCTCAGTGTGACTGTTGGTTGTTGAATTTTACAGTTACAGATGTCATTCCCACAGGAGTTATCTTTTCTCTCATATAAATTCTTAGCTGGATATCTGCAGGTTTCAGTTTGGTAACTTTGAAATGCCATTCAAACTCACTTTGTGGAATGACTGAAACAGCAGAACCAGTATCTCATTCCATTTTATTTAATTTACTATCCACTTCTGGTGTAAGCCATATTGCTTGTCTATTGTTAATTTTCACACAGTGGAAAGCTATACAGTTCTGTGTCACTCCCATCATTATCAGATTTTTCATTGACAGCATGCAGATTACTGCACATTTTGAAACTGCAACTTGACCTTTTAGCATTTTCTCTTCCTTGTGCAGTCCGCTTATTTTTGTCTGCCTGACATGCTCTTTGTATTTGTCCTACTTTTGTTGCAATTTCTGCAAATTTCGCCTTTAAGTTTGCACTTAATTGGTGTAGGTGAGCTGCTGCCACAATGGTAACACAATTTGCTCGGCCAAGCTGGTTTCTGTTTAGACAATGCAATTTTGTTCACGCTCACATTCATTCCTGATTTCAACTCAATTGTGTCTCTGTCTGTAGTTTCCATTGAAACAGCAGTTCCCACTGCTCATTTGAATGTATGTTGTGCTTCAGTTAGAAGCTGTTCTTGAATGCTTTCTTTTAAGATCAAACAAACTAAAGCATTCCTTAGTGTATCATCAATCCCATTACAAAACTGACAATGCTCAGAGAATCTCTTCAATTCAGCCACATACACTGAAATAGACTCCCCTTCTTTTTGATTCTGCTTATGAAATCTAAAGCATTCTGCAATCAACAATAGCTTCAGTTCTAAGGCATCGCTTTTATGATAGCAGCAAATCTAACTTCTGATTGTTTGGTTGGAACAGTCAAACTTTGAAGCAAACTGTATGCCTTTAAACCTATTACACTTAGCAAATTTGGTACTCACTTTTCTTTGACTAGTTAATTTGTTCAAAATACTGTACCAACAGTTCAGTATACATGAGGCAATCACCAGTCATGTAATCTCTACGGTTCTTTGCAGAAATGGAACCCGCTCTCAGGGCTTCACAACCAGCCAGTTTTCGATATGCCAAGGACGTGGCCTGGGAGATTACCATGCCTTCAGGGTGCCGGATTTTCGTGGCTCTGGAGACAGGTTGATTTGAGGCCGGAGCTGCCACCTGATGTGTTGTGGGAGTATGGGGAAGATCGGAAGCAGCGAGTTGGCTGCTGGCTCTGTGCCAGGGACCCAAGTTCTTTGGGCACAGAGCTCAGAAAAAGCAACACAACAGACTTTTAACACCATAAACCAGCGAGTTGTTTTGTTATGTCTCCCCTCTTGCTGTGAAATGGGGACATCCCCTTTTCCCTTTTTAGGGAGAGAGAGTCTGTGGTATATCGAATTACTGGGTGAATGAGTAGTTTTTGGGATACTGCAAGTCTGTGCCTTTATTGATACTTTGCTGCAAGCTCGAGTGTTTAGTTGGGGGTGCTGGTGCTTTTTTCCTGGTGGAGGGGGAGTCGTTGCTTTGCTGCTGCTTATGCATGGGAGGGGTCTTTGGTGTTCTAATGTTTAATTGTCTTTCATTCTTCGGGGCAGTCCTTTGTTTTCATGGTTGTTTGCAAAGAAAAAGATTTCTCTGACATTAAATGTGCCTGTTGAAACCTATTGAAGTCAGCCAGAGGGGATGAACTCAGCTGAAGTTTCACAATGTGAGGATTACTCTGTGCTGCAGAACGGTAGCTGTCTTTCTTGGCACATCAAGAGCTACTATTTCATAGTATAATTGCCCATTGCTCTCAAAACATGCAAGTGAGATCTTGGCATCAAAGGTGAGGAGGTAATGTTGCTAGCTTGTTAGTGAAAAATATTATGCATTGCCACAAATTGTAGAGAAAACTAATTCTTTTGTGGTTAAAGAAGATAAGAAATTTACTGATACACCATCATATCATTGCAAATCCATATTCGAATGTTGTCTAGGAGAAAACTCTTTACATACGTAGGTGTTTAGACCTTCAAAAGGGTTGCGAGCCCCATACACTACAATTTCATGCTTATATGTGTTGGATCTGAATGTTTAATTCTTATATTAGACTGTTTAATTGTTATTTTCTTTGCAGTTTAACAGTTAATTATCTGCTTATAATTGACATATATATTATAATCTGCTTATAAACTGTATATATTATCTTATATACAGTTTGCCATGTGGAAGTGGGCTGTAGGGTATTTATAGCCACATCCACCATCAAATTGCTGAAGGAGCTTGGGATCCATGGTCAGACTCTATGGCAAACCATCAGAGCCACCTCAGAGGCAGCAGAAAGAAGCAGCCAGCGGCTTTGGATCAAGCAAAAAGACCTCTCCTGGACTCCAGGAGAGCAGCAAGAGAATGGGAGGATACAATGGGGGGGGGGGGGTGGCTCTGGGACACCAGAAGTCATCGTCGAGCCTGCCAAAGATGTAGTGGGCTAATCGATGAAACTTCGAGGAAGGAGGGTGCCACTTGGAAACCTCTGGCATGTCAAGTCTGTGCTACTCCCAACATCAAGGCAGTCTCGAGCAAGTGCTCACAGCCAACCGGCATGAGACATCTTACCCTGTGTTTTTTGATTTTCATTAACTGGACCTGGTCAGTGACTACAGTGAAAGAACAGCGAACAAGAAGGGAAAGACCTTACGACAGCATGGGAAGACAGCTAACAGGAGAGAATAGAGGCCAGTGGGACTGTCATGGGCTAGCTGCCTATGGCGGCAGTCCTCAATGCCAGCGGTCCCCAACCACCGGGCTGTGGACCGGTGCCGGGCCGCAAAGCATGCATTACCAGGCCGCGAGGAAAGATATGATTTGGCGATAGGAGTCAGCTGCACCTTTCCTCATTCCCCGTCACGCTCACTGTTGAGCTTGAACACACGCGAGGTCATGATCCATGTGTCATCCATGTCAGCGCGGGAAGAAGATCAACTCCTCGAGCTTGCAAATAACGGTGGGCTGAAAAATATGTTTGACATAACATCTCTGCTGGCATTCCGGATCAAAGTCAAGGCTAAATATCCTGAGATAGCCACGAAAGCACTGAAAACGTTGCTTCCATTTCCAACATATCTCTGCAATGAATGCAATGAAAACTAAATTGCGGAATAGACTGGACATAAGGAACCTCCTTCAAGTATCGCTGTCTCCCATCACCCCTCGATAGGACCGTCTTGTTGCAGGAAAACAAGCCCAGGGCTCCCACTGATTCAGCAATATTGGTGTGTTGCAATGATTTTATATGTTCATACAGGGAAAATATGTGCTGTGTGTTTGATATCCAAACGTTACGTAAAATGTTATTATGCTATTGACTTATATAACCATATAACAATTACAGCACAGAAACAGGCGATCTCTGCCCTTCTAGTCCATGCCGAACGCTACTCTCACCTAGTCCCACCGACCTGCACTCAGCCCATAACCCTCCATTGCTTTCCTGCCCATATAGCTGTCCAATTTTTCTTTAAATGATAATACCGAACCTGCCTCTACCACTTCTACTGGAAGATCGTTCAACACTTCAAGCTCCCCTGTCCTCCCCTGATAATTGACTTATCACTATATTCATGCGAGGAAAATATGCGCTGTGTGTTTAATATTAAATTCGTTAGATAAACCCTTTTAGAAACAAAATTGAGTGTATTAGCCACTTATCACCTATATTGCATTCGTGATTAACACCCCCCCCGACTAGAATCGCCAAAAACGAATCATAGAAAAAAATCGGCACATACACATATGTGCACATCACGCATGCGCACTGGTGCTCGTGCAAGGCTTCATGGTCATTGCAGTCTTTTTCAGGGTAAACCCAACATATTTGACTGCTACTCTTGTTCGTTGGCAACCCTACCACCACCCACCCCACCCGGTCGGCTGGTCCGCAAGAATATTGTCAATATGAAACCGGTCCGCAGTGCGAAAAAGGTTGGGGACCCCTGCTCAATGCTGTTTCAGCATGTTGGAGACACCCATGAATGGTTACAAAAAGGGAACAAAGGAAGATACCCCTAGAGCCTGCGAGAGCCAATAACTGATAACTTGACTACAGACCTAGGAATGGAATCTACCATGAATAAAAAGGGCACTGCACAAGAGACCACCAAAACACCAGCAGAAGTAGTGGGACACAAGCATTGGATGTGCATCTGTGGTGGGGGAAAGTAACATCAGAAAAGGGGTTAAAATTCCATTAAGGGAGGAAAGGTTTATTGAGGGAGCAGGGACATTGATCAGTACCCCTCGCAAATCGATTAAGTCGAGTGAAGTGCAGTGACCCGTCACAAACCAAAGTTCGCAAAGCATCAGCACCCCTGTCACTGAGGAGGTTAGCACAGAAATGTCACTCCACTCTTTAAGAAAGGAGGAAGATAGCAGAAAGGAAATTATAGACCAGTTAGCCTGACCTCAGTGGTTGGGAAGATGTTGGAGTCAATTGTTAAGGATGAGGTCATGCAGTACTTGGTGACACAGGACAAGATAGGACAAAGTCAGTATGGTTTCCTGATGGAAAATCTTGCTTGACCAACTTGATGGAATTCATTGAGGAGATTTCACATAGGATAGATAAAGGTGATGCAGTGGATGTTGTATATTTGGACTTTCAGAAAGACTTTGACAAGGTGCCACACATGAGGCTGTATACCAAGTTAAGAGCCCATGGTATTACGGGAAAGTTACTGGCATGGTTCGAGCATTGGCTGATTGGTAGGAAGCAGTGAGTGGGAATAAAAGGATCCTTTTCTGGTTGGCTGCTGGTAACCAGTAGTGTTCTGCAAGGGTTGGTGTTGGGACCATGTCTTTTCATGCTGTATATAAATGATTTAGATGATGGAATCATTTGTTGCCAAGTTTGCAGATGACACAAAGTTTAGTGGAGGGCAAATAGTGCTGAGGAAATGGGTAGGCAGCAGAAGGATTTAGGCAGATTAGGAGAATGCGCAAGAAAGTGGCAAATGAAAATTGGAAAATGTGTTGCCATGCACTTTGGTAGTAGAAACAAATGTGCAGAGAATTTTCTAAACGGGGAGAAAATCCAAAAATCTGAGATGCAAAGGGACTTGGGATTCCTTGTGCAGAACACCCTAAAGTTTAACTTGCAGATAGAGTCCATGGTGAGGAAGGCAAATATAATGTTAGCTTTCATTCCAAGAGGTCCAGAATACAAAAGCAGGTCTGTGATACTGAGGTTTTATCAGGCAATGGTGAGGCCTCACCTTGAGTATTGTGAAAGGTTTTGGGCTCCTTATCTAAAAAAAGATGTGCTGGCATTGGAGAGAGTTCAGAGGAGGTTCACAAGGATGATTCCAGGAATGAAAGGGTTATCATATGAGGAACATTTGATGGCTCTAGATCTGTACTCACTTAAAGGCCTGGACAGAGTGGATGTGGAAAGGATATTTCTCATGGTGGGGGAGTCTAGGACCTGAGGGCACAGCCTCGGGATAGATCAGCATCCATTTAAAACAGAGATGTGAAGAAATTCTTTTAGCCAGATGGTGGGGAATTTGTGGAACTTGTTACCACAAGCAGCTGTGGAGGCCAGGTTGTTGGGTGTATTGAAGGTTCTTGATTGGTCATGGCATCAAAGGTTAGGAGAGTCAGACAGGAGAGGGAAGGGAAGGATTCAAAGGCTAGAGAGCACCCCTGTGGCTGTACCCCTTGACAATAAGTATTTTTTCTTGAGTACTGTTGGGGGAGACGGCCTACCTGGGGGAAGCAACAGTGGTTGCACCTCTGGCAAAGAGTCTGGCCCTGTGGCTCAGAAGGGTAGGGAAAGGAAGAGGATGGCAGCAGTGATAGGGGACTCTATAGTTAGGGGTCAGACAGATGATTCTGTGGACACAGGAAAGAAAGGCGGATGGTAATTTGCCTCCCAGGTGCCAGGGTCCAGGATGTTTCTGACCGTGTCCATGATATCCTGAAGTGGGAAGAAGAACAGCCAGAGGTTGTGGTACATATTGGTACCAACAACATAGGTAGGAAAAAGGAGGAGGTCCTGAAAACAGACAACAGTGAGTTAGAAAGGAAGTTGAGAAGCAGGACCAAAAGGTAGTCATCTTGGGATTACTGCCTGTGCCACGTGACAGGGAGTATAGGAATAGAGTGAGGTCGAGGATAAATGCGTGGCTGAAGGATTGGAGCAGGGGGCAGGGATTCAGATTTCTGGATCATTGGGACCTCTTTTGGGGCAGGAGTGACCTGTACAAAAAGTACGAGTTGCACTTGAATCCCAGGGAGACTAATATCCTGGCGGGGAAGTTTGCTAAGGCTATTGGGGAGTGTTTAAACTAGGACTGCTGGGGATTAGGAACCAAACTGAAGAGACGGAGGAAGAGGCGGTTGGCTCACAAATAGAGAAAGCTTGGAGACCGTGCGAGAGGGAGGATAGGCAGGTGATCGAGAAGGATGCGCTCAGACCGATGGTTTGAGATGTGTCTATTTTAATGTAAGGAGTATTATGAACAAAGCGGATGAGCTTAGACGAAGGGTCTCGGCCTGAAACAGCGACTGCACCTCTTCCTGGAGATGCTGCCTGGCCTGCTGCGTTCACCAGCAACTTTTATGTGTGGAGCTTAGAGTGTTGATCAGTACTTCAAGCTATGATGTTGTGGCCATTACAAAGACTTGGATGGGTTAGGGGCAGGAATGGTTACTTTGAGTGCAAAGCTAGATGTTTCAGAAAGGACACAGAAGGAGGCAAAAGAGGTAAGGGCGTGGTACTGTTGATCAGAGATAGTGTCACGACCGAAGAAAAGGAGGAACTCATGGAGGGATTGTCTACGGAGTCTCTGTGGTGGAAGACAGGAACAGGAAGGGGTCAATAACTAGGCTGGGTGTTTTTTATAGACCACCCAATAGTAACAGGGACATCGAGCAGCAGATAGGGAGACAGATTCTGGAAAGGTGTAATAATAACAGGGTTGTCGTGGTGGGAGATTTTAATTTCTCAAATATCAATTGGCACGTCCCTAGAGCGAGGGGTTTAGATGGGGTGGAATTTGTCAGATGTGTTCAAGAAGGTTTCTTGACACAATATGTAGATAAGCCAACAAGAGGAGAGACAGTACTTAATCTGGTATTGGGAAATGAACCTGGTCAGGTGTCAGATTTCTCAGTGGGAGAGCAATTTGGAGATAGTGGTCACAACTCTATCTCCTTTACCATAGCATTAGAGAGGGATTGGAACAGACAAGTTCGGAAAGCGTTTAATTAGAGTAATGGGAAATATGAGGCTATCAGGAAGGAACTTGGAAGCATAAATTGGCAACAGATGTTCTCAGGGAAATGTATGCAAGTATGAGGCAAATGCTCAGGGATTATTTGCGTGAGTTCTGCGTAAGTATGTTCCAATGAGACAGGGAAAGGATGGTAGGGTACAGGAACCGTGGTGTACAAAGGCTGTTGTAAATCTAGTCAAGAAGAAGCGCTTACAAAAGGTTCAAAAAGCTAGGTAATAATACCGAGCTAGATGATTATAAGGCTAGCGGGAAGGAGTTTAAGAATGAAATTAGGACAATCAGAAGGGACCATGATAAGGCCTTGGCGGACAGGATTAAAGAAAACCCCCAAGGCATTCTACACGTATGTTAAGAGCAAGAGGATAAGACATGAGAGAATAGGACCAATCAAGTGTGACAGTGAAAAGTATGTATGGAACCACAGGAAATAGCTGAGGTACTTAATGAGTACTTTGCTTCAGTATCACTACGGAAAAGGACCTTGGTGATTGCAGGGATGACTTACAGCAGACTGAAAAGCTTGAGCATGTGGATATCAAGAAAGAGGATGTGCAGGAGCTTTTGGAAAGCATCAAGTTGGATAAATCACCGGGACCAGATGAGATGTACCCCAGGGTACTGTGGGAGGCGAGGGAGGAGATTGCTGAGCCTCTGGCAATGATCTTTGCATCATCAATGGGGATGGGAGAGGTTCCAGAGGATTGGAGAGTTGTGGATGTTGTTCCATTATTCAAGGAAGGGAGTGGAGATAGCCCAGGAAATTATAGACCAGCGAGTCTTACTTCAGTGATCGGTAAGTTGATGAAGATCCTGAGAGAAAGAATTTATGAATATTTGGAGAGGCATAATATGATTAGGAATAGTCAGCATGGCTTTTTATCAAAGGCAGGTCATGCCTTACAAGCCTGATTGAATTTTTTGAGGATGTGACTAAACACAATGATGATAGTAGAGCAGTAGATATAGTGTATCTGGATCTTGGCAAGGCATTTCACAAGGTACCCCATGCAAGGCTTATTGAGAAAGTAAGGAGGCATGGGATCCAAGGGGACCTTGCTTTGTGTATCCAGAATTGGATTGCCCACAGAAAGCAAAGTGTGGTTGTAGATGGGTCATATTCTGCATAAAGGTTGCTCACCAGTGATGTGCCTCAGAGATCTGTTTGGGACCCCTACTCTTCGTGATTTTTGTAAATGACCTGGATGAAGAAGTGGCGGGATGGGTTAGTAAATTTGTTGATGACACAAAGATTGGAGGTGTGTGCACAGTGTGGAGGGCTGTCAGAGGTTACAGTGCGATATTGATAGGATGCAATACCGGGCTGAGAAGTGGCAGGTGGAGTTCAACCCAGATAAGTACGAGGTGGCTCATTTTGGTAGATCAAATATGATGGCAGAATATAATGGTAAGACTCTTGGCAGTGTGGAGAATCAGAGGGATCTTGGGGTCCGAGTCCATAAGACACTCAAGGCTGCTGTGCAGGTTGATTCTGTGGTTAAGAAAGCATACGGTGCATTGGCCTTCATCAATCATGGGATTGAGTTAAGGAGCCGAGAGGTAATGTTCCAGCTATATAGAACCCTGGTCAGACCCCACTTGGAGCACTGTGCTCAGTTCTGGTCGCCTCACTTTTGGAAGGATGTGGAAATCATAGAAAGGGTGCAGAGGAGATTTACAAGGATATTCCCTGGATTGGGGAGCATGCCTTATGAGAATACATTGAGTGAACTCGTCCTTTTCTCCTTGGAGCAGTGGAGGATGAGAGGTGACCTGATAGGGGTGTATAAGACGATGAGAGGCATTGATCGTGTAGATAGAGGCTTTTTCCCAGGGCTGAAATGGCTAGCATGAGAGGGCACAGTTTTAAGGTGCTTGGAAGTAGGTACAGAGGGGACGTCTGGGGTAAGTTTTTTACGCAGAGAGTGGTGAGTGCGTGGAATGGGCTGCCGGCAACGGTGGTGGAGGCAGATACGATAGAGTCTTTTAAGAGACTCCTGGATAGGTACATGGAGCTTAGAAAAATAGAGGGCTATGGGTAACCTTAGGTAATTTCTCAGCTAAGGACGTGTTCGACACAGCATTGTGGGCCGAAGGGCCTGTATTGCGCTCTAGGTTTTCGATGTTTCTATGTTATGAGGTGTGGGTGGGAGTATTAGCTCACTGGGTGTGTGTGAATCGTCTAGTTCGGTAGTGCAGTAGTGTATTAGTGCTTGTAGTTAGAGCATGCTGCATGCTGTATGCCGCACAGTGCTCTCTGCTTACAGCTATTGCCACTGGCTAGCCTTCTTAATAGAGGGTGAAAAGAGGAGCCGAGTGTGTAAGCCTCCTTCTGCCAGTACAGAGCCTCTCCACCACCAAGATTCCTGCTGTGCCTCCTCGGGGCCACACACAGAAACTGGGTATCTTACGGTCCCAGGCTAAACTACAGGGGATCTTGGAGCAGCAGTGGGCCCCAGAGATGTGTCACGCAGGCTCACCACTGTGTGGACACACCCTGGCACCCGCCAACCACTGTCCCAGCTATGGGCAAATAGCCCCACTTCCTTGTGGTAAGTCTGTTGAGACAAGGCTAAGGGAGCACATCCTGACAGAAAAGCAATGTGCTGGCGGTGCGCAATAGGTGAGCCTTAAAAGAAAAAGGACCCGGCAGCCTCCTGCAGCCAAGATCTGGGACCGGTTGTCCTAGGATCACCTTTGCCACTGGGATTTACCTCATCATGGTGAAGATAGTGCCACTGGGGATGGCGCGCCCCCTGTGGCACTTTAAAATCTTCCTTGCGCAGGTCTCTACCTCTGACCACGGTGAACAGTACCTGGACCTTACATATGGTTGAAGTCTGACGGCAATGGGGCATCTGGTAATGGGAGCAGGTACGAATGGACTGGGAGCTCCTAGTCAGAACCCTGCATGGCAGCAGCACAGGGTATTTGGTCACTAGCAGCTGGGACTGAGTGGCAGCTGTTTTCGGCAGACCCCTATGTGACTGAGCAGCCCTATTTAGGGACCGCACTGCTCACCCCAATTGGGGAAGGGCCTAGAAAAGGCTTCTTCTGGAAAGGTTTCCCCCCAGGTGGACAACATCTCCATGGAATAGGCTTGGCCATCAAGAACACTTTTCTACCAGGTCTTACAGAAATACCTGTTGGCATTAGTGAAAGACTAATGACCCTCCGTATCCCCCTGGCAAAGAAACATTATGCCACGCTTCTCAGTGCCTATGCACCAACTTTGCCATCTGAGAATGAGGCCAAGGAAGGCTTTTATCAGACATTGAATGAAGCTCTTTGCCGAATCCCTAAGAACAGCCGTCCCCAACCACCGGGCCGCAAAGCATGTGCTACCGGGCCTTAAGGAAACAATATGATTTAGCGATAGGAGTCAGCTGCACCTTTCCTCATTCCCTGTCACGCCCACTGTTGAGCTTGAGTGCACACGAGGTCATTACCCGCACGTCATCCATGTCAGCGCGGGAAGGGAGTCAACTCCTCAAGCTTGCAAATGACGACGGGCTGAAAAATATGTTTGACATAACATCTCTGCCGGCATTCTGGATCAAAGTCAAGGCTGAATATCCTGAGATAGCCATGAAAGCACTGAAAACGTTGCTTCCATTTCCAACATATCTCTGCAATGAATGCAACGAAAAGTACATTGCGGAACAGACTGGACATAAGGAAGCCCATTCAAGTATCGCTGTCTCCCATCACCCCTTGATGGGACCGTCTTGTTGCAGGGAAACAAGCCCAGGGCTCCCACTGATTCAGCGATATTGGTGTGTTACAGTGATTTTATACGTTCATACGGGAAAAATATGTGCTGTGTGTTTAATATCCAAACGTTACTTAAAATGTTATGATGCTATTGACTTATAACAATTACAGCACAGAAACAGGCCACCTCTGCCCTTCTAGTCTGTGCCGAACGCTACTCTCACCTAGACCCACCGACCTGCACTCAGCACATAACCCTCCATTCCTCTCCTGTCCATATACCTATCCAATTTTTCTTTAAATAATATCGAACCTGCCTCAACCACTTTTACTGGAAGTTTGTTCAACACTTACTTCAAGCTCCCCTGTCCTCCACTGATAATTGACTTATCACTATATTCAGGAGAGGAAAATATGCGCTGTGTGTTTAATATTAAATTCGTTAGATAAACACTTTTAGAAACGAAATTGAGTGCATTAGCCACTTATCACCTATATTCCGGTTATGATTAACACCCCGCTCCCCGAACAGAATCGCCAAAAATGATTTGTAGAAAAAAAATCGGCACGTACACGCATGCGCAAGCCACGCACGTGCACTGGTGCCCGCGCAAAGCTTCATGGTCATTGTAGTCTTTCTCAGGGTAAACAACATATTTGACTGCTACTCTTGTCAGTTGGCAACTCTACCCACCCCCCACCCCTCCCCAGGGTCGGCCAGTCCACAAGAATATTGTCAATAATAAACCGGTCTGCGTTGCCAAAAAGGTTGGGGACCCCTGCCTATGAATGATAAGATCCTTTTGCTTGGGGACGTCAACACTAGGGTGGGACAGAACAACAGGATATGGAGTGGAGTGCTAGGTAGGTATGGTATTGGCAAGGTGAATGCAAAGTGGAATGAGGCTACTTACTCTTTGCTCTGAGCATAACCTTACCATAACCAACACCATCTTCCAGCAGAAGGCAAAATATAAGACCTTGTGGATGCACCCTCGCTCTAAACATTAGCACATGATCGGCTTCATCATTGTGAGATGTAGTGACATCAAGGATGTTCTCATCTCGCGTGCCATGAGAGGTGCAGAGTGCTGGACTGACTATGATTGTGGCCAAGCTCCATATGCAAGTGTGACCCCCTTGCGGCTGCAAAAACCCAATAAAAAGCAGCTAAATTGCAAATGCCTGAGAAACACAGAAGCAAGAAGTGAGTTTCAACGCATCCTAGCTGAGAAACTAAGGGAGTTGGAACCTTGTCTGAGCTGAGAAAATACCATGGAACAACAGTGGACCTATATCAGATCTGCGCTCTATGAGGCAGCAGCTCAGTCCATCGGCCATAAGGGCAGGAACCACCAAGACTGGTTTGACAATAACTCAGACACCATCCACAACTTGCTTAAGGCCATGCACAAAGCACACCGGGCAACTTTGGACAACCCGTCATCCACCAGCATCAGACAGCATTGGCAGGCAGCTCGGTGGGGGAAGTGCAAAAGGCAATACGAGCCATACAAAATGGTGGTGGATGGAAAAGGCACATGAAATTCAGTCCTTTGCCGATAATAATGACATGCATAATTTTTACAATGCTGTCAAAACCACCTACGGCCCAATAATTCGAAGCCTTACTCCCCTGAAAACAGCAGATGGTCTAACACTTCTGAAGAATCAGAATACCATTCTGCTGAGCTGGGCTGAGCATTTTAACAGCCTGCTGAATCAGGTCTCTGACGTAGACCTCACCATCCTGGACGAACTGCCTTAACTTCCTCCTATCCACGACCTCAGTCTACCACCAACCTTCCAGGAGGTTCTATCAGCTGTCCATTCCCTTAAGAACAACAAGTCCCCTGGCACTGACAATACCCCTGCTGAGTTACTGAAGAACGGAGGGTACATGTGTATGTGCACCCTCTACCAGTACATCACCAAGGCCTGGACTGATGAGAACATCCCTCAGCAATGGAGAAATGCAAACATCGTTGTCATTTATAAGAACAAGGGTGACAAGGCCATCTGTAGCAATAGTAGGGGCATATCACTCCTTTCTGTTGCTGGAAAGTCCTGGCTAAGGTGATGCTTCAGAGACCCATTAGCAACATCACCGAGTCAATGCTGCCTGAATTGTAGTGTGGATTTAGGAAGAACAGGAGCACGATCGACGTGACCTTTACAGCCCGGCAGCTTCAGGAAAAGTGCCGGGAGCAACATCAGGACCCGTTTATGGCCTTTGTCAACCTCTCCAAAGCATTCTACACTGTACAAAGAGGGCTCTTATGGGATGTCCTCCTTAGGTTTGGCTGTCCTAATAAATTTATTAACATTCTCTGCCAGTTCCACGATGGGATGACTGCTCAGGTGACCATAGGACAAGAGTCCGAGCTCTTCCTTGTACACACAGAGATGAGGCGGGGTGTGTGCTAGCACCAGTGCTCTTTAACATCTTTCTCTTGTGTGTTACCAAGCTTCTCCACAACGAGATTGAAGACAGCAGCGGTGTGGCAGTGGACGTCAGATTAGATGGCAAACTCTTTGACATCAGGAGGCTCCACGCAACCACCAAACTCCATAGAGAGCGGGTCCTGGAGCTGCAGTATGTAGACGACTGTGCTCTTGTGGCCCATACTCCGGAGGATCTTCAGACTGTCCTTGATGTGGCGGTGAGAGCCTACAGCAGGATGGGGCTGACTGTCAATACCAAGACAGAAGTGGTTTGCCAATGGAGTACCAGTGTTCCACCCACTCTACCTGCCTTCACTGTTGGTGATGAAAAGCTGTCAGTAGTGCCATCTTTCGAATATCTGGGGAGCATTCTCTCTGAGGATAGCAGCATTGACAATGACATCCAGAGCCGCATTAAACAGGCACCCTCCTTTATAGCTGTGAAGCTTGGATATCCTACAGCTGTCACATCAGGTCCTTGGAGCACTTCCACATAAGCTGCCTCCAGCGCATCCTGGGAATTACCTGGCGTGAGCACGTGCCTCACACTGAAATACTTGTAAAGACCAACTGCAGAAGTGTTGAGGCCATGATCACCTAGCATCAGCTGCAGTGGCTGGGGAACGTAATAAGGATGCCCCCATGTCAGCCACCCCGCAGAGTTTTATACGGCCAGTTACATCATGGTCAACACTCAGCTGGAAGGCCAAAGAAGCACTATAAGGATCAGATGATGAATGCTTTAAGGAAGTGCAAGATCAGACCCAAGGACCTGGAGGATGTTGCTGCTGACCGTACCACTTGGCAACAGCTGTGTAGGGACGGGGTTCGCATTCTGGAGATGGAAAGAACAACCAGATGACAGCAGAAGAGAGCCAGGAGAAATGCAGCCATGGTTGCCACCACTACCACATATACATGTCCCACCCGCAATCGAGCTTGTGGGTCCAGGATGGGACTGTATAGTCATCAAAGATCTCACCATTAAAGGAGTGGACGTTGTCATTGGATTTCGATGGACAACCGAAGAAACAGAAGATGTTATGGGGAGAAGGCCGGGGAGTGGGGCTGAGGAGGGGAAAAAAAGAATCGGCCATGATTGAATGGTGAAGCAGTCTCGATGGGCCAAATGGCCTAACTCTGCTCCTATGTCTTATGGAAATCCCAGCTGACGGACCTACCCAACCACCAACACCCCCTAAGACGAGAAAGATCAAAGGGCACAGACCACTTGGGAAGTGGCCCAAAACTGCTGATAACCATCAACAATGACTTGATGAAAATTTTGTAGCGATTAAAAGAAACAGCAGAAAAGAAGT
This sequence comes from Mobula birostris, assembly GCF_030028105.1. Taxonomy (NCBI): domain Eukaryota; kingdom Metazoa; phylum Chordata; class Chondrichthyes; order Myliobatiformes; family Myliobatidae; genus Mobula; species Mobula birostris. The sequence continues at coordinate 106,571,457 of NC_092372.1, forward strand.
TGGATGCAACAGGAGACATCACCTACTGCCAGGGGGAAGAGTGGCTTGGAGTCAGCGCAAGGAAGAGTGGAAAGATATCATCACCACCAATAAAGTCTGGGAGGCAGCTGGAGATTGGGCAACTGGTTTGAGATAGGAGACGGCTGAAGGAACAATAGAAGAAAGCCCCAGAGATTGAGAGGGAGGGCCTCAATCTACTTCAAGTGGACATCAAGAGCTGGCTGACAAAGTTGCGAAGAGCTGAGAATCTAAGGAAGCTGCACAGAAATAAGGAACAAGCAATAACCTAGTTCTACAAATACCCGTTTTAGTTCATTAAAGGACTCTTCACAACGGACAAAGTGGAACTTTGAAAACATCAAAGCAGGAAATGGAAGAGCACCTAGAAAAGATTCACACCAACTTGAAAAGGCAGGAACATATGATCATTCCATCCGACATCCCGGCCAATTCAGCCCCTCACCTACCACCTGGATTTTGACCCTCCAAAACGGAGAGAAGTGGAGAAGGCAGTCCAACAGGCAAGAGCAGCATCTGCTCCCACTCTTTCTCTGGAGGCTTATGAGGGTAGTGTGGCAGAGGCAAATAATACCCATAGCGTGGTGATGGGCTGGCACTGTCCTGATTCCAAAAGAAAAGGATTCAGAAAGCACCAGTCAGTTTCAACCAATCTGCCTCTGAACACTGAGGGGAAAATCTTCTTCACTGTAATAGCACAGAGATTGGCCAGCTACCTGGAGAGAAAACAAGTACATTGATACATCTGTACAGAAAGCAGGAATTTCAGGATTTTCTATGTGTTTGGGACATAAAAGCATTATATGGGACCAGAAGCAAGCACCTATGAAGGACAAAAGAAATCTTTCTGTGATCTTCCTGGACCTTACCAGTGCATTCAGCTTAATTCCTCATGTCCTCCTCAGGGAAGCATTTGACTTCTTCCAGATACCAGAGCCCATCACAACGCTGGTAAAGTTGTACTTTCAAGACCTCTAATTGTGCTTCACAACAGCAGATTTTAACAAAGTTATGGCAGATTGCAGTATATCACCCATGGCATTCACAGTGGCTATGGAGGTCATTATCAGGGCTTGGAGATAGGTGGTAGGCAGTGAAAGAACAAGTACTGAACTTTGTCTTCCTCCTATTAGGGTGTACATGGATGATATAACAATACTGACCACTACTGCAGCATGTACCAAGCGACTACTTGGAAAGCTCCAGGAAAATACTAAGGGCTCCGAATGAAAATCAAACCCAGCAAGTCACGAAGCATCCCCATAGTCAAGGGAATGCTGAAAGACATGAAGTTCTTCATCGGTGATGAACTAATTCCAACAGCCTGTTAAAAGCCTGGATAGATGGTACAATGCCATTCTCACTGACAAAGAGCAGGTGCAGCAACTAAAGCAACACATAGCCACATCGACAAGACCATGCTGCCTAGAACACTGTAGATCTGGTGCTTACAGTTTGGACTCCTACCCTGGGTGATGTGACCACTCACTGTCTATGAGGTCCCACTAACAACCGTGAAGAAGCTTGAGCAAGCCATCAGGTCTTCGTAAAGAAGAGGTTCAGTGTCCCAAGGTGTATCAGTAACATCAACCGCTATGATAAAGGAGTCCATGAACTACCTTTCACTGACCTTACAGGGGAAACCAAATGTTCTAAGGCGCATCTACCGATGACACTGAAAGACTCTCGTGACAAGACCAACAGTAACGCCGCATGGATCTTTATCAACTGGGTGGAAATGGACCCCAGCTGATGCAGTGCAGCAAGCAAAAGCAGCCCTTAGGCACAGAGACATGTTGGGCAAGTCCAACAGGGCAGGGGCAGCTTTGGTCTGGCAGCAAGCAGACACACCTAGCACAAGGTCACAATTCCAGAGCGAAAGAAAATGGTTGTCGAGGAAGTGCAGCGACAAGAAGAGTTAGACAGAAGTGCAACGGCTGTTTCCCCTGGCTGAGCAGGGCCAGTAGATGGGTTGGGGAATCATTGAGCGGAGGGAAATCAGACAGGAGATGGAAGCAAACAGACTTAGCTTTCTCATTAGAGCTACATATGATGTGCTTTGCTTGCAAAAAAACCTCCACCAGTGGCGCAGTGAGGACCCAGCTTGTGCTCAGTACCTGATTCCAGCAACCGTCTAGCATATCCTGGCAAGCTGCAAAACCAACCTCATACAAGGCAGATACACGTGGTGTCACAACCAGACTTTGAAGAGTCTGGCAGAGGCAATCAAGACCAAGAGAGATAACAACTATCTCCTTGCCCCCTAGAATGACCAACATCCTGACCCCAGCAGCATTTGTCAGGAGGGAATGAAAAGACTAACCAACCTCATTCCTAAGCCAGAAACAGGACAGATGAACATGGCCTGTGACTGGAAAATGCTGATGTCAATAAACAACTCATCTTTCCACCGGAAATTGCTACCACTGACCGTAGGCCAGACTTGGTTCTCTGGAGCAATTCATTACAGTTTGTCTACATGGCAGAACTCACAGTCCCGTGGGAAGATTCAGTGGCTGAAACATATGAGCATGAGAGGCTACGCTCTGCGGATCTAGCAGCTGAAGCTCACGAACGGGGCTGGAAAACAAAGTTTCTCCTGTGGAAGTGGGTTGTAGGGGATTTATAGCCACATCCACCATCAAATTGCTGACTCTACAGCAAACTATCAAAGCCACCTCAGAAGCAGCAGAAAGAAATAGTCACTGGCTTTGGATCAAGCAAAAAGACCTCTCCTGGGCTCCAAGAGAGCATCAAGAGAGTGGGGGGACACAATGGGGGTGGGGGAAGGTAACTCTGGGATGCCAGGAGTTATTGTCGAGCACTCCGAAGATGTAGTGAGCTAATCGGTGAAACATCAAGGAAGGAGGGTGCCCAATTGAAAACCTCAGTGTGTCAACCCTGTGCTAATCCCAGCATCAAGGCAGCCTCGAGCAAGTGCTCACGACCCATTGGCACGAGAGATAGTAACATCTTATCCTGTGTTTTTTGATTTTTTTATATATGCATGTAACAGCTTATTATGTTTCCTCATGGTAGTAGTATGTTCACTGTGTGCCCTGGTGGTTATATTTTATAATTTTGGAAAACTCTGGAAGCTTCTTTGTTCTGCTTTATTTGAATAGGGGGTATTACATTGCTTAATTCTTATCTACAAATTTGAATGGAATTTCCTTATCTATGAGTATAAAGATAGCTGACTACAAAGCAACACCAACTTAATCTTAGTCTCTTAGCACCTTAGTTCCTTTGTCCCTCTCACTGTATAGCAGACCTCTATCACATGTCAGTTTCAATTTTTCTTTGTTCTCATTTGTTTGTTATATACTGTGTCTCTTTGTTCTATCAATGCATCATAAAACAATTGTGAAGTAACAGGTTTTGTACCTCTTCCCTGACTTCTGAAAGAACCTTGGATTAAAACATCAGCATCCAATTTATGCTTCTGCTCCTTTTTTAATGATCCCATCAAATAGCCATGCCTCATTCACTCCGAGGGCCCCAACATGAAACCCAGAATGAGCACCACTTACTACAGTAAATTGACCATTGTCATGTAGCTGCTTCAGGGATCTTGCCATACCTAACAGGGCAGATGAAAAAAAACCACTGGCACAGCCAAGCCCAACACTCCCCCACCCCCCATCACCCTAGCACAACCCCAACTAAAGCCAGCAACCTCACACCCCAGCTTACAACCTATCCCTTTCCCCTGCTGCAGATGTGACTCTCCCTGGGTAAAGAAAGAGTGAGAGAGCCAGTCTGGGTGGGTGGCTTTCATCTATGACAAGGCTGCCCTTGTTAGTGCTGTTGTTAGAGGCAGAATCCAGGACCAAGTAACAGTGATCTTTGAAACTACATTACCACTCTTCTTGGTTATTCTTATTGGCTATTGAATTTATCTTGGTCAGAATCTCCTTCCTGGAGACATTCCATAATATCCTTAAGGAGTCCATGAACCACAAGCTTGAAGCCATGGCACTAGTTCACCCAACTATCAGACACGATACAGCTAAATTGTTTTGCTCCACACTAGTTCCTGATTTGTCACCCCTGTTTAATCCACATATTTGGAAATTGAACTTTCTGCCCCATTGTTGTCATTCACCCCTCCATTCCTACTCAGACTTCTCTGTCCTTCACCTCCAGCTCTTCTTTCTACTGGGTGTATTAGCAATCATTAGAACTCAACATTAGTGTCTGAATATGATCTGGGAACTAGCATCTATAACTCCTTTAGAATCATGGTTTGCTCTTTGTTTTTCATAAGCACTACAATCCCTTTTCCACATTTAATCAATAGCATTCCACTCTATTTATTCCTTACTTTTATTCTTTTATTCTTTACTTTTCTCTCATTGTTTTCTGCATATTAAAATTTGCTTCATCACTAATGTTTTTCCAAGTCTGATTTAGGTCACTGACCTGAAGCATCAGCTGTTCTCTCTCTGCACATATGGCCCGACCTTCTGACTACTTCTAACAATTTCAGTAGGCTGTTTAAGAAACTAAATGGTAGCAGTCCTTTACTCAGGGCATGAGAATCCAAAACTACGGATCATTAATTTAAGGCAAAAGATTTAAATAGGACTTGAACGGAAAGCTTTTCATGCAGAGTTGGTGAATACGTGTACGGAACGAGCTGTCAGAGGTAGTGACTGAAGCAGGTACAATAGCATCATTTAAGAAGCACTTGGAGGGTCCAGTGTAGGAAATTGGGACTAGCTGGTTGGCCATCTTAGTTGGTGTTGACTTGTTGGGCCAAAGGGTCCGAATCAGTGGTGTGTCACTCTATGAATCTATGACTCCCAATTTAAAACTCCTTTTGGATTCCCTTTCTAAATCATTTTGTGGGACGTGGATATCGCCAGTATGTCTATCTATTGTCTGTCACTAAATGATGGAGATGGTGGTGGAGAAGCACTTTCTGCAGAGTTGTGATGACTAAAGAACACTGTGAAACAGAGCGAGGCTTGAAAGGGAAATGGCAGGGATTGCTACTCCCGTGTGCCAGTTGCCAACTTGTCAAATTCTTCTCTCTGTGTATCCCAATCACAGGTAAAGTAAGCTTCTCCACTGTATAACTATCTTAATTTTAGTTGGGGGTGAGACATATTGCAAATATGCAGATTGCAGTTTACTGAACGGATTTCATGAACCTAACTATAGAATAAGGTAGCTCGAGCCTGCATTTAGCAAAAAACAATCTCTTGCTTGAGGTTCTACATAAATAAGATTATGCTACCAGCCTAAACTTTGCTTGCAAGATCTAGCTCCATGGTTCTTTTTGAGCAATGCCAATTCTAACTGCACTATATTTATTTATTGAAGCATAAAAGCCTCAGGTCTAAAAAATTCTGCTCCAAGGTGGAACAATGGTGGGTGGGACACTAACTCTGTTTCCTAAAATGCCAGTGTTGTTAGTCTTCAAAAGTGATCATCATTAAAGTGTGTTGTCAGATTTTCCTGTGAAATAGTGTGGTATTTCTGCTTCAGTGGACTCTTCTGAAATCCCCTATGGCAGTAGTTCATATTTAGCCACACAGCTCACCTTCAGCAGCCGATGCTAAAAGGAGCATAAACATCACAAAGGAACACTGCTGCAACCAGCAAAAACGATGGGGAGAGCAGCTGACAGAAGTCAGAAAACATAAGAAAACAGAAGCAGGTAAGTTGCCAGGTCCTTCAAAACCTTCCCCACCATTTAATGTTGGCCCAAACCCCTTGCCATTTCTCCATACCTCTCTATTCCTTGATCTATCAACTTTTTATCTCCCTCTACATTAAATACTTGAAATCATCTGGCTTCCACTACTTACTACGGCAGAGAATTCCAGAGATTCAACACCTTCTGTAGAATTTTTATGTACCTTAGTTTTAAATAAATGACGCCTTATCTTGAAGTTTTGTGCCATTGTTCAAGATCTTCCCACAAGTGAAAACATCCGAATTTTACCCTGTCAAACCTCTTCGGAGATATATAAGAATAAAGTCACCTCTCATTCTTCTATACTCTAAGGAATAGGGTCACAAACTATTTAGCCTCTCTTGTCAACATTCTAGTGCCAGGAATTAGCCTGATGAATCTCCTTTGCATTACTTCCAATGATACTCAATAAGGGGACTAAAAGTGAATGCAGTTTTCCAGGAGAGGCCTTACCAACACCCAGTACAAATGCAACAAAAGGTCCCTATTTTTAAACTCCAACCCCTCTGCAATGAAATCAAAAATGTCCATTTGCCTTCTGAACCACTTGTTAGACTTGCCTGCTGGCTTTTTGTGATTGATGCAGTAAACATGTAGATTCCTCTGTACTTTACGCATTTGCAGCCTCTCTACATTTGCCCTATGGCTTCTCTTTGATTTCTTCCTCCAGGCTAATAACATAAAACAACTGCAGGCAGAGAGCAGATCTCTGCAGTACTCCACTAGTTACCCCCTTCCAGTTTGAAAAGGAGTGATTAACTCCAACTTCTATGGCAGTTTTCATTCCATTCGAACTCCCGATGCTATGGGCATTCAGCTTCTTATGTGGCACCTTGTCAAATATCTTTTAGAAATCTAAATGTGCTATATCTATAGGTTCTCTATTATTAGTTCTCCCTACTACATCCTCAGAGAATTCAAGCAAATTTGTTAAATAATAAATTATTTGTGGTAAAAACATTTTGATGAGGCTTAATTATATTCAGGTTTCTTAAATAATTAATTATTTCTTCTTTGTTTATTGACTTTAGCATCTTGCCAACCATAGCTGTTAAACCAACTTGTCTCTAGTCCCCTGCCTTCTGTCTTCCTCTTTTGTTTTGAACACAGGAGTCACATTGACTATTTTCCAATTACCGATACTGGGTTTGCTGAAGACGTTCAACCCACTATCTCTACAGTCACTTCCTTTAATTCTATAGTATCTGGTCTACTGGATCCTGGTGATATGCCCACCTTTAACCCTGAGTTTCTCCAACGCTTATTGGGACTTTTGTAAATTCTGTCAGATTATTTGAAACTGGCCCACCTGATGTCTTTGGATATTGGCAATGCCTTTGGTAGCGAAGACAGATGCAAAAAAAACATACTTCCCAGTCCGTTGTTTGCAGTTAATTCATGGGTCTTGTTCTCTAAAAGCCTCATATTCACCTGAGCGACCATTTTCCTTTAATGTTTTTTTTGATACTGCAAGGAGGTTTTCTCTCAAAATTCATTTTCTCCCTTCTTATGACAATTTCACTATTCTGGTGTTGGATCCTAAATACCTTTCTGTTCTCTGGTTTAATATAGAAGGGAGGGAGTGTGCACCCAGAGCCTTTCAATGGTAAGGGAGTGGTAATTTGACTAAAACCTGGAATTGCCAGAAAGGTTAAACAAAAACAGAAAATGCAGGGAACAGTTAGTAGGTCAGGCTGCATCTGTGGAAAGAGAGAGGGAATTAATTCTTCAGGTCAATGAGCCTTCATCAGATCTGGCAGTGAAGCAATGGACTGTAGATGCTGAAAACTTAAGAAGAAAAACAGCACTTTCTATTTTTGTTGCAGGAGGACGCTCCTATAGATCTGCAGGGCATGGAATGGCCCAAGGCACAATCCCAGTAATCTTGCATGTACTTGTGTGGAAGTGACACTCTTAAATTTCCATATTTTACAAATATTGTACTTGTTTTAAAGTCTGCAAAAATAACAAATTAGCATACCTTTACTGCCTCATGGTTTTGGCTGAAGAAAAAGTTCATTAAATCTTCTCCCATTAAGTATATAGTTTGTGTGACATCCCTAATGGGGCAGTGAGCTCTGTGATTTGGTATAGATCTGTGACGGTGGCCTGGTGTGGTGTGATTTTGAAGTTAGGATTTTGATTGCAAGGGCAGTCCAAGTAGACACTTAGACTGAATTTCAGGTCAAGGGATATCAGGCCGGTGATACTGAAGATCCCCAGGAAAAGTTTTTTGCAGTATGACTGACATTATTTGACTGAATTTCACACTGGCAGAATGCTTGTAGAACAAAGAAAAGTCTCCGCGGAAAGTCAGGGGTAGAGTTTCCAACCAGATAATAGAAGCCTCAGGAATGTGTGTAATTTTCATCTATTTGGTTGAAATCCATTTTCAAATGCACAATACCGTTTTTTTTAAGTATTATGGGAACAAGTTCCAAAGCCTTTGAGTAAATATGATAATACTGTCTCAAACTCTGAATAAAATCATATTGTCAGCATGAGCCAATACTGATAACAAATACTGGCTGGTGTTGCACCGGTTAACTAATGTTGAATGACCATTCTCAAAACATTCAAACCAGAAAGATGTTTGAGTAAGGAGTGAAAAAAGTTCAGATTTGTGAGCTGATGGCAATGATTTTCCACAGGACCGCTTTCGTGTAAGCTCAAATGATGTTTCAATACAGTTGTCACATACCAATATGTCACAGAGGAAATTGTTTTCAACATATTTTACAATAGTGCTACATAGAATGTGGTCTCTGCCATCTGGCAATCCCAACAGCAGTGTTTTTTTCTGAAGAAATTGTTGGCATCTAGTTCCGGAATTACAAGAATGGTATTAGATTAATTCCAAATAGGGCCCACACTTCCCCTTGTGTAGCCACTTGCTTTGGGTGACATTCTGAGTTACAATTAAGTGTTTAAACTATCCCACTATTATGGTAATTAGAAGGTAATGTATGCCCAATATTAATACTTTATACAACAGACTTTGCCACTGACACAGGCTTAATTTGTTGTTTAAATTAAAATATAGAATGATAGTTTGCCATGTTAGCTTGCAAATCAGTTTATCTTTCAGAGTTCAATATAAAAATGTTCTTAGACCTACATAGCTGGCAGCATCAGAGCATTTTATCTCACTCAGTTACCTGTATGATGGTATTTTAACTGCACATTAGGAATTTGATGGATTTTCTCCGTATACAATTAGATGGATATTATCAGGATAGTTAGCTGAGCCTTTTTTTATTACTTGATGCATCATGTACTTACCAAATGTATTTACAGGCTATTGGTTCTGTTAAAAGGTTTCATATCTCTGAACTAGTTTTTCAATATCGTTTCCTCAACAGACAGGTCATCTCATTACATTTTATGTAACTGAAAACATTTGATTATGATTATTCAATGCACCAATGCTTTTTCTGGGTGTTATGCTGAATGTACTTACAGTATGTGCCACCTTTAGCGTTGTTAGTTGATAGTTAGGCTGTTCCACAAGGATCTATAAGAATTAAATCTCCCTAACATTAATTAAATAGTTCATTACTTTGCTGGTACTAAGTAAAGGAGATACAGGTTCCTTCTTTCTAATTGAAGGTCATAGTACGTGAAGGCTGAGCAAGTTGAAAGGCCAACTGAACTGCAGTGAAATGACATACTGTTGCTCTGTTCATTTGAGGGTGACTGGTGTTAGCAACAGCAGACTTGGAATGCAAGGTTCCTGCAAATGGCTCTCTCCCTGTGCTGTAGAATAGCCCATTCCTCCAGTGACAGGAGCACTAATTCTACAATAAGGGCAAAGACAGGTATGGCAGTATTACTCAGCATGAAACTTCATAGTTGAAATAGTAATCAGAGAATCTTTACTCTTTAAACTAATTCCCAGCTCTGAGCAATAACCTCATCGCACCATTCTGTGGACCTGACTAATCGACAATGAGTGGGAAATGATTTATAAAATGGGCAGAGTAGATGCCATATTAATGAGGCCAACATAAATAATCTCAAAAGTCTTGTCTGTGAGGTGATGTAAATGCAATCAATTGCACTGCGCATTACAACACTGTTGTGGAGCAAGGATACTGTGGGAATGACTTTGGAAGGTTTCTGTTAGCAACAAGATGAACTGCCATTTCAGTGCTGCTGCCAGAATGACATATTTACATTTGAAGGCTACATCCACTTAAAAAATGTTCTGAGCACCAGATTCTGCAATAAATTAATGCAGTGGTAATGTACAAAAATAAACAATGATACCCTAAAAAAAATCAATAAGACGTGACTGTCTCACTGTAGAGCTTTGGCATTCCTGCCCTAATTATTCTAAATTGATGAGCTCAATTTTATTTCTTATTAAGATTCTACTTTGTTCAGGATATATATATATATATAATGTATGTGTGTGTGTGTTTATGTAACAATCTTTACTCATGAGGCAAATTTATTTCAAACTAACAGGAAATAATCTATAAATAATTGAGACTGCAAATGTCGCGTCAGTATGACTAAACTCATACTGTGACTAATAAAATGGTTTTTTTTAGCAATTTTTATCAAACTCCCAAAGGAGACTAGATTCAGCAGAAACCTATCCTGAATTAAATGTGACACTTAATTTGGCCACTTTACTCTGAGCAACACTACAGCAATGTCAAGAATGTAAATGTCAGTCTGTGCTGTAAATGGTGCTATATTATCATTGGGAAGGAAGAAGACTAGCAAGTTAACGTCAATGAAAAGAAGCACAGTAATGCACACTGTACCTACCTAATGGTGCCATTTCAGCCACAAGTGGAAAAGCTGCTTTGATTCACTTTAGCTGTATAAAATATAGTTTGGGATAGGTGGCTTGAGATTTGGCTGCATTAGTGATGGCAGAACAAAAGACGATAATATATAGGAGCAAAATTAAGCCATTTGACACATCAAGTCTGCTCCGCCATTCCATCATGGCTGATTTATTTTTCCTCTCAATCACATATCCTGCTTTCTCCCTGTAATCTTTAAAATCCTTACTAAATAAGGACACTTCAAAACTACCCAATAAATTGGGCTTCACAGCCGTCTGTAGCATTGAACTTAACAGATTGACCACCCTGTTTCTAAGATATTCCTCACCTCTGTTTGTTCCTATACTAAGGATGGTCCCTCTCGACTGAGACTCTCCCACTACAGGAAACATCCAGCAGGTTTACAAATAGATGATGTAATATGTAATATGAATGTAAGGAACAATGAGCTAATGATTGGGTACAAATGCAGACAGAGCAAAGAGTTCATTTGTACCACAGAGGCAAAATTCATAAGGACGAAGAATACAGGACTGAAGGTGGCACTCGGAATAAGGCGGACAAACTCGTGGTACAGTTAGAGAATGGTTGGTATGACGTTATGCGCATCACTGAGTCATGGCTATAAGGTCATAATTGGGAGTTTAACATCAAAGAATATACTTTCTATCAAAAGGACAGGCAGGAAGGCATAGGTGGTGGTGCGGCTCTATTGGTAAGAGATGGAATTACATCTTTAGAAAGAGATGACATAGGGTCAGAGAATGTTGAATCTTTGTGGGTGGAAACTGCAAGGGTAAACAAAAACATTATGGGAATCATACAACACACATCAAGGTTGCTGGTGAACGCAGCAGGCCAGGCAGCATCTCTAGGAAGAGGTACAGTCGACATTTCAGGCCGAGACCCTTCGTCAGGACTAACTGAAGGAAGAGTTAGTAAGATATTTGAAAGTTGGAGGGGGAGGGGGACATCCAAAATGATAGGAGAAGACAGGAGGGGGAGGGATGGAGCCAAGAGCTGGACAGGTGATTGGCAAAAGGGATATGAGAGGATCATGGGACAGGAGGCCCGGGGAGAAAGACAAGGGGGAGGGGGGAACCCAGAGGATGGGCAAGGGGTATAGTCAGAGGGAGAAAAAGGAGAGAGAGAGAAAGAATGTGTGTATAAAAATAAATAACAGATGGGGTACGAGGGTGAGGTGGGGCATTAGCAGAAGTTAGAGAAGTCAATGTTCATGCCATCAGGTTGGAGGCTACCCAGACGGAATATCCAGGAACAACACCTTATATTCGGTCTGGGTAGCCTCCAACCTGATGGCATGAACATCGACTTCTCTAACTTCCGCTAATGCCCCACCTCCCCCTCGTACCCCATCTGTTATTTATTTTTATACACACATTCTTTCCTTCACTCTCCTTTTTCTCCCTCTGTCCCTCTGACTATACCCCTTGCCCATCCTCTGGGTTCCACCCTCCCCCTTGTCTTTCTCTCCGGGCCTCCTGTCCCATGATCCTCTCATATCCCTTTTGCCAATCACCTGTCCAGCTCTTGGCTCCATCCCTCCCCCTCCTGTCTTCTCCTATCATTTTGGATCTCCCTCTCCCCCTCCCACTTTCAAATCTCTTACTAGCTCTTCCTTCAGTTAGTCCTGACGAAGGGTCTCGGCCTGAAACATCGACTGTACCTCTTCCTAGAGATGCTGCCTGGCCTGCTGCGTTCACCAGCAACTTTGATGTGTGTTGCTTGAATTTCCAGCATCTGCAGAATTCCCGTCGTATGGGAATCATATACGTGGCTTCCAAATAGCAGCCAAGATATGGGACTGAGATTGCAAAGGGAACTGAAAAAGGCATGTAATTAGGGTAAAGTCACAGGTGTAATAAAACCATAGAACATTACAGCACAGAAACAGGCGCATTGGCCCTTCTTGGCTGTGCTGTGCCATTTTTCTGCCTAGTCCCACTGACCTGCACACAGACCATATCCCTCCATACACCTCTCATCCGTGTACCTGTCCAAGTTTTTCTTAAATGTTGAAAGTTAGCCCGCATTTACCACTTCATCTGGCAGCTCATTCCACACTCCCACCTCTCTCTGTGTTCCCTTTAAACGTTTCCCCCTTAACCCATGTCCTCTGGTTTTTTTCTCCCCTAGCCTTAGTGGAAAAAGCCTGCTTGCATTCACTCTGTCTATACCCATCATAATTTTATATACTTCTATCAAATCTCCCCTCATTCTTCTACGCTCCAGGGAATAAAGTCCTAACCTATTCAACCTTTCTCTGTAACTCAATTTCTCAAGTCCTGGCAACATCCTTGTAAACCTTCTCTGCACTCTTTCACCCTTATTAACATCTTTCCTGTAATTTGGTGACCAAAACTGTACACAATACTTCATATTTGGCCTCACCAATGCCTTATGCAACCTCCAATAAAACTCCAACTCTTATACTCAATGCTTTGATTTATAAAGGCCAATGTACCAAAAGCTCTCTTTACAACCCTATCTACCTGTGACGCCACTTTTAGGGAATTTTGTATCTATATTCGCAGATCCCTCTGTTCTACTGCACTCCTCAGTGCCCTACCATTTACTTTGTATGTTCTACCTTGGTTTATCCTTCCAAAGTGTAATACCTCACACTTGTCTGCATTAAATTCTATCTGCCATTTTTCCAGCTGGTCCAAATCCCTTTGCAAGCTTTGGAAACCTTCCTCACTGTCCACTACACCTCCATTTGCTTTATATCATCAGCAAATTTGCTGATCCAATTTACCACATTATCATCCAGATC